>NC_058132.1:446889280-446942788 GCF_016433145.1 Gracilinanus agilis
TTTTAGTTTAATATAATCAAAACCATTTAATTTACATTTTGTAATTTTCTCTAACTCTTGTTTGGTTTTAAAGTCTTTCCTTTCCCACAGATCTGACAAGTAAACTATTCTGTGTTCACTTAACTTGTTTATAGTTTCGCTCTTTATATTCAAGTCATTCACCCATTCTGAATTTATATTGGTGTAGGGTGTGACATGTTGATCTAAACCTAATCTCTCCCATATTGTTTTCCAAATTTCCCAGCAGTTTTTGTCTAATAGTGGATTCATGTCCCAAAAGTTGGGCTCTTTGGGTTTATCATACACTGTCTTGCTGATGTCATTAACCCCAAGTCTATTCCATTGATCCTCCTCTCTATCTCTTAACCAGTACCATATTGTTTTGATGACTGCTGCTTTATAGTATATTTAATGTCTGGTACTGCTAGGCCCCCTTCCTTCACATTTTTTTTTGTTATTTCCCTTGATATTCTTGATCTTTTGTTATTCCAAATGAAATTTGTTATAGTTTTTCCTTATTCAGTAAAGAAGTTTCTTGGTAATTTGATTGGTATGGCACTAAATAGGTAAATTAATTTGGGTAGAATGTTCATTTTTATTATGTTAGCTCATCCTACCCATGAACAATTAATGGTTTTCCAATTGTTGAGATCCAGTTTTATTTGTTTGGAAAGTGTTTTGTAGTTGTTTTCGTATAATTGCTGTGTTTGTTTTGGTAGATAGGTTCCCAAGTATTTTATATTATCTAGGGTGATTTTAAATGGTGTTTCTCTTTCTATCTTTTGCTGCTCTAATGTGTTGGAAATGTATAGAAATGCTGATGATTTATGTGCATTTATTTTGTAACCTGAAACTTTGCTAAAGTTGTTCATTATTTCTACTGGCTTCTTAGATGATTCTCTAGGATTTTTTTTTAAACCCTTGTACTTCAGTGTATTGTCTCATAGGTGGAAGATTGGTAAGGTTGGGCAATGGGGGTCAAGTGACTTGCCCAGGGTCACACAGCCGGGAAGTGGCTGAGGCCGGGTTTGAACCTAAGACCTCCTGACTCTAGGCCTGATTTTCACTCCACTGAGCTACCCAGCTGCCCCCTCTCTAGGATTTTTTAAGTAGACCATCATATCATCTGCAAAGAATGATAGCTTAGTTTCCTCATTGCCTATTTTGATACCTTCAATTTCTTTTTCTTTTCTGATTGCTATTAGTGTTACTAGTACTATGTTGAATAATAGAGGTGAAAATGAGCATCCTTGTTTCACTCCTGATCTTATTGGGAAGGCTTCTAATTTATCCCTATTGCATATAATGCTTGTTGATGGGTTTAGGTATATACTGTTTATTATTTTTAGGAAGGGTCCTTCTATTCCTATACTTTTCAGCATTTTCAATAGGAATGGATGCTGTAGTTTGTCAAAGGCTTTTTCAGCATCTATTGAGATAATCATGTGATTTTTGTTTGTTAGACTGTTGATATGGTCAATTATGAGGATGGTTTTCCTAATGTTGAACCATCCTTGCATTCCTGGTATAAATCCCACCTGATCATGGTGGATGATCTTCTTAATTACTTGCTGGAGTCTCTTTGCTAATATTCTATTTAAGATTTTTGCATCTATGTTCATTAGGGAGATTGGTCTATAATTTTCTTTCTCTGTTTTTGGTCTACCTGGATTTGGGATCAGTACCATATTTGTGTCATAAAAGGAATTTGGTAGGACTCCTTCTTTGCTTATCATATCAAATAATTTGTATAGTATTGGAATTAGTTGCTCTTTGAATGTCTGATAGAATTCACTTGTGAATCTGTCAGGCCCTGGTGATTTTTTCTTAGGGAGTTCTTTGATGGCTTGTTCAATTTCTATTTCTGATATGGGATTATTTAGGTATTCTATTTCTTCTGCTGTTAATCTAGGCAGTTTATATTTTTGTAGATATTCATTCATATCTCCTAAATTGTTATATTTGTTGCCATATAATTGGGCAAAATAGTTTTTAATGATTGCCTTAATTTCCCCTTCATTAGAGGTGAGGTCTCCCTTTTTACCTTTAATACTGTCAATTTGGTTTTCTTCTTTCCTTTTTCTTATTAGATTGACCAGTACTTTATCTATTTTATCTGTTTTTTCAAAATACCAGCTTCTAGTCTTATTTATTAATTCAATAGTTCTTTTACTTTCGATTTTATTAATTTCTCCCTTATTTTTTAGTATTTCTAATTTATTTTTCATCTGGGGGTTTTTGATTTGCTCACTTTCTAATTTTTTGAGTTGCATACCCAATTCCTTAATCTCTGCCCTCCTTAATTTGTTAATATATGCATTCAAGGATATAAATTTCCCCCTGAGAACTGCCTTGGCTGCATTCCACAGAGTTTGGTAGGATGTCTCATCATTGTCATTCTCTTCAATGAAATTGTTGATTGTTTTTATGATTTCTTCTTTGACAAATTGATTTTGGAGAATCATTTTGTTTAATTTCCAATTGGTTTTTGATTTGCCTGTCCAGGTGCCACTACTAATTATTATTTTTATTCCATTATGATCTGAGAAGGTTTCATTTATTATATCTTCTCTTTTGCATTTGTTTGCAATGATTCTATGTCCTATTACATGGTCAATCTTTGTGAATGTACCACGTGCAGCTGAAAAGAAGGTGTATTCCTTTTTGTCCCTATTTATTTTTCTCCACATATCAACTAAATCTAATTTTTGTAGGACTTCATTCACCTCTCTTACCTCTTTCTTATTTATTTTTTGGTTTTATTTACTTAGATCTCAAAGAGGAATATTTAGATCTCCCACTATTATGGTTTTACTATCTATTTCCTTCTTGAGTTCTGCCAGTTTCTCCTTCATGAATTTGGATGCTATGCAACTTGGTGCATACATATTGAGCAGTGTTATTTCCTCATTGCTTATACTTCCTTTAATCAGGATGTAATGACCTTCCCTGTCTTTTTTAATCTTATCTATTTTTACTTTGGCTTTGTCAGAAATCATAATAGCCACTCCTGACTTCTTTTTCTCATTTGACGTCCAAATGATTTTGCTCAAGCCCTGAACCTTAAACTTGTGTATGTCTACCTGCCTCATATGTGTTTCTTGTAGACAACATATGGTAGGATTTTGGTTTCTGATCCACTCTGCTATTTGATTCCCTTTTATGAGCGAGTTCATCCCATTGACATTCAGAGTTACAATTATCAGTTGTGCATTCACTGACATTTTTGTATCCTCCCCTAGACCCACCCCTTCTTCTTACACTATTTTCTTTTAAACCAGTGGTTTGCTTTGAGCCAGTATCCCTTATCCCCTCCCTTGATTGACTTCCCTTTCTGCCCCCTCCCTTGTTATTTCCCTCTTTTTTTTAAAGGCCTAATGAATTCCCTCCCTCTTCTTCTACCCTCCCTTTTTTGACCTCCCCACTCCCCTGCTCCCTTTGGTTTGTCCCTTCTGACTTTCTCAGTAGGGTTAGATAGAGTTTTTATCTGAATGGATAATAAAGCTACTCTTCCCTCTCTGGGTTGATTACATTGAGAGTAAGGTTTGATTATTCCCTCTTAATGCTCTCTTCCTCTTTTTCTTATAATAGTATTTATCTCCTCCCCTTCCCATGTCCTCTTTGTGTGTAATAGAATATCCTATTTTTCTTATTTACTCAGATTTTTCTTGGTGTTCCCTATTATTCCCCCCCTCTTTCCCACCACCCATGTCATCTTCGACCATTTAGTATCCTGTCTTCTCCCTATGAAGTATTCTTCTGGTTGCTATAATAGTGAATATTGTAATAGTGAATAGAGTTTACTACAGAGAATTATACATAGCATTTCTCCACATACTAATACAGATAATTAGATCTTATTTAAGCCCTGAAAGAGTCAAATTTAAAAAAAAAATTATAAGTTCTATTTCTTTCTTTTCCCTCTGTTTCTTATTTACCTTTTCATGTTTCTCTTGATTTTTGTGGTTGGATATCAAAATTTCCATTTAGCCCTGGTCTCTTTTTTGCAAAAACTTTGAATTCTTCAATTTTGTTGAATGCCCATACTTTCCCCTGGATAGAAATATTCTTAACTAAAAAAAGAGAGATAATTAGCAAAAAAATAAAATGGGAGTTAAAAAAAACAAAATGTACAAAATTCTCTAAGATTTTATTTTCCTATATTGTGTATATACAAATACATACACATATATGTAAATATTCATGTATGTGTGTATATGATGTATATGAATTATAGAAAATTAATGCTAATATTAATTTATAACTGTTTTTGGCCACCAAACAACCTTTTTATTTTAAAGGTAAAAACTGCTTTATTTTAGTATGAAATTTGAACTGTATCTCCCCTTAGAATAAGGTCATGGGTGGAATCCTACCTCCTTTTGGCTACCATTTGTCTTTGGTAAGGATGGGCAGACTGGAGACAAATTTTTTTTATTTGTAAACAAAGGATCTCTTAAATAATTAAGACAATCAGTTAGCTGCCATGTTGAAAAACATAGTGCCATGTAGGGAAAAGGGTGGATGTGTTGTGCAGTCATTCTCAAGGCCATTCCTGGCTTCTGGGAGAGCTTTCTCTTGTCCTCATTGAAGTCTGAGTCCTTCAATGAAAGAGACTTAGGAAAAAGATGTCACTGAAAAACATAAATTGATGAAAAGAATAGGAGGTCAGCCCTTTTTTCTTGGAACTTGGAACTCAGGAGGCTGGTTCTGGATTGGCTCAGCCTGCTCACAGAGGAGGTAGCCAGCCACCTTATTTGTGCTCTTCTTTCTCTCTTTCTCTGGCCTAATTTTTACTATTTAATAAGTAAAATAAAATTAAAACTGACAGAGAATCTTAATCATAACAACATACTCTCTATAAAACTATAGACAATAAAAATAAACAGACATACATAAATAGACAGATAGATAGGTAGATGTCTGCCAACCAAGGTACATATTGCAAACTCTATGAATACAATCCTAAAGGAATACAGACCCAAATATTTGAGAGACATTCATTTCTCAGACTTATCTCATGCCAATGTAATGAAAAGACAAGTCAATTTATTTATTCAGTGCCATACCAACCTAATGACCAAGGGATTGCTTTACTAAGCTGTGAAAAACCATAATGAAATTCAGTTGGATTAACAAAGGGTTGTGTATCTCAAGAAGAATAATGGGGAAAAAAGTGTAATAGAAGAGGGGTCTAGTAGCACTGTATCTTAAACTATACCATAAAATAGTAATAAAAACAAAATGTTGATACTCCTTAAAGAAAAGAGAAATTCATCAGAGGAAAATATTAATATACATTAAAGAAAAACCCTGCATAGTGGGGTCAACACTACTTTTTCTCCAAACCTGTATATAAACTGAAAAATGACCTGGTTGAAATTAGGTTAATCAAGTATCTTATATTATATGTCTTATACATATTTTTGTTGTTCTTCAATTGTTTCAATCATGACCAAATCAAACAAACAAACAAACAAACAACACATTTATGACATTTAAATAGATATTAGGTCAGTACCAAAAAGAGATTAAAGAAAGAGAAAACAGACCAATGTGGACAAATAGAGTTGTGTTATTTTTTTGTTTTTTGTTGGTTTTTTTTTTGGAACAAAGAAATGAAACTTCATGAGTCCCATCTTTTAGGGAATAGATGAACAATATATCTTATATAAATATGATGGAACATTTTTTGTTCCTTAAGTAATTACAAAAGAATAGTTTTGGTCAAAGCTGAAAAAATTTGAAGGAAATGATGCTGATTGAGGTGAGCTAATCAAAGGGAACAATTTATATAACAACAATATTTTTAAGAAAAACAACTTTGAAGCACTAAAACTTCAGATCATTGATAAAAAAAACCCAACTATTCCAGGAGATTAATAATGAAACATGCTAATTGAGCGCTGACAATGAGATAATGCAGTGAATGTACAGAATGAGATTTTTTTCAAATATAGGCAATATGGGGATTTGTATTGCTTGGCTATTAATATCTGATATAGGAAGTTGGGTTTTTTTCCTCTTTCAATTAAAGAGGGATATTTAGGGGAGCATAGAATGAGGTCAGTAATAGGGTTAAGAAAATGAAGGGAGGAAAAGAAGACAAGCAAGGAGAAAAGGTAACTGAAACATTTTAAATGGTGAAAAATTAATAGAAGTATATACAGTAGTACATAACAATAAAAAAGTAGCTTTAAAAATAACATAAAATGTCCTTCAATGGGACCAATAACAGAAAGACGGTAATGATTATTGCAGTGGAGGAGCAATGCCTGCTATTTGCTTCTTATCAATATACAAAGAAATTAAAATTAGGAAAGGTCCTAGAGTGCTAGATTGGTTCATTCAAAAGCAGTAAGTACTTAACTTATTTAAATTAACTAGCATTAGTCAAAGCACTTATAAGACTGAGGTGTTGTGATGGGACAGATTAGTAAGTAAAAATTGAGTTGGAGCAGGTCTGAACTAGAAGGCAGCTGTGAGGATATGTCAGCTAGAGGAGCTGCCTTCAACTTCTTGGTGCTTCCCTTCATTTTCTCAATGTAAAGATACATTTCCATTATATCCCAAGGATGTAAATACTCTTTTATTATTTTCCATAATATATGTGGAGAAGTTTTGAGGAGAAACACAGGCCCAATAATTCCTACACAATATTTCCTATCCCCTTTGTTTTAATAAATTAGGTGGTGACCACTGAAAAGTCACTTATGAGTCTTTTGCATGATTCTGTTTAAAAGAGAAGAAATTTCCTTTAAGTGGGAGGATGGGGATTAAAACTATATTAATTCTTACATAATTAAAATATAAAGTTATATTCCATTTTCTTTTCATAATACCTCCCCGTGCCACAAACCAAATAAATCCAGGGAGAAGGAGGAAAAAAAGTAATTTGAATTTCTAGATTGAGTATTCACTAATGAAGAGAGAAGATACTTTGGGCTTTGTAGAAGACTAAACAGGTGCAGAATATACATTCTGAAGAAATTACTTGGCTTATGTCTTGACTATGACACCACATTGTGATTAAATGATATAGTACATTAACATTCTGATTAATTTAGTATATAAATGAAAGCCAGTTTGACTATTAATGTGTTAAAAAATTACATTCAGGCTTCCGGGTTAAGATGGAGGCAGAGTAAAAAGCAGCTCTTAACCTCTCCTGACTGAAACATATAAGACTCCACAAGGAGACATAAAAACAAACCCAGTCAAACAGAGGGACCCCACAACAGGGCGCAGTGTGGAAGGTACTTGGAATCGGGACATTTCCATGCTATAAAGGGGTGAAACAGCTCTCACTAAATAACGGGCTGAGCAACCCCCCCCACACACACACACACACAAACCACCTACAGCACCAAAGCCAGATCAAAAGAAATAGAGCAAGTTTGATGCACCCATTGAGTCACTGGCAGTTCTAGGGCCTGTTCCTGAGAGCAGCAAGATTTAGGACCCCAAAAAGCTAAAGAACGCACACGGACTTTGAGCGCGGACACAGAGCACAGGCTCGGCAGAGGCGGATGCAGACGCAGGCGGAGGTGGACACAGGCACAAGCGAAGGCTCTGAAACCCTGAATGGGGAACCAGTGCAGACAGGTATACGACTGTGGAAGCAGTGCCCTGAGACTTGTAAAGGAACCTCCAGCAGAGGACCAAGCAAGGGGGTCCACCAGGGGGCTTGACCTTGAGAAAAACCAGAACTCAGACCTCAGGACCCAAAACACTGCAGACAGACCCTGAGCATGAGGATAAAGCTAAGAAGCTGCTTGGATAACAATGGCTACCCAGAATCAGGAAGCTCAGACGAGAAAGATTAACAAGAAAAAGAAATCTTTAACACTCGACAACTTTTACACAGAGAAAATCCAGACAACCGAGCAAATAGAGAGGGAGAACAAACAAGCATCGGGACCCTCCCAAAATAATAATGAAAACTGGTCACAAGCTCTTGAAGAGTTCAAAACTGAGATGACGAGAAAGATGGGAAAGATTTGGTTAGAGAAATGGGAAATAGCTCAAAAGGAAATCAGGCAAGAAAATAACAGTTTAAAAGGCAGAATTTTGCAATTAGAAAGTGAGGCTCAGAAATCAAACGAACTGATAAGCAAAGTGAACACCAGAAACGACTAGACTGAAAAGGAAAACCAAAAGATCATAGCTGAAAACCAAAAGATCATAGCTGAAAACCAAAAGATTATAGCCGAAAACCAGTCCATAAAGGCTAGAATTGAGCAATTAGAAGCTAATGATCTCTCAAGACAACAAGAACAAATAAAACAAAGTCAAAAGACTGAAAAAATAGGAGGAAACATGAAATATCTCAATGAGAGAGTGACAGACCAAGAAAACCGGTCTAGAAGAGACAATTTGAGAATCATTGGTCATCCAGAAAAACCAGAAATTAATAGAAACCTGGACTCCATACTAAAAGATATTATTCAGCAAAATTGCCCTGAAGTGCTACAACAAGAGGGCAATATAGACCCATAAATCACCGTCGACACTTGACTTAGAAAAGACAACGCCCAGAAATATAATTGCCAAATTTAAGAGCTTCCAAGTTAAAGAAAAAATCTTACAAGAATCCAGAAAGAGACAATTCAAATATCAAGGAGCACCAATAAGGATCACACAGGATCTGGCAGCCTCCACGCTAAAAGACCGCAAGGCTTGGAATATGATATACAGAAAGGCAAGAGAGCTGGGCCTGCAACCACGGATCAACTACCCATCAAAATTGACTATATACTTCCAGGCAAAATTATGAGCATTCAACAAAATTGAATATTTCCAGGTATTTGCACAGAAAAGACCAGGGCTGAATGGAAAGTTTGATATCCAACCACAAAAATCGAGAGAAACATGAAAAGGTAAATAAGAAACAGAGGCGAAAAAAAGAAAACTCGTAACTTTTAAATTTGCCTTTTTAAGGGCCTCAGTAAGATCTAATTATCTGTATTCCTATGTGGAGAAATGCTATGTATAATTCTCGGTAGTGAACTCTATTCACTATTATAGTATTCACTATTATAGTAATCAGAAGAATAATTCACAGGGAGAGGGTGGAATACGAAATGGTCTAAGATGATATGGGGGATGGGAAAGAGGGGGGTGAATAGTAGGGGACACCAAGAGAAACTTGAGTGAATAAGAAAAATAAGATATTATATTACACACAAAGAGGGCATGGGAAGGAGAGGGGACAAATACTATTATAAGAAGGAGAGGAAGAGAGCATTAAGAGGTAATATTTAATCCTTACTCTCAGAGTAATCAACCTGGAGAGGGAAGAGTAGATATACTATCCATTGGGATATAAAACTCTTATCTAACCCTACTGAGAAAGTCAGAAGGGATAAACCAAGGGAATCAGGGGAGTGGAGAGGTAAAAAAAAAGGGAGGGGCGAAGAAGGGAGAGGGAATTCATTAGGCCTTTAAAAACAAAAAGAGGGGAATAATAAGGGAGGGGGTAGAAAGGTAATTTAGTCAAGGGAGGGGATAAGGAATAGGGTCTTAATAGCAAACCACTGGTTTAAAAGGAAATAGTTTAAGGAGAAGTGGTAGGAATAGGGGAGGATACGAAAATGTCAGGGAATGCACAACTTATAATTATAACTCTGAATGTGAATTGGATGAACTCGCTCATAAAACAGAAGCAAATAGCAAAGTAGATTAGAAACCAAAATCCTACCATATGTTGTCTACAAGAAACACATATGAGGCGGGTGGACATTCACAAGTTTAAGGTTCAGGGCTTGAGCAAAACCTTTTGGGCGTCAAATGAGAAAAAGAAGGCAGGAGTGGCTATTATGATTTCTGACAAAGCCAAAGTAAAAATAGATATGATTAAAAAAGACAGGGAAGGTCATTAC
Source organism: Gracilinanus agilis (assembly GCF_016433145.1). Lineage (NCBI taxonomy): Eukaryota > Metazoa > Chordata > Mammalia > Didelphimorphia > Didelphidae > Gracilinanus > Gracilinanus agilis. The sequence continues at coordinate 446,899,162 of NC_058132.1, forward strand.
ATCCTGGTTAAAGGCAGTATAAACAATGAGGAAATAACACTACTCAATATAAATGCACCAAATGGTATAGCATCCAAATTCGTAAAGGAGAAACTGGAAGAGCTCAAGAAGGAAATAGATAGTAAAAGCATAATAGTGGGAGATCTAAATATTCCTCTTTCTGATCTAGATAAATCAAACCAAAAAATAAATGAGAAAGAGGTAAGAGAGGTGAATGAAGTCCTTTAAAAATTAGACTTAATTGATATGTGGAGAAAAATAAAATAGGGACAAAAAGGAATACACCTTCTTTTCAGCTGCACATGGTATATTCACAAAGATTGACCGTGTAATAGGGCATAGAATCATTGCAAACAAATGCAAAAGAGCAGATATAATAAATGTAATCTTCTAAGATCATAATGCAATAAAAATAATAATTAGTAAGGGCACCTGGACAGGCAAATCAAAAACCAATTGGAAATTAAACAAAATGATTTTCCAAAATCAATTTGTCAAAGAAGAAATCATATAAACATCAACAATTTCATTGAAGAGAATGACAATGATGAGACATCCTACCAAACTCTGTGGAATGCAGCCAAGGCAGTACTCAGTGGGAAATTTATATCCTTGAGTACATATATTAACAAATTAAGGAGGGCAGAGATTAATGAATTGGGCATGCAACTCAAAAAATTAGAAAGCGAGCAAATTAAAAATCCCCAGATGGAAACTAAATTAGAAATACTAAAAATTAAGGGAGAAATTAATAAAATCTAAAGTAAAAGGACTATTGAATTAATAAATAAGACTAGAAGCTGGTATTTTGAAAAAACAGATAAAATAGACAAAGTACTGGTCAATCTAATAAGAAAAAGGAAAGAAGAAAACCAAATTGACAGTATTAAAGATGAAAAGGGAAACCTCACCTCTAATGAAGGGGAAATCAAGGCAATCATTAAGAACTATTTCACCTAATTATACGCCAACAAATATAACAATTTAGGAGATATGGATGAATATCTACAAAAATATAAACTTCCTAGATTAACAGCAGAAGAAATAGAATACCTAAATAATCCCATATCAGAAATAGAAATTGAACAAGCCATCAAAGAACTCCCTAAGAAAAAATTGCCAGGGCCTGACAGATTCACAAGTGAATTCTATCAGACATTCAAAGAGCAACTAATCCCAATACTATACAAATTATTTGATATGATAAGCAAAGAAGGAGTCCTACCAAATTCCTTTTATGACACAAATATGGTACTGATCCCAAAGCCAGGTAGACCAAAAACAGAGAAAGAAAATTATAGATCAATCTCCCTAATGAACATAGATGCAAAAATCTTAAATAGAATATTAGCAAAGTGACTCCAGCAAGTAATTAAGAAGATCATCCACCATGATCAGGTGGGATTTATACCAGGAATGCAAGGATGGTTCAACATTAGGAAAACCATCCACATAATTGACCATATCAAAAGTCTATCAAACAAAAATCACATGATTATCTCAATAGATGCTGAAAAAGCCTTTGACAAACTACAGCATCCATTCCTATTGAAAACGCTGAAAAGTATAGGAATAGAAGGACCTTTCCTAAAAATAATAAACAGTATATACCTAAAACCATCAACAAACATCATATGCAATGGGGATAAATTAGAAGCCTTCCCAATAAGATCAAGAGTAAAACAAGGATGCCCATTATCACCTCTATCATAGTACTAGAAACACTAGCAGTTGCAATTAGAGAAGAAAAAGAAATTGAAGATATCAAAATAGGCAACGAGGAGACTAAGCTATCACTCTTTGCAGATGATATGATGGTATACTTAAAAAATCCTAGAGAATCAACTAAAAAGCTTGTAGAAATAATCAACAACTTTAGCAAAGTTGCAGGATCCAAAATAAATGCACATAAATCATCACCTTTTCTATATATTTCCAACACATTAGAGCAGCAAGAGGTAGAAAGAGAAACACCATTTAAAATCACCCTAGACAATATAAAATACTTAGGAATCTATCTACCAAAACAAACACAGCAATTATACGAAAACAACAAATTGGGAAAAATCTTTATAACAAAAAACTCTGACAGGAGTCTAATTACTCAAATATATAAGGAGTTAAATCAATTGTATAAAAAATCAAGCTATTCCCCAATTGAAAAATGGGCAAGAGACATGAATAGGCAATTCTCAGGTAAAGAAATCAAAAGTATCAATGAGCACATGAGAAAGTGTTCTAAATCTCTAATAATTAGAGAAATGCAAATCAAAACAACTCTGAGGTATCACCTCACAGCTAGCTGATTGGCTAAAATGAAAGAAGGGGAGAGTGATGAATATTGGAGGAGATGCGGCAAAATTGGGACATTAATGCATTGCTGGTGGAGTTGTGAACTGATACAACCCTTCTGGATGGCAATTTGGAACTATGCTCAAAGGGCTATAAAAGATCGCCTACCCTTTGATCCAGCCATGCCATTGTTGGCTTTGTACCCCAAAGAGATCATAGATAAACAGACTTGTAAGAAAATATTTATAGCTGTGCTTTTTGTGGTGGCAAAAAAAACTGGAAAAGGAGGGTATGTCCTTCAATTGGGGAATGGCTGAACAAAATGTGGTATATGCTGGTGATGGAATACTATTGTGCTAAAAGGAATAATAAACTGGAGGAGTTCCAGGCGAACTGGAAAGACCTCCAAGAACTGATGCAGAGTGAAAGGAGCAGAGCCAGAAGAACACTGTACACAGAGACTGATATACTACGGTAAAATCGAATGTAATGGACTTCTGTACCAGCAACAATTCAATGACACAAGACAGCTCTGAGGTATTTATGGTAAAGAATGCTACTCACATTCAAAGGAAGGACTGCAGGAGAGGAAACATAGAAGATAAACAATTGCTTGAATGCAGGGGCTGAGGAGGACATGATTGGGGATGTGGACTCGAAACTACCACACCAATCCAACTTTCAACAATTTGCATATAGGTCTTGATTGATGACACATTACAACCAGTGGAAATGTGCGTCGGCCATGGGTGGGGTAGAATGGGGGTTGAAGGGGAAAGTAGGGGCATGAAGCATGTAAACATGTTAAAAATAAATATTAAAAAATGTTTAAAAAACTTACATTCAGGTACAGGCTGGTGCTGATTGTGTAATATTAACAGGGCCACCCCCTTGAGTGGCACCAGGAACACCCACCAAATTCATAGGCAGCCTTCATCACTCTCACATCATTTCTAGGACCATTAACACAATTTTCCATAATTGAACGTTCTTTGTGGATCCATGGAAATGTGTATATTGGGCCAAGTCTGGTGAAGGATTTCATAAAATTATAGAATTAGATCTGGAAAGAATTATAGATTATCTATTCAAGTCATTTCAGTTTTACAGGTGAGGGAACTAAGGCTCAGAGAAATTGAGTCGAAGGTACCAATTCAGAATAGCATTTTATTTTTGGTTCAGTAGTCATATATTTCAATAATTTATACTGCTGACATTTTTTCTCCATATAAGCCATATAAGAATGGTTAATAAAGGGATCTTAAGTCTGGCTGTATTATATTAGTATAATTAAACTAAAATTAAGCAAGAAACATAAAAATTGATTCCATTTTCCTCTAGATTCTTAGCATGAAAGTCCTTGATATGAACGTTTCCTTGGCTTTTCCTAATGATTTTTGGAAAATGGGGAAATTGCATCTCTGAAAAACTTTCCACATTTGTGAAAGCACTGGCATAATCCAGCCCAATGACATTAATTTTCTATTAAGTTTTGACATGATGGCTATTACTCATGCCCTTTTATTATATGTGGCATGATGCCAGTTATACTCCTAGCATTAAAAACCACTCATTTGATTGGCCAAAAGTACAAGATTAAAAGCATTCTTTACTCAAGGGGTACCCCTACCATTTAAAATCAACCCCAAACTCATTAAAAACTAACAACAAAAAGCAGGTGACCTTCAGAAAAATAGGAGTTAATGTCTGTGCATCCAGAAATGAAGATATTAGACTTCTCCACTAGCTATTCTTTGGCATGGAAGCTTAAATGTCTCTTAATGATGATTTGCTTAAAATAGTTTCATACTATTAAAAGGGTGATTTATTTATGTAAAATTGCTTTAGTGAAATTCCAGACAACCTAAGATGCAAGAATTTTCATGAAAGACACTAGGGACCTCTTTCTAGGGGAACTGATACTTACTTGGACATTCTCTATTTACCTACTGGGTAGATTGGGGCAACCTCTCTTTCCCACTGGTTGCATAGCCAGAACTACCTAGATATAATCTATCTTACTGAGACACAGTTATACCTTGTTTTCCTACATTGCCAAGGGTCTTGTTCATTCAAAAGAGAGATTTTGTAGTTAGTTGGAGGTATGGGTTCCCTTCCCCTTCCTCTTAGGTCCTGAGGCTTTAAGAAATGAACTTGGAATTTTGGTCTTGTTCTGTTTGTCCTTTTCATTTTCAGATGCAAAGAATAGAGTTTTGGATCTGGGATCCTGAGCCACCATAATCTTGGAGCCCAGAATTGCAATCCGGATGTTGCCACTTGCCCAACAAGGAAACGCTATGAAGGCAAAATGACAGGGTACAAGCCCTGAGGTGCAGGAGGTGGTATTAAAGTGATTTTCTTAATCTTTCCCTCTGTCTTATTAAGAGGCAAGAGAGTAGGATTTCTAAGTAGATCAGAACTGACAGATGTCAATGAGCCAGAGCTGAAGATTCCATTACCAGGGAGACCAGGAGAGAGAAAAAGGAACCAGCGCTGACAGTTAGAGGCTTTTTGCCTCTGGATCTCTAGAGGACAGGAGATCTGTCTCTGAGGCATGGACAACTAACAGTCAGCTTATAGAAAACTGATTGAAGGATTGATGTCTAATTATTTAGGAAGTTAGGTAATTAGTAAATGCTTTTTAGATAGAGTAGGTTAGAGCAGCAGGCCTGATGTTTTCCAGGCAAGAAGAACCTGTTCTCAAAAGACAGTTAAAGGTAGGTTATTAGATATTTTAGATAGTATTAGGAATTTAGGTATAGTCCTAGTGTATTAAAATAACAATCTCACTTTCCTTTTTTTCTATTTTCTATCTGTACTTCTCAATTTAAACTAAGTGTCTTATTCATCTGCTCTCCTCACTTTTGTTGAACTCCTACTTTCAACACTTTCAATCTTGGCGAGCCAGGTAGGAATTTGATTAACCTGTTAATCTTTGGTTGCTTACTTCATTCTATCCCTACTTTTCAAGAATAGGCAAAAGGTAGAAGTGTGCTAGAGATCATGGCACATGTAGTAAAGGAGGATGTTCCAGTCTATCTCAAACAACTCCCACTCCTGGGGCTCTTTACTGAGCTGTTACAGCTCACAATTTTAGATTGTCTCTGGTTATTGCCATTTCTGGGATTATTTGTTCTGATAGGATTACTTCAAGGATACCAACTTTATCAAATAATTTGTCTATTTCTCGCTAAGAAGAAGAAATAGCAGAAAGATTGCTTAATGGAGACTCAAAATGCATACCTTGAATATTTTATCTCTCAAATGGTCAAAACTATTTCTAAACTGACTGAAACTCTCTCTCTAACCAACCTGTCACTCCTACTGTTCCTACTTCCTCCACCATCTCCATGGCTGCTATAAGCAAAAAGCCCTAACTATCAGCACTACTTCCTTTTTCTCTCTCCTGATCTCCCTGGTAACAGAATCTTCAGAATCTGGCTCGTTAACACCTGACAGCTCTGATATACTTAGAAATCCTGCTCTCTTGCCTCTTAAGAAGACAGAGAGAGAGATTTAAAAAAATCCATTTAACAGTGGCTTTGAGGAAAAGTGAAATGTAGCTTACCTGGCCTTCAGGCAGTAGAGGCCAGAAAATTATTCCTAAACTCATTTTATGATATAGTTGATTTCATTAGTTGAACATCTTGATATATTTGTTTTGTGATTAAATTTTTGGACTTCATTAATATAAACAGTATTGGAAGTTGGCATAGGTATCTAAACACAAGCACTTCTGGAAGAAAACATTTTATGAATGTTTGCTAAATACTGACACTAGTTTTTTGTAAAAATTGGTTTTCTTAAAATGTGATTTTTCAAAATGACTACAACTTCTGTATTGTTAACAGACTTTTGTAAATTTGGGAGGCAAGGAATTGAATCAGACATAAAATGTTAATTAGTCCAATTAATCTAATCCACAGATACCATCTTAATGCCATATAAATGATAGAATAAGTATTGTCAAACAACATATATGTCTTGGAACAATCTGACCCAAAGAGCCTTTATGTTAATTTTGACTATAAAATTGCTGTTCTTTCTGGACCAAATTCTCAAGTCACCATGTGATCAGTGCATATGAGGAGTCATCTTCATAACTCTGAAGTTCTGGATTATACAGATAATAAAATTATGAATACTCTAATTTAGATAATTGAAACATCAGTTAAATTTTCCTTTATTCTAAAAGTGTTGCTATATTTCTACTTGTTGTTCCTTTGGATTTTGAATTTGCTCCCCAAATTCTGATATCCTTGATCAATTGATTTTCATTTATCTTCTAACTCCTCTAAGAATATTTATATTTTATGACTAGTCCCCATCCATTTCATTCACATGAGGTAAGTTCATTATTCTTTTATGTTGGGCATAATTCTAGCTAACACATTTTCTTCTTTAATTGTGTACCCTCATTTGAAATTTCTTTATTATATATAAAATACCAACTACTGATGTTTCTTTTTCACATTGTAATATTCATTTAAGCAATCTTCATATTTCTCAGGAATAAGAATCATGCTCTAATTAATATATTTAAATATGTGGACACTAACATTGAGGTGGGGGGAATATAACCTGATAGATTCAGAGATTTGTATTTCTTTTGATACTTTTATTTTAGTTATACCCATTGGTAAAATGAGAGTCTAGCAAAATGAGATCGTATATGCTTCAATAAAATAATGCCCACATCAAAATAAATCAAAGAGTCTAAAGTAATGTGTCTAAAGGTAATGAAAATAATTTACATTAATGATGTGTGCATAAAAAATTCAACATTTTTGGTTGTATATATTAATGGATTGGTCACTAAAGTTGCTGAAAATTAAGAGCTGCATGTGAGTTTCTTATTCAATGTACAATCCCATCAGTCAAGGACACCATCAAAAATAATGCTGTGTGGGTAATTTAACCTTTTTATTTTTCATTATTATTATTTTAATAATAGTCATTAGCCATACATGTTAAGGCTAAGTGCTTACTCACATGATTCTTGCCCCTTTCTTCTTCTCTCTAAAGTCTATTTGATGACATGATGACAATTTAAAGCAAAGACTTTTTAAGACCTATGTAAAATTGATTTCTCCGTAAAGTAAGAGCTAACAAAAACAATTCTATTGTATTCTGATGCATGGTACTTATTTGTTCAACCTGAATCTCATTTTTGCCCTTTTTGCTTTTCACATAGTGGCATCATTATGCAAAAATGCCATATTCTAGACACCCTATTGTGATAACATATGCCATAATGCCTAGAAACCAAGAAATTATATCATCTGAAAAGACTGCAGAGCAACTAAAGGCATAATAAATATTTTAGATGCTTACATCTATTCATTTGTACACAGTTTCTTTGGAGTGCTACATAGGCATTCTGCCCATAGGGTATCCATCAATAATTAAAAAAAGGAATATCAGAATTTGAAAAAAGCTTAGCAGGTTGATATAGGGTGACTTAAATTTGCATTAGGATGTTATGCCTGTTAACAGTTGTCAAATCCCATGTTAGGATGCTTTTTTCTATTGTGATGCCATACAGTATATAAATTTTTATATAGACATGTCTTTGATAAATAAAAATTATCTATGCAAACATTATTATTATCCAATAAAATAATAATTTTATTATTCATATTATGGCTATTTGGTAACTTGTTGTATCTTATTTCAAATCATGCCTAATTCTCAATGAGAAAAAGACCTAGGATAGGAGAGAATTAATTCTATGATACTAATATTTTTGAAGACCTTCCTAAAATAGGCATATCCTGTTATGAATTTCAAGCATGAGGAGACTCAAGCTCAAAATTAAATTAGTTTATTTAAAATAATTTATCCAGGGGGATAATACAAAGAACACCATATAAATGCATGCAGTGGGATTGGATACAACTGAAACAGCAATTCTATTTTATTGAGCACTGTCAAAATAAACTTATGAGCTATGGGAACCTAGAAATATTGTATTGATCTTAATGAACTCCAGCCAATATGACCAACTGAATCTTCTGGCTGCAAATAATTTGGCCATACATTTAGGAGAATTGTATTCAAATCTCTGCAAACTAAGGGCTACTTGTATCATCCCAGTATTTCTAAAGTTATTGATTACAAAAATGCATTACTTCAGCTACTGTTCAATTCTTAATTCTTTCTTGAAGGGCACACAATTTGGCCAGAATAACTATACCTTTTATCCTTTTTAGGCTCAACATCTCAGCTGCAGTATTTTTATAGAGGTAGATAGCATACCATCTCTCAAATTCAGATTCTAGTTCGGATATCCATTCAGATTCTGTTATGGAATCTGAATCTTTTGACCTAGGAGAAGGTTTTATTAATCAGTAATCTTCCTTATAGATCTTTCAAGTAATATACGATTCCTGGACTCTCCCCTTTATTTTGTCCCCAAGTAAAATATTACACCCTTATAAATATATTCAGTTACATTTTGCTTTGCAGTTTTTTACTTAGACCCTTAAGGACATTCAATTTGTTGAGGGGCTTTTATGAATAAGATTTAGGGTTTGGCTTCTGGGGGATAAACAGATGAGTAAAACACCACTTCTACCCTCAAAGACAATTTCTTACCCCTAGATAATCTAAAGTTGAATGTGCAACAAGAACATGAATAACATAAGACAAATTGTTATATTTTTCATAAGGAAGGAATGATGCTGTTGAGGGTCAGAAAAGGACTAGAACATAGAAAACTATGAAGGAGGTCGACATTAAAAGTAATGCTATTCCATTTAGAATGAACACTATGAGCACAAAAGTAGGAAAGTATGGTGCATGGGGATAAACTAGGACAAAAAACTTCCCCTACTTTAGGAAATTTATAGGTTTCCTTTGTACTACCCAAAATAAGACAATTAAGGTAAAATGTGATGGCAAGACCAGATATGGTGGAACACAGCTCAGTGATGAAAACTGGACAAGGTTGTTGGGTTCTCATGAGGGTAGATGAGACTGTGATCGTACTGCTTTAAAGAACACTGCTCCTGCCATTCCACCATCACTTCAGGTCCTTGTCCTAAACCATGAGTTTAGGAACTGGCAGAAGAAAGTGTGACATTTCCAATTAGTTTTGGCTATTTAAGAAAAGCAAATTTCAACCTGCTGAATAAAAGAATGCTGGCTTTGGAGTCAGGGAATCTGGGTATGGGAGGTTTGGGATTTCTGTTTCTTTCTCTATAAAATGAGGGCGCTTGGACAAGGTGCCCTCTAAGAGTCTAGGAGATTTCCTTCGGCTACAAATTGAATGAGTTTTCTTTTGTGACTTCAAGCAAGCCATTTCCAATCTATAGAGCTTCAGTCTCTTCCTCTATAAAATGGAGGAGTTATATAAGGTCCCTTTGATCCCTAACATTCTTCTGATACCTTTCCTAATTTACACAACTATACAGGGCTTCTCATTTCTCTGACATACCCTATAGCTTGTCATAGTCACAGAATCACACAGCATTTGCCAAAAAATGACAGAGGTTCACTAATCTAACTGGTATGTGAACAGGAAGCCCATCTGAAAAAATGAATAATTTTAGTGGTGGGGAAATTTACTTTCATCTTACCAAGTCCATTCTACTTTTGTGTAACTGTTATGCTTCAATTTGAAATTTATCTCTCTCCAGCTTCAGGTATTTGCTCATTGATATTCTCATGTGAGAATTCTAATACTTTTTACACTGTAAAAGACCTTTAAATTTTTGCAGAATGATAATACTTCTTCTTCTCCAATTCTTCTTCCTCATGTTAGCTCCCTCCTGTTACACAAATAGCACAGTTTCCAATTTTCTCAATGCCCTGGTCAGTCTCCCCTGGAATTTATGGTATTTATTATTTTCTACATTGCTCTTTTACTCACAGTTCAATGGTTTTGAACATTCATCAATGTGGTTACTCGCTCCTGTGATGAAGATCATATGTTTTCTATGCCAAACTTATAATTATGTTCTCTCATGATTTATTTGAGGATAGGACGGGGAGGGGGTGCATGCATATGCTAAGAGTTTTTTCCTAGATCTCTTATTATGTATTTCCAGTGTTCATCAGTTAGCCTTCATTGTTGCTACACAATTGACTAATCTCTTTTTCCAATAATATATACATGAAACTATCGTTAACCAGAAGAGAGAATAGAGAGCATGCCACAGCATTAAGAAGAGCCACGTTTAAATCCTGCCTATGATACACAATGGCTTTGTGACTATAGAAATTTACTTATTCTCTCAGTGCCCTATGTGGAAATCTTAGATTTTGTGTTGAAGAGATGATACCACCCTGTATGAATAGAATTTCCTTATCTAGTGCTTCCCTGAGCCTAGAGACTACCCCCTAGACTTAAATTAGGTTAAATTAAATTAGCCTATTGAATTAGGTAATATGAGGTGGTTTGTTTACATAAACTATGCATATTTCTGTCAGCAAGGTAATATAGAGGATAGAGTTCCAGGCTTGGAGTATCGTCCTCATGAGTTCAAATCCAGCTTCACATATTATTTCCTCTGTGACCTAGGCAAGTCATTTAACTGCCTTGGTTCCTAATCTGTAAAATAAGCTGGAGAAAGAAATGGCAACATCTTCAGTAGTTCTGCCAAGAAAACCATAAATCGAGGTCATGGAGAGTCAGACACAATTGAAAAATAACTGAAGAAACATGCATATTTCCAGTTTGATTTTCCTAAGATTTTTACTTCTTTAGAGACTTAAAGCATCATTACATTCATCAAAGTATCATTATCTATTCACATGTGTATATATTTTGCCTATACACATATGTGACATCTATATGATATGTGTTTATGTATTAAAAATAGAATGTTGTTGCAGAGAGAATTTTGGGGTTGTTTAAAACACTTGGCGATTTTCTCAGATCTGCTTTTTATTATATTACATTTTTTGAGACTTAATAGTCATTTTATTTTATTTTCCTTTTTTATTTTTATTTTAAATATTTTCCCATAGTTATGTGTTTCATGTTCTTTCCCTCTCCCCCAAACTCCCTCAACTCCCCCATAGCCCATGTGCAATTCCACTGGATTTTACATGTATCATTGATTAAGACCTAATTCCATATTCTTGATAGTTGGACTGGAGTTATTGTTTAGTGTCTACATCCCCAATAATATCCCCATCAGCCCATGTGTTCAGGCAGTTGTTTTTCTTCTGTGTTTCTACTCCCACAGTTCTTCCTCTGAATGTGGCTAGTTTTCTTTCTCATAAGTTCCTCAGCATTTCCCTGGATTCTTGAATTATATTACTTTTGTATGCATCTCATCTTTTCTATTAGACTATTTGAGTACACATATCATATATCTCTAATTTTTTATTGCCCCTATTTTAATGTATGTTGCATATTGCAAGAACTCAATATGTAGTTGCTTGAATTATTTTGCCAGTGCCTGAGTCCTTCAAGTCATATTTGAGGTTACTTCATTTCTAGAATTTTGGGAGAAAGTTCAGAAAGATCTATCTAAAACTAAATCATCATAATGAGATTGCTTTGTTGCTAGAAATTAAAGGTAATCATTTGGAAAATTAAAGCCCCCTTATAGTGACACCAATCCACACCCAGATAGCTGGCACTTTCAAAGCTTTTTCAGTACGGCAATATACTTTATATATGTTATCACATTAGGTTCTCACAATGACTCTTTTAGGAAGGTGTTATTAATATCCCTATTTTATTGATAATGAAACTATGGCTTACAAGGTTAAACTTATGCTATTACAGCTAGTCTGAAATTAGTTGTAATATGTATTATGAAGTAACATCATAAAAAAAGAAGAGTGGGTAAGTTTGGAGTTAATCCAATAATTAGAGTTGGGCAATAAACGTTTGTGCCAGGCATTGTGCTAAGTGCTGAAAAGTCAAGAAAAAAAGGAAAGCCAATGAGTAAGAATTTGCCATTTGTGGCATGCCTGGCCAAACTTGCCACAATACTATGTGTGACCAGAATCCGAGGCACATGTAGAATATCTAAAGGGAAAATTTCTTTGCTCAGATGTAGCAAGTAATTTAAGCCAGTGATAATTAGAGAATGATGCAGGCTCATTCCTTTTCACATCCATGTGAAAAAGCAAGAGGTCAAAGATTTATTTTTTCAAGCATAAGAGAAGGATGATGAATATTTACTGATGATATGGCACCTGGCATTTCCATGAGCATATAAAAGCCCAGATATGAGAGGTCTGATGCCCCTTGAAGGAAAATATATGTAAGGTAATGGGGTCACCTGGGATATTATAATAAACTAAGTGGTTTGTGGGATCACACTCTGGGATTTATGAGAGACTGGACCAGGGTGGAGTGACCAGAGTTTACTGGATTTCCACAGGAATGGCAGTTGATTTTAACTGTCACTCAGCTTCCACTAGGCCAAAGTATAGTAACAGGCTAATAAGGTAAAAGGGACTTAACAGCTTTATTATATTTGACTAAAAGGTGGGAAAGGGATTTCTATACTTAAAATCTAAAGGATAAAACCACAGGGCAATGGGAGGACTTATTCTACTCTAGCTTAGTGATCTAAAATAACAGGGCCCAAGGAGCTGTAAATGGAGTCTCTCGGTGTCTGCCTCAGACCTGGATCCTGCCAGGCTTGAGAACAGCTAGGGCTTTTGTGGCTTTGGGATTCTCACTACAATCCACTGATGATCTCTGGATGCCAGGAGCTAAAGTTGTCTCAGGAACCAAGTTGAGAAGGTTTTGCTTGAAGCACTGTCCACCAGATTTCAAACTTCACCTTCTTCCTTTGGCACTGTAGATCATGTCCTTTTTGCTAGATGCCACACCACACAGAATCCCAGGGGAAAAACAGGATGCAAGATGTCCTTTTACTCTGAGTGCTCCCAGGGCGAACCACAGTTTGTGTTAACCCCTAATGGAGTCCCACTCAGAGCCAAGTCACCTCTTCCTGCTCCTTCATTCCAACCTCAAATTCCCAGCTCCAGCTCCTTCCTGCTATGTACTTCCTAATCAATACCTAATCTAATCTTCCTCATAACACCCTTCAGACCTGAAAGGCTCATTACCTGATACAGACCCCCACTCCATCATGAAAGTGTATTTCATGAGATGGAGACAAGGACCAATGCTCACCATCAACATTTGTTCTTGACTTTTATCTTTGACAACTGTATTCTTGTGAGTTCAGAAAATATATTCCTGTCTCATACCTGTGTCACATAAGTAATTTTTGCCATTCTATTACCGGGATTAGGACAGCTTCGCAAGCCTCAGAACATACCAGCTGTTATTTAACAACATTCAGAAAACAGACTTCTGATTGCATTTCAAGGCACTGTTGCCCACTGGATAGGGTTAGCCATAGAGTGGAAATGACTGTGTCATATTTTCATAAATTAGTGAAAAGTAGAACTGTAATCATAAGAGTTGGTTTTGAATCCAAAATATTTACTAGCCATTTGATTGTGTTCAAGTCTTTTTTCTTCTCTAGATTTTGATTTCATCTGAAAAATAAGAGAATTTGATGTGGTGACCTCTAATATCCTTTTCCCCTTTAAATCTAAATCCTTTTGATTTATTGATAGCAGGCCTCTTTATTTGTTTGCACTGGGTACTGAATGGATAAAGTATTAGGCCCGCTGTCAGAAAGTTCAAATTTAGACTTTTATACTTATTGAGTGGCCCTGGACAGGTCATTTAATATGACTACCTCAGTTTCTCCTATTGTAAAATGGAGGCAATACTAACAATTATCCCCCATCATTATTGTGAGGGTCAACTGGGACATATTTGTTAAGTGATTAGGAAAGAGACTGGTGTATATAGGCAGATGCTTGTTCCTTTTGTGTTCATTAATTAGTAAAACTTTTGATATTAATTGATTTTTCAATTTCCCATTGGGAAGAAATGGACTATAGCTGACAGCAATATTTTACATGACTTGGCTGTTATATTTCTCACTGTAAATTAACAAATTTTCTTTCTGACAATATTCTTGCAAATTTGGCTAATTTGAATCTGTCCATGAGACCCTGGTCATTTCTAGAAACTTTAAAAATGGAGTACTTTAGTCTGCAAGACTGGTGAACAAAGTGTGGATATCCTAGACCAGTGATGGGCAAACTACAGCCTGCGGGCCAGATGCAGCTTTTTAAAATATTGCTCCCTCATCTAGTTATCATGATCATATATGTTTTAAGTACCCATTGGTTATTATGTTCTTACTGTTCATGTAATCAGATTAACATCATTGTTTCCCTTGATTACCTTAAATATAATAATACTTTAGTTATCTTTTGTACCACAGAAATCTTAAATATCTGTTATCACTTTCCCCTACAGAGACACAATTAGTTTAACCCCAATGATTCCCTTGAGTTTTTTCTGTTTACTTTTTTCTGCTTTTTTTAAGTGTCAAATTTGATCATCTAATTTCTTTTTTAGCTTTGATCATTTTATTAGGAATGCTTAGCAGTCCTTTATTTAATAAAATATCTATTTTTTCCTCTGGTGGATTATGCCTAACTTCACTGAGTAAATTTTTTGGTTGCTTGCTTTATTGTTTGTCTTGTGGAATATAATATTCTGTGCTTTTTGATCCTTTAATGTAGAAGTTGCTAGTTCCTTATAATCCTGACTGCAGTTCTATAATATTGGAATTTTGTTTTTATTTATTTTGTTTTTTGGCTGCTTGTAGTATTTTCCCTTTTGCTTAGGAATTATGGAATTAGGTCCTGGTATTTTAAAATTTGGGATTTCCTTCATGAAGTGATCAATGCATTCTTTTGATTTCTACTTTCCCCTCTTATTCAAGAAAATTTGGGCACTTTTTCTTGATAATATCTTGCAGTATGGTGCCCAGGTTCTATGAATTTCAGGCAATTCAAACATTTTTAGATTTTTCCTCTTAGATCTATTTTCCAGGGCAGTTATTTTTTTATTGAGAGACTTCAGATTTTCATTTAATTTTTTTTTTCTTTTCCAATTTTTTCTTCTAGATCCCTTGTTAGTTGTTTTTATTTTTATTTTTTTGGAGCTCTTAGAGGTGTATTTTGGGCTTGACATCCTTTCATACTTCCCTTTGAGTCTTCACTTGTTTTCATTTTTGTATTGCTATCTTTTTCTGAGCTTGCATTTTGGTCATCTCTCTTGTTGAAATATTTTTTTCTAGTGTCAGTCTTTTTCTCTCTCTTTTACTCATTGGGGGGCTATTTTTTCTCCTTGAGTTTGCCTATTTGCTGAAACTTAGCTTTGTTCCTGGGTTGAAAGGAGTACTGTTCCATGCTTGTAGTGTGCCTGTGGCTGTCCCAGCTCTCTTGGTCTCATATTGAGCACTCTGCAGAGGTAGATTGGTTGGCCTGCTGTGTGGAGATTTGCAATTGTCCACTTCGGTTGCTTGAAGTTGAATTCTGCCCAGTCCCTTCAAGGCTGGACCTTGTTGGACTTAGTTCCTCTCATTGCTGTCCACCTTGAATCATACCAGGTCTCTGATTCAACTGGATTCATGTGGGGCAATTTTCCTCCTATTGATGCCTATTCTTAATTCTGTTATTTCCCACTCTTCCTCTGCTGAGGTTGTAGGAAGCTGACTCTGCTCTTTCTTCTGGCAGTTGTATTATATTACATCTGAATTTGCTGAGGCTTATTCAGAGTTTTCTCCTTGAACCCCAGTGAGATGAGTCCTCCTTGTTTTCTCTCCAGATTGTTCTGGACTGGAACACTGCTTCAAACCTTATTCTTTTGATTATGGTGCTCCAGGATTTGTTTGAAGGCATTTTTGTTCTGCTGTGGTTGTTTGGATGTTTGTTGGTGGGCTCCCACTGTTTCTTACACTGCCATTTTCTCAAACAGAAGTCAACCAATGTCCTGAAATACTTGAAAGCTAGTTTCCTTTTAATATTGTAGCTATGAACATTACTGTTTCTCTTGCTTCTATTCATTTACTTTACTTTGGTTCATGCAAATTCTCGTGTTTCTATGAATTCATCACATTTAACATTTCTTTTGGTGAAATAATATTTCATTAGGCATATATACCATGATCAATTAAGTCATTCACTAATTAATAAACATCTAATCTGTTTCCAGTGCTTTGCTATAGAAAAAAGTTGTGAATTTTTAAAAATATAAATTCATTTATTTATAAAGACTACACAAATCTGCCTTTGTAATTTGCCATATATTAGTTTTCTTTCTTCTCTATTTCTGTGAACTCTCATCTCCTCAACTCACTGGCATAGGATATAGTCAGTAGAAAAAGACGTTATGACAAAGAAAAATATTTTTTAAGATGATAAAATTGATAATCACTGTCAGGGGTCTCATTCCAACAGGCTGTTTAGATTCCAGAGTATCAATCTAAGCTTCACTAGAGAAATCTCACATTTTTTGATGCTTCCTCTGATATTTGTATAGCCAGGGGTTGCTAGGGTACAGGCCAGTTTAAACCATTACCAGTACAATAAGTCTGATATTAGTTATGAACCACAGCCTGAGCAAAAAGCAAAGATAACATGTAATTCTGCCCAGAGGCTCTCAATATCATTCCCCTTTTTCATCCAGATGAAAAAAAAAAACCACAAAAGTTGTAAAAATAGGAGTTGGTTGAACCTAAGGCATAATTCTAAGATTCTGTAGGTTATGACTTTTTATTGTCACAGGGAACTAATTCATTAATGAAGGAAATATTACCTGTGACTAGATTAGGCAGTGAACTTAAATCATTAACCTATCTGGAACTATAGAATCTGAGTTGGAAGGGAACTCTGAGTCCATTTGGTCAAACACTTATTTTTTTTTAACTTTTTTTTAAACCCTTGTACTTTGGTGTATTGTCTCATAGGTGGAAGATTGGTAAGGGTGGGCAATGGGGGTCAAGTGTCTTGCCCAGGGTCACACAGCTGGGAAGTGGCCGAGGCCGGGTTTGAACCTAGGACCTCCCGTCTCTAGGCCTGACTCTCACGCCACTGAGCTACCCAGCTGCCCCATTGGTCAAACACTTATTGAATAAGAATCCCATTTATAAGGTTATCACTTAAACTTTGCTTGAAGATTTCCAGTGAGGGAGTATACACTACAACATGAAGTAGCCACTCCCTCTTTTGGATTGCTGTAATGATTAGGATGTATTTTCTTATGTTAAACCTCATTTTGCTTCTTTCCATCTTCTACTCCTGGCTTTGATTGTGTTCCAATCCCTCTTCCAGAGGGCAAGATTTCAAGCGTTTAAACACATCTTATTAGTTTTCTTAAGTCTTCAGGAAAAAAAAAAATTACCTGGGGCTTAAACCAATCTTCATAAAACAAGTTCTCAGACATTATATTTTGCAAAACAAAAAATAATGAGGTTCAAAAAATGAAATAGGTTACTCATGATCAAAATTCCAATTATAGTATAATTAGAGATAGAACTTGGGTCTTCTACTGGGTCAAATTTCCTTCTGCTAAACTCTATGTTTCCAGCATGTGGTAATAAAAGAGTTTAGAAACTGGCAAATTCTGTAAGTTTACAATTCCCTCATATATAATCCCTGGATAAGTAAAATGTTATTGCTATGACAATATGAGAACCATCTGTGTGTATGTGTGTGTGTATATATATATATATGTATATATATATATGTATATATATATATATTTGGTACTACATAAATAATGTAAGAAACACAAATTTCACCAAAATCCCAACTGACTGTCAAAATCCCATTTCACATTGACAAATTGAATCCTACAGAGGTTAACTGCTATAGGGCTAATTCTGAGGGTTTGTGGCTTCTGACACCATGATTGTATTCCTGTTCGGCACCAACCAGTTGATATAAAAGACCTTTTACAAGCAAAAGTTTAGCTATGACAGAGGTTACAATTTTTTTAAAAATCACCAAAGTAGTATTTCACACTCCTCTTTTATGCAAATGTTCCCTGGACAAAATGAGCCTATGATTAATTTTCCAAAGTAGTCATACCCATATGTAGAGAACACATAGAACAAAAAGGAACTTTTTGATTCCTAGCCCTGAGGCTTCTTTTTGCCATTTTTGTGGGACAGCCAGTCAGTTTTCTTTAGTGAATGATGCTGAGAAGAATAAATTGTTCCCTTGATCAACTAAGTAACCACTCTAGAGCAAGATGCTTTTTCTCTTTGAATATTTCATTGCTTTACTGGTTCCCCACTAGATTAAGCTAGCACTGCTTCTGGATCCAGTAGTCTCTATCACCACCTGTATTTAAAATTATCCCCCCCCAATTTTCAATAATTCTGGCATTTTGAGATCCATGTTCTCTCCCTCCCTCCCATCCTAATCCCCTCTCCATGATGACAAGTAATATAATATAGCTTGTACATGTGTCAACATATAGTACATATTTTCATGTTCATCATCATGTTTTGTTTTGTTTTTTAACTGTTACCTTTTGCCTTAGAACCAATACTTTGTATTTGCTCTTTGTATTGGTTCTAAGACAGTAGGCAATGGGAAGTTAAGTGACTTGCCCAGGGTCACACAGCTGAGAAGTGTCTGAGGCCAGATTTGAACCCAGGACCTCCTTCTCTAGACCTGGCTCTCAGTCTGAACTACCCAGTTGCCCCCATGTCCATCATTTTTAAAAAGAAAACATGGTTACACTGAAGAAAAATACATGGAGGAAATAAAATAAAGAATATGTTTTCATCTGCATCCAGACTCTATCAATTGAAGATTTCTATGGCAGCAGATAGTCTATTTTGTCATATTGAAAGAAATGACTACCTCCAAATGGAGGTAGATTGTTTGGGAAAGGTCTAGGCCAGTGGTTCCCAAACTTTTTTGGCATACCTCCCCCTTTCCAGAAAAAATTATTACTTAGCACCCTCTGGAAATTATGAAACTATTTATTGAACTCAGAATAGAATGTAATACAAAAAGGTGTGGCCATCAACTCCTCCCTGGATCACTGCAGTGCAGCACCCACTGGGGGAGGTAGTACCCACTTTGAGAATCACTGATCTAGATGGATGGGAGATGAGAAACACCCACCTAGGGACCTCCCCAGGACCATTAAAGTACAAAACCCTTGGGCTTTAGAAACCAAGTTTATTTTGATAATTGGAGTAAGGGAAAAGGGTAAATAGGGTCCTAACACTACAAATCTAGATTCAACCCAACTTCTACACACCTCGTGAGAGGTCCTTCTTTGTTTCTTCTGTAGGCCCTGCCTATCAACTCCCTGCTCTTATCTTAAACCTCAAAATGCTATCTGACTATCTGCTAATCTAACTACCCAGATTGTCTTGAAGAAGACAGAGGAAACAGGACTCCTGTTAGACTGAATCCCCTCTCAAGCCTGGGTCTGGCTTCCTAGGTAACCCAGAGTCCCAGGTGACCAAACCTTTGAGATTACCTTAGCCAAGTTGATCTCAGACAGATTGATTCTCTGTACTCCAGGGAAAAGGCAATCTACTGCAAAGCAATTCTCTAACCCAGGAACCCCTAATCTTTCCACAAGATTATTTCTTCTAAGGGATGCCAGAGCAAAGATCCTACTTCCAGCTTAATGGAAAGCTAGATTAGGAGTGACAGTTATAAACAGTCAACTCCCAAGATCCTCCTCTCCTTCCAGAATCTTCTCCCAGTGTTTGTATCTAAATTCTCCTCCTTTCCTCTTAAAGACAATCTATTAATTTCTCTCTTTCCCTTATCACTTATTCTTACAGTGTGTTCCTTGGAGTTGTCATGGATCCTTGCATTGCTGATAATAGTTGTCATTCACATTTGATTATTGTACTTTATTGTTGTTATTGTGCAAAATGTTTTTCTGGTTTGGCTCACTCCACTTTGCATCATTTTATTTACGTCTTTCTATGCTTTTTGTGGTTATCTTTTCTGTCACATTAGAATTGAGAAATAGTGTTCCATTACAATCATATACCATGATTTGTTCAGCCATACTCCAATCCTTTCATTGCCACAAAAAAACAACTACTATTGACTGACCAATATGATAAAGGAAAATAATAAATGTTGGAGGGGGTGTGGCAAAGTTGGGATACTAATGAATGTTGGTGGAGTTATAAATTGATTCAACCATTATGGAAGGCAATTTGGAATTATGCCCAAAGGACTTTAAAAGAGTTCATACCCTTTGATCCAGCAATACTATTGCTGGGTTTGTACCCGAAAGAGATAAAAATAATGTTTGTACAAAATATTTATAGCCATACATTTTGTGGTGGCAAAAAATTGGAAAATGTGGGGGTATCCCTCTATTGGGGAATGGTTGAACAAATTGTGGTATATCATGGTGATGGAATACTATTGTGCTATAAGAAATGATGAACTGCTTGATTTTTATAAAAACTGGGAAGACATCCATGAACTGATGTGGAGTAAGATGAGCAGAATCAGGAGAATATTGGACACAGAAAGTGCAGCATTGTAAAATGATCAAATGTAATAGGCTCTGCTACTAATAGCAATGCAATTCAATGATGAAGAACAATTTTCTTTTTAGAAAAATTTTCCATGGTTACATGATTCATGTTTTTACTTTCCCCTTCATTCCCCTTAATCTCCCCCATAGCTGATGTGCATTTCCACTGGTTTTAACATGTGTCATGGATGAAGATTATTGATAGTTGCATTGGTGTGGTTGTTTCAAATCTACATACCCAATCACGTCTGTATCAACCCATTTGTTCAAGCAGTTGTTTTTCTTCTGTGTTTCCACTTCTGTAGTTCTTCCTCTGAATGTGGTTAGTGTTCTTTTCCATAAATCCCTCAGAGTTTTCCTGGGTCATTGCATTGCTGACAGCACAGAAGTCCATTACATTCAATTTTACCACAGTGTATCACTCTGTGTACAATGTTCTTCTGGATCTGCTCCTTTCACTCTGCATCTCTTCAGTTCACATGGAATTCCTCCAGTTTATTATTCCTTTGAGCACAATAGTATTCCATCACTAGCATATACCACAATTTGTTCAGCCATTCCCCAATTGGAGGGCATACCCTTGTTTTCCAGTTTTTTCAAGAACAATTTCTTATAAAAAAGAATACTATACACATCTAGAGAAAGAACTATGGGAGTAGAAATGCAGAAGAAGAACACATGATCTATCACTTGCTTATATGGGTATGCAATTTGGGGTTCTGAGTTTTAAAAGATTATTCTATTACAAATACGAATAACATAGAAATAGGTTTTGAGTAATAAGACATGTATGACTAAATGGAATTGCTTGTCAGCTCCAGGAGGGGGGAGAGAAAAGGGGAGAGAGAGAGAACATGAATCATGCAACCATGGAACAATATCCTAAAATCAATTAATTAATTAATTAACTAATTAATTAATTAATTAACTAACTAATTAATTAATTAATGTGGGGCGAAAGGTGGAGGAAGCTGCTATCTTTTGTACTAGTAGGCTCTTTCCCCCCTATCTTTGATCTCTATTGCTGTACCAAAGGGTATGCATAGTTTTATGGCACTTTGGGCATGCTTCCAAATTGCTCCCCAGAATGGTTGTATCAGTTTAAACCCTAAGTGGAGTTTAAGCTTCACCAAGAGAGTATTAGTGTCCCAATTTTTCCACATCCCCCCAAAATTCATCATTCTCAATTTTACCATATTTGCCAGTCTGATAGGTGTGAGATGTTCCCTTAGTACCACCAACTCTTTTACCTAAGAGGATATCTGATAACTCTTTTAATCTCTTAAAGTTCACAAGATGATCATTTCTATCTTTATATGATCATTTATTTAAACCAGTGGTTCCCAAACTTTTTTGGCCTACTGCCCCCTTTCCAGAAAAAATATTACTTAGCCCCCTGGAAATTAATTTTTTTAAATTTTAATAGCAATTAATAGGAAAGATAAATGCATCTGTGGCCATCACCGCCTCCCTGGATTGCTACAGCACCCACCAGGGGGTGGTAGCACCCACTTTGGGAATCACTGATCTAAACTAAGTAAATAATAAACACAAAGGAGAGGTAACATATATTAATAGACATGATGGTCATTTTGAGAACACTGTTTGGATCTGACCCTCTCCTGACATGACAGCTAATAGCAGTCTTCCATACTTGAAAACAACCAGGGAGGCATGAGTAGAAGGGCAGGAGTCACCCCTCTGGTATATCCATGAACCTCTGGCCAAATGTGAAATTAAAACACTTTTCCTTACCACATTGTAAGAATCTGTTGACAGCATGAAAGGAAAGGATCTTTTCTTTATGTTCTCTCATATATGAGAAATATGAAACTCAATTTCATGCAGCCCACATTCAGACTCTTTCAGTTCCTTCCATGGCAATGGAGAGACTTTTTTTGTCATGAATTCCTTTGAGTTGTTCTTCCTGGATCCTAGTATTGCTGATAAAAGTTAAATTAAACACATTCGATCATTAGTATTTCCTTCTAAAAATATATTCTATGTGCTGAGAGAGAGAGAGAGAGAGAGGGAGGGAGAGAGAGAGAGAGAGAGAGAGAGAGAGAGAGAGAGAGAGAGAGAGAGAGAGAGAGAGAGAGAGAAAGAGGACTCCAATAAATTCCCTTTTTTATCTAGATGGAAAATGTGTTGTCTTAAAAATATAATGGCAAGTTAGCAAAATTTAAGGGTAAGTAATGACTATTTACCAGGGAGAAATAAGACAGGAGAGGGAAAGACATTATAGTAGGGATAAATTCAACTGTCCCAGCTGTTATAGCTAATTCTGTTCAGGCAGGTTGCTAATTAAGTTAATAAGTGAGCCAGACAAGCCTCAAATTGCTCATGATGGTATTCAGGATGGATTAGCAGTTCCCTTCCTTTACTGTTGGCCTCTAGGACATATATATATACCTCCAGTGTTCCCAGGCTTCCCCCATTTCTCATTGCTTTTAGCTCTCATAGCCTTTCATTCCCACCTTCTAGCTGGGAAAATTACACTTACCCCCAATCCCTTTGCAATAAAGGGATATATGTGAACATTAGGCCAGGAGCAAAGGATGGGTACTGCTAACTCAAAATCAATAGAACCATAAGCAATTTTAATCCCACCAGTTTCCCTGACTGGGTTAAAAAATGTCCAATATACACAGAATTAGTTGCTATCCTGGAACATACACAATACACATGATAATATATATACACATGTATACATACAAACACATATACACATGTGGCATTTATGTGCATGTGTATATGTATGTTTGTAATATATGACATTAAAATGTCTGCTCCTTGAGGATACAAACTTATCTTTCTCTTTGTATTTCTAGCATATCAACCTAGTATTTTCTATCTAAGAGGGGGGAAAAAAACCAAAATTGATCTATGATTTCAGTGTTATAAGGAACTTTTGATTAAGTAAATTCCCTCTACCAGTGTTAGTCAGTACCTTCAATGGAATCTCTATTCTTAAAAAGAAAAGTCCAAAACACTGAGCAGTTTTGTGACTTTCCCAGGGTCATATAGCCAGTATGTATTGGAAGCAAAACTTGAATTCAAATCTTTGTATGTATGTACAAAGATTTGAATTATATATATATATATATATATATATATATGTATATATATATATATATGTATGTATATGTGTAATATATATATAGAGAAAGAGAGAGATGTATGTTTAAAAGGAATTAAACATGCACATATACATATATTTACACATATAATCATGTAAAAAGCAAAATGTAAAAAAACTCACCAAAATACAGATATTAATATCTATTGTATTTGCCATGTTAACTCAAGAGCTTGAGAACTTTTTTAAAGA
Source organism: Gracilinanus agilis (assembly GCF_016433145.1). NCBI lineage: Eukaryota > Metazoa > Chordata > Mammalia > Didelphimorphia > Didelphidae > Gracilinanus > Gracilinanus agilis. The sequence continues at coordinate 446,923,170 of NC_058132.1, forward strand.
ATAAAAAAAAAAGTCTCTTCATGTAAGGAGAGGCCCCTTGAAAAAAATCTAAATTTACTAATCTATCTGAGAATCATACATTTTCCATGGTTGTCTGTAAACTTTCATTCTCAAAGGAGTATAAAAAGTTAAAAGTGTTAAAAATGATAGGTGTTTAATAAAAAACTTTTGAATGAATGAATTAAGCATATGCCCAAATGGTTTCTGACAACTCAAAATGAGTAATGGCTGTAATCAATTCTTCTTTAATTTACATTATACTCCTTCTAAATTTTATGTCATGTAAAAAGAAAGTACAAAACTCCTTTGTGTGAACACATGTAAGAAAGTATGTAACACAAATTAAAACATAAATTGATAACCTATTCAAATATGTGTGCATGTATCTAAAGAAAAACATAACAAAGCATTAACAAAAAATAATACACCTTTAATATCTCACTGGGCAATTAGAAACAATTAAGCTGATTGTTAGCCTGGAGTCAAGAAGCCCCAATTTCAAATTTGACTTCTGATCTTTTTCTTCACATTTGCTATATTACCTTGAACAAGGCACTTGACCACTATGTACCTCAGAGGCTTTAATTGTAAAATGGGGATAATAATAATAACTCCCTCTCATAAAGATAAATTTTTATAAAAGACATTTTTTAGCTTTAAAGAAGATAAATGAGATAATTATAAATTATTTAGCATAGTGCTTCATACTTGTGAGGCACTTAATTAATATAAGAACTGTTAGAATTAAAATTGATATAGATGGATATAGATAAAAGTATTAATATTTTATTTAAATCCACATTGGTAAATTTAAGAAAGACCATGAGCTTGCTAAGATCTTATTCAAATCGCCCGTCATTAGCTTCTCCCACCTCACTGCCTCCTATGAAAGAGCAGAGTCTCCCAATCCCTCAGGAGTCTTATACTGTTCTCTACGTAATCACACTTCCTGTCTACCTGTATTAAAGGAGGAATCATGGAAAATGTAGTTTCAAAGTCCCCTAAACGTCCACAGGAAGTTTATATTTTATATCTAAATATTAAAGGCTCAAATGAACTCCAAAGAACCCCCCAAATTCCAATAACACATCCCCCCCTGAGATTCAGAAAAAAGACTGGTCTTTCTCAATGGATCTTGTAAATATAGTCAACTTTTAAATTACAGGAATTTGGGGATAAAAGAAACGATAATAAAAACTAGCCATGTTGACAAAAAACCAATTGGGGCAGTTCCCTATTGGCATAAGTGTACATTCAAAACAAGTGCATTCAACTCCCCATAGTTCAATTAACTGCACCCCAAAGTTCAATTTGGATCTTCATGATCCAGTGAAGGCTCTTCAGGCATCTTCATGGTGCCTTCTCCAAACAGGTTCATTGTCTGGCTTTTGGGGAGATGGTACATTTTTTATCCTGAAATTACTCTCAAAAGAATTTAAACTTTACATTATAGATTATAAAACATACATCCCCTTCTGAGGAGAATTATACAGTACCTACTATGTGCAAGGCATTGTTCTAAATGCTTTCCTCTACTCGTTTCACCATTTCACCTAATCTCTATAATGACTGAGATTTTTGATCCAGTTATCCTAAGTCAAAATCAAGTATGTTCAACTTGATCTTCAAGAGTTTAAAACTGAGGCAAACGTGTTAGAGGCTTGTGCTAAATTAGGAAAATAATAATTAAATTGCTCTGAAATAAGATACATTAGTTTGGTAACATTTTAAATGCGTGTAATTTTAGCTTCAAATTGTATTCTATTGGTTTTTGAACAAGATATGAATTCTCTTTGTCTTAGGTTCCGATGTCTCCTTAGAGAGCAGCAGAGAGAATCACCAAGTTGGTGTCACTTATTAAATGCTTATGTCGACCCTCAGATTTGGCAAGAAAGAGAATAACACTGAATAAAGAAATATGCACATCTACTCTCAGAACTAGAATGTGGCCAGGCCTTGAAGAAAGAGGCCTTTATATCTACAACGCCTTTCATAGAGAATCACATTTACCAAGTTTGGAAGCAGATGAAGACAGAGCAGAGAGGAAAGCCAGATGGAAAAAAAATGAGATTCAGAAGCTTTGTGAGGTAAGAAGGAAAAGAAAGAAAAAGCTTATCTCCACCCTGGATTGACCCTTTGGCTACTTCCACTAGGAGGTTATCAAAGGGAAAACAAGTAGTGTTTAGAAGGAAATCACAAAATCACCAACAGGTAGGAACAACCAAGGATCCCCCTGAGACACATGGATTATGGATATTCAAAGGATCTTGAGAAAGGAGAAGAGAGTTTTCCTAAAGAGCTCAATCATAAGCTTCTCTGATTCACTATTATTTTCTTTTTGTCATATTAAATATATTCCAGCACTTGTTAGCCCAAGTGCTTACAGGAAAGCTGAAGGCTCTTTAACAGATATAAACCAAATTCTGGTATTCCTAGGGGAAAGCATGAGTGGAATCAAAGAGTTATTCAGAAGTAATCAGTGTGGATCAGATCTGTATTGACAGGAGCTAGGGAAAAATTGGCATGTGAATTATAATAGTGTTCCCATAAACTGCTCTGTAATCAAATTACAGTTGTCAAGTAACTACAAAACAGTAAATAAGCTAATGGTTTAAAACATTCTAAGAGAGTAATGTGTTAATGTACCTATCCCTATAGTAAATCCTCCTCTTACCCACAACGCAGCTCCAGCAATGGATGAAAAGGGAAGAATAAAATATACCAATATGGAAATTAGTTTTGCTTTGCTGCATATTTGTTACAAGGCTTTTACTTGTTTGGGGGAGGAAGGGAGAGGAAAAAATGTTTGCTAAGTGAAAAAATAAAATGTAATAAAAAATTATAGCCCAGTGTTAAACATTTGGAAAACAATTAATTTAGTAGATGAAGCAGCAAGATATATTGGAATAGAGGTCTGATTTCAAAAGTAGGAAGATTTGCTTCAAGTCCTTACAGTGACCATGTGCAAATCACTTAACCACTTATAGATCTCCAGTGGTGTCAAACTCAAAGAGAAAGAAATCCTTGCATAAAAATAGTGACTTGGAAAATCACAAATTAAAACTGTCTATATTGTAATGTATTTTGATTTATTTTATTGCAGGGCTAGATTCTGATATTACTCTTCTTGTCTACTGTCTAAGAGTTTAAGTTGCAAAGAGGGTTCTGGATTGCTTTGATAGAGAGTTCCCTTTTCCAGGAAGTTTCCTTTACTGATAAAATAAGAGGCCTAGTTTCCATCTCTATTCCTAATTTAATCAGTATGGGTCCTTTCTCTTCCAACACATTTTGTAACCACTCTGTAATTAAATAGACAGTCTTTGAGAACATCTGTTGATTAAAATTTCACTTCCAATGCCCATTCTGAAGATGAATTTAGATAAATTCTTTCTAATTTAAAGTCTGTTATGGAATTCATACATAAAGTATCTCTCATTTACAGGGAAGAGATAGAGCTTGGGATTCACCAGCATAGCACCTCTACATATGGTGGATCATCAAAGTAAAAATTCCCTGAGGCAAAAATCTTGTTAATATGTTTAATTTATTTTCAAACATTAGTATGTCCAATGTGTGCAAAGGCAAATAATACTTTTGAGTCAGCATTTGACCCAGCTTTGCAAAAAAAAAAAAAAAAAAAGACTCACAGTTCAAAGCTTTACATAGCACCACCTAATGATTTAGAAAGAATGAATAACACATATGATTTGGGAAAGAAATTATAAAAATAAAATTCACATATGTTATTCAGCCATTCAGTTATGTCAGACTCTTTGTGAGCCTGTGGACCATAGTATGCCAACGTTGTTGATGGGGTTTAATTGGCAAAGTTTCCTTTTCCAGCAAATTAAGGCAAAGAGAGGTTAAATGACTTGACCAGGGTTATACAGCTAGTAAATATCAGAAGCTGGATTTAAATCAAATCTTCCTAATTTCATGATTAGCTCTCTATCCACTGAGCCATCTAAATGCCTCTAGCATTCATACTACATACATACTCTGTGTTCAGTTGATGAATGGACCTTCTTAAATAATAGTCTTCAATTTAAGTATATAATGAATGACATGAAACTCAGAGGTTAAATGAATTCAGTTTCTTTGACTCCAAATCTTTTGCTCTTTTCACTGCATTCTAAGCCTCCCTGAGCACTTAGAAAAGGCCTTAGAAAAAAGTTTCACTGACCTGTATAAAGCTAAGCAATAAAAAAAATCTGAATCTCATTTAAATTATGATTTTAAACTAATTAACAAAGGTAGCAACACGTACCTACTAGTTCACAGTAGAAAATATTGTTTCTTTGGAGTTTAAAGTTATTAATTGTGTAATTTGAATCTGTTACCCTAAAAACTACAGTCCCCAGCAAGAGTACTCTTCCCAGCACTCTACTCACTTCCTGTCATTGCGTGCTGATGTAGACAGGATATAAATTGGGTGAAGTTCTGTGTCTAGCCCTCTTTCCTTTCCTGTTGGTGGTTTTGGTGGAGTTGGTAGAAAAACTTAGTCATATGATTTCTATTTTGTTAGATAATAAACTTTATAAATATAATACTTCAAGTATTCAACTTTAATTTTACTCTTACATAATGATGATTGTTTAATAACATCAATATATTATTCAACATATGGCAGAAAGCCAGAGTTTTACAATATATATTGGTAGCATGGTAGTTCAGTGTCACATTAGTTATTTAAGGTAAGCTGAGAAATGAAACATGCCTAAAAATTTAAGGTCAAAAATATAAAGTGTATATTTTGTCATTTTTAACTTTTGCTTACTTTGCTGAATTAATTTTCTTTCCAATTTTAATTTCTCTAGTGATGCTAATCAAATATTCAAGCTAGGCAAATTTTTAATAAAAATGTGCCAACACAACACTCAGGTTTTTAATGAAATGAACTTCACCTTTTCCCCAGAAACCAAAGAAGTGGGAAAGCCGTCAGTAAAAATTGCTATGTATGTCAGAAATATTAAGGGCAATATCATCTACATTTTGAATTGTTTTTAATTGTATATATTTCCACCTCACTCGAAGTCACTGATACTGACTTCCATTTCAGTTGCCCACCTGGTTATGGTGCTTGAGAAATATGCTTACAGGTTTTTTTTTTTAATTTTTAGAACATGGAAGTTTGATTTTTCTCAGGTTGAGGAATTCTTAGTATGGAAATTCCTTCCACTGATGCAAGTCATCAGCATCATAAATAGGTGTCATTCAATACAAAATCTTAAAGAGTTACCTGGGGCACAGCTAAATTCTCAGGAATTTACCTAACTTGTCCTTGGTAAAGTTCTATGACACAAAAAAATATGAAGCAGAAAATGAAACTGAGTTTTCTTGTCTCCAAACCTGACCTTCTATCCACTATACCATGCTTTCTTCCTATACCTAAAATTATCTTAACAAAACAATCTCTTTTAATGAGATCATAAAGCTTTTCCAAATAGGACCAGGGCAAACCTTGCACATTCCTTAAAATTTGTCAGGTGAACTATAATTTCTTCTGTAATAGATGAAAATTGACTAATAAGTTACTACCTCAAAATGATCCAGGGGATTCCAGACCTTTGCCATAGCAAGGAATAGAAAATGACACAGATCCAGAAATTGCCTAAGATAGCATTGAGAGTTCTTTAGTACTGGCAATTTTTGAAACTTCTCTCTATTCCCTACCCCCCTCTCCCTATCTTTATTCCAACCTCAGAGTTTTAGCTAGGCAAGACAAAGGCATCCAGCTTTGGCATCTGAATCCACAAAGGTACTGAAATCAATTCTGAATTTTGTAGTCAAACGACTCCCTGTGTGTTCTATTGTTAAAAGGTAGTACAGTCAGAGCTAATATGAGTGTGAGCTCATGTCCAGGGTTGGAGTGTCTTTAAAAATTTTACTTGACTTTAAAAAGTCAAGTAAAATAGTTGTAAATTGAAAAGAAAGGGCATGTTGTCATCCATCTCTTCATCATCTATCAATATCAATGTAAATATCATAAAGAGGTGCAATAATATACGAAGAATATTAGTAGAGGTGACAAGTTATTCACAGTAGACAAAAAAAAAACAAGAAAAGAATGAATGGTAAAATCCATGGTCTCATGTACACTAATGCAGAAGAGTAACAAACAGGATATAGATAAGATTCAAGGAAGAAAATTTGCCTTTGTCAAAGGTAGAGTTACATGCTTACTAAAACCCAAGATAAAAATCTGGGAAGGATAGTTCACAGAGTCATGACTTGAAGATCACCCTAGTCTAAAGTGATCTTGAAATGCGTTATGATGTCCAGAACAAGGAATATTGTACTTTTACTCCACTTTATCTTTGTTAGACCACTTCTGGAATAATATACTCAGTTTCTGAGCTTCGTGTTTTAGCAAGGTAGAGTGAGACGTGAATAAATCTATGAGTATGACTGAAATTGTAAGATGTCTGAAGAACATAGCATTTGAAGATCAGTTCAAGGAAATGGGGACATTTAAAATGGGGAGAATAAAGGAGAAATAGTAGGGATGTGGTAAAAATCTTCATGTATTTTTAGGGCTACTTTATGAAGAGAAATTATAATTGGTCTACTTGAATCCCAACATCAGAAACAGGATTAATAAGTAGGAATTACCAAGAAAGACTTTAGCTCAATTTAAGGGAAAACTTTCTGATAATCAGAACTATGTAAAAATAGAAAAGGGTGCCTTTTCAGCAGTGAGTTTCAAACAAAGGAAAGGCATGTAGATTAGGCAAAGTCTTAGTATCTAGTACTTGTATGTATCTTTAGTTTGTTCTATTGCTGTTTCCTAACCTTTGCCACTCTTTTATCTCAGAACTGATATTAAAACCAAGGTAAGGTTGTTTTTTTATATATTATAATTTTTTGATTTTAGAACAGCTTCTTTGTTACAATGAACCAGAAATAATATGATTCTATTGAAACCAGAACAGCCGGCAAAGATATGACTGAACTTTAAAACTTCAAGGGAAATAAAGAGATAAGCAAAGTCTATAGAAGTGGTAAAATCCAAAGTTGTTTTAAACTGAAAACTGTTCGATTTTTAACAAATAAACATAATAGCACTTCTAAGGTGTTTTCAGAACCTACCTGGTAGTTACCCTGCTTTAATTCTCTCACTCGTCTCTCTTAAGAATCTGCCTCCAAAACAGCTTCTCTCTTTTGCTGCAGGTAAATAATTTAATAAATATTATCTGTTTTGTTCATTATACAAAGAACAGAGGGAAAGTTTATGTATCAAGAAAGTTTGCTTATTACTATGGATATTTTGATCTCTGTGAGATATGGACTTCTGTGATAAGAATTTGATTACCATTGGTAATTACACAAGATTATTACCTGGCCCTTAAGATAACAAATTAGCTCCCTTACAATTACTGCAATGTCTAAAGGTGTCCTCCATCCTCAGATTTCTTAAAGTATTTTTTAAAAAGAGAGATCAGTGTGCAAGACTTAGAACAGAATTATTACTAATTCTTTTATAGCCCTCTCTTTAAAACTGTTATGTGGAGATGGAAAGCATGGAATCCCTGCAAAGATACAGGGACAGCCTCACCCAGAATTCCAGGGGACCCCCCTGGAGAACTTTGGGTGAAGGGGCAGTTGAGAGGAATTGGCAGTTACTTTGTGGAGTTTGAAGTGAGCAGACACTCTGCTTACTACTCCACACTTGGGGGTTCACTTGAGAGGCCATAGTGGCATAGCCAATGTGGTTACTACTTAAGGATTAGCCTGTTTAATAGGGTTAGTCTTTATCAACTTCATTACAACAAATATTTAGTGATCAGAGAGTAAAGATATTCATTAATAGCAAGAGAGCCAGTTTTAGTTAAGTGCCTTCATCCCCTCCTGTGAGGAGGGGGGAAGGGAAGCTTCAACTTAACAGTTCAGGGTCACCTTTCATTATCCTAAAACTCTCATTAACCTCTCTAGTTTACCTAGTTATTTCCCAATATAACCTTTACCTTCAATATCTGTGCCTGGTAATTATTTGGGGGAATACTCACAACTCAGTCTGGACATCTAGTTTGAATCCTGTTTGCTGCCAGTTTAAGAAGATCATCTCTGTCCTCAACAGTTATATAGCTAGCTTCTTTTTACTCATCTATCAGACCTGTGAGAAATATAAATTAAAGAAAGGGAACATCATTGGGGTTTCAGCCATAACAGAAACTTACCAGAAGAATCTTATTCAGTCTCTATCTTCCAACTGAAACCAGCAACTGTTTAGGGGGGGAGGGGTTTGAGATCCAGCAGTGTTTTACCCCCTCCTTCCTCACTGAAGCCTGTCAGTCTGTGGCTCTTGACTTGAAGCTCTATTTGGCCTTGACACATTTATCTTTTCTCCAAATTATCTGTTATTATCATCATAACAAAACCTCTATTCTGGGGGGCAGCTGGGTAGCTCAGTGGATTGAGAACCAGGCCTAGAGACAGGAGGTCCTAGGTTCAAATTTGACCTCAGACACTTCCCAGCTGTGTGACCCTGGGCAAGTCACTTGACCCCCATTGCCTAACCTTACCACTCTTCTGCCTTGGAGCCAATACACAGTATTGACTCCAAGACGCAAGGTGAGGGTTTTAAAAAAAATACCTCTATTCTGAGGAGGATCTTCAAACCTCTATTCTGAGGAGAAGCTTCAAAATCTGAGGAGTGAGGTTTGTGTTATAGTTTTCCTAAAAACTGAATAGAGATAATATTAGCAAGTCAGTGTATATATGGGTGAAGTGGAGAGAATTAGGCGGAATTATGCAACCTGGGGGGCGGGAAGAGTATAAAGGATAGCAAAGCATAAAATCATTTACATATCAGTCCTAATTTTTTTTTCTTTAAAAGAGACCAATATCAATCCCTTCAATTTTTAAAATAATTCCTTTGATGATTTATTCCCTTAATTTATCAATAAAAGATGTTTAAAGATATTTTCTGAAGAACATGTACATACATATAGTTTGAGTCAACACTTATTTTATTAATTAAAAGTTATGTGTGGGACTTCCACTTCCGGCAGCTAAGATGGCAGAGTAAGGAATGCTCTAATATCATTCAAACCCACCTCTGAACATCAAGCATGCAAAAAAAAATTCCTCAAATTTTTTTCTATGGAGCAGCAGAATCCACAAAAAAGAGAATGAAGCAGAGTTCCAGCCAAAGAAAACAGAGTGGCATCAAGAAAGACCCATCTCTCTGGGTAAGAGGAAAAAACAGTAGAACTAGTATTGTGAGAAGAAGACTAGCACCTTCAGAAGAATTACACAGCAGATAGGAATAGAAGGACCTTTCCTAAAAATAATAAACAGTATATACCTAAAACCATCAACAAACATCATATGCAATGGGGATAAATTAGAAGCCTTCCCAATAAGATCAGGAGTGAAACAAGGATGCCTATTATCACCTCTATTATTTAACATTGTACTAGAAACACTAGCAGTTGCAATTAGAGAAGAAAAAGAAATTGAAGGTATCAAAGTGGGCAAGGAGGAAACTAAGCTATCACTCTTAGCAGATGATATGATGGTCTACTTAAAAAAATCCTAGAGAATCAACTAAGAAGCTTGTAGAAATAATCAACAACTTTAGCAAAGTTGCAGGATACAAAATAAATGCACATAAATCATCAGCATTTCTATACATCTCCAACACACTAGAGCACCAAGAAGTAGAAAGAGAAACACCATTTAAAATCACCCTAGACAATATAAAATACTTAGGAATCTACCTACCAAAACAAACACAGCAATTATATGAAAACAACTTCAAAACACTTTCCAAACAAATAAAACTGGATCTAAACAATTGGAAAGCCATTGATTGCTCATGGGTAGGATGAGCTAACATAATAAAAATGACAATTCTACCCAAATTAATTTACCTATTTAGTGCCATACCTATCAAGCTACCAAAAAACTTCTTTACTGAATTAGAAAAAACTATAACAAATTTCATTTGGAATAACAAAAGATCAAGAATATCAAGGGAAATAATGAAAAAAAAATGTGAAGGAAGGGGGCCTAGCAGTACCAGATATTAAACTATACTATAAAGCAGCAGTCATCAAAACAATATGGTACTGGCTAAGAGACAGAGAGGAGGATCAATGGAATAGACTTGGGATAAATGACATCAGCAAGACAGTGTATGATAAACCTAAAGAGCCCAACTTTTGGGACATGAATCCACTATTTGACAAAAACTGCTGGGAAATATGGAAAACAATATGGGAGAGATTAGGTCTAGATCAACATCTCACACCCTACACCAAGATAAATTCAGAATGGGTGAACGACTTGAATATAAAGAGGGAAACTATAAACAAGTTAAGGGAACACAGAATAGTATACTTGTCAGATCTCTGGGAAAGGAAAGACTTTAAAACCAAGCAAGAGTTAGAGAAAATCACAAAATGTAAATTAAATGGTTTTGATTATATTAAACTAAAAAGTTTTTCTACAAACAAACACAATGTAGTCAAGATCAGAAGGGAAACAGCAAATTGGGAAAAAATCTTTATAACGAAAGACTGACAGGGGTCTAATTGCTCAAATATACGGGGAGTTAAAGCAATTGTATAAAAAATCAAGCCATTCGGGGGCAGCTGGGTAGCTCAGTGGAGTGAGAGTCAGGCCTAGAGACAGGAGGTCCTAGGTTCAAACCCGGCCTCAGCCACTTCCCAGCTGTGTGACCCTGGGCAAGTCACTTGACCCCCATTGCCCACCCTTACCAATCTTCCACCTATGAGACAATACACCGAAGTACAAGGGTTTAAAAAAAAAATCAAGCCATTCCCCAATTGATAAATGGGCAAGAGACATGAATGGGCAATTTTCAGGTAAAGAAATCAAAAGTATCAATAAGCACATGAGAAAGTGTTCCAAATCTCTAATAATTGGAGAGATGCAAATCAGAACAACTCTCAGGTATCACCTCACACCTAGAAGATTGGCTAAAATGAAAGAAGGGGAGAGTAATGAATGTTGGAGGGGATGTGGCAGAATTGGGACATTAATGCATTGCTGGTGGAGCTGTGAACTGATCCAGCCATTCTGGCTGGCAATTTGGAACCATGCTCAAAGGGCTGTAAAAGACTGCCTGCCCTTTGATCCAGCCATGCCATTGCTGGGTTTGTACCCCAAAGAGATCATAGATAAACAGACTTGTATGAAAATATTTATAGCTGCGCTTTTTGTGGTGGCAACAAATTGGAAAAGGAGGGTATGTCCTTCAATTGGGGAATGGCTGAACAAACTGTGGTATATGCGGGTGATGGAATACTATTGTGCTAAAAGGAATAATAAACTGGAGGAGTTCCAGGCGAACTGGAGAGACCTCCAGGAACTGATGCAGAGCGAAAGGAGCAGAGCCAGAAGAACACTGTACACAGAGACTGATATACTGTGGTAAAATTGAATGTAATGGACCTCTGTACCAGCAGCAATGCAATGACCCAGGACAATTCCGAGGGATTTATGGTAAAGATGCTACCCACATTCAGAGGAAGGACTGCAGGAGAGTAAACATATAAGAAAAACAACTGCTTGAATGCATGGGTCGGGGTGGACGTGATTGAGGGTGTGGACTCGAAACTACCACACCAATGCAACTACCAACAATTTGGAAATTGGTCTTGATCAAGGACACATGACAAAACTAGTGGAAATGTGCATCGGCCATGGGTGGGGGGAGTGCGGTGGTGGGGGGTGAAGGGGATAAGAGGAGTATGAATCAGGCAACCATGTTAAAAATGTATATTAATAAATGTTAAAAAAAAAAAAAGAATTACACAGCAGATGCAGAAGAGAGAACCAGCACATACTGAAGAGCTTGAGGGGCAGCCTGGTGCAGGCAAACCCAGGAGAGCCTGCTGTAGAAGGAGCAACCTATTGTTAACAATACCTTTGGGGAGTGGCAGCTGAGGACCAGATCCTTGCTCAATCCAGTGCATATGACACCTGGGGGTGCCCAGAGACAGTGATCCTTTAATTCCAGGAGAGGAGATGATTTTCAACATATAGACTTGATCAGGAACTAAGTCCCCCCAAATTAAGCAAAAGACAAAGAAAAAGCCTGAACCTGAAAAACTCTTTCAGCAACAAGGAAGACAAAAAATGCAAGCTCAGAAGAAGACAGCAATGCCAAAAGAGAAATGTGTGAATTCTCAAAGGCAAGTGTGAAAGGATATCAAACTCAAAATGAACTCCTAGAAGAGTTAAAAAAAAGGATTACAAAACTATCTCATTCAAAGTTATACATGGTTTCATGTCTGTGATTTCATATCTATAATTCCTCTGATGATAAAGATTGCAACTCTTATTCAAGCTGCTATATCAAAAAGAAATTAATAACTTGCCACTCAAACCTTTGATAAGTCTTTCTAAACAAAGAACCTAATCTCCATGAGTCTTACTGGTGTAAGAGGGAAAAAGAGGTTTTGGTTGAATTAATATTAATATTTAAAGCTCTATGGTCACCAAGAATTGAAATAATCTCAATTATAAAATGAATTTAGTAATTTATTTACAAAATATAAGAGAGTGGAAGTAGAAAGATGAGAAGAGGGAGAGTAACTAGACTATGTACTCAATCCCTGCCTTTATTCCAGCAGGACTCCACATGTCTCAGCCTGAGAGCCTAAAAGTCCATTAACAAGGGGTTTAGCCACAAGGGCTTCTCCCATTCAAGGGAGCCTACAGGAGGCTAGTACCTCCAGGGAGGCTAAGGTAGTCAGCCTTCTTCATTTGCCACGTGTAGTTCTAAGTGAAAGATTTAAGAACAGTCTCACCAAGTCTAAGGTCCTAGCCAGAGCTCCTCCAGGTTCAGTCCCAGGCCAAAGAGAGCTGAACTCACTGAACTGCATTCTCTTTTAAAGGGGGTTCTTTTGCATCACTTCTCGTGCCTTTCTCTTCGTTTATGTGTCCAATCACAACAGACACTTTGCTTAGTACTGCCCAGGCAGTAGTCAGTAAATTTTGATTTGTTACTTAAGCTAGCACACTGGAGATGAGAGGGTCTAGGTAGATTTCAGTTTTCACTGGTAGAAGAAATATCAAAATTGACAATAATACAAATATTTTTAAAGTATTTAAGATACTATTTTGTATTATTTTTCCTCATTTTTATTTAATTCTTCAGTGATATCAGGATGATTTTGATTAAACACCTTTTTCCTTCTGTTGTTTCAATTTTATGAAGAGATAATGTTTATTGTCTTCCATTTTTTATAAACTATAAAAAGGAGTTTAAATCCTAAATTCAGTATTTTTCTTGGCTTCTGTTTCTGTTTAAATGACAAAGAGATGAAATGTTTGATGTCTTACTAAAATTTGACCTCTTTATTTTAGTGACATATAACCATCAATAAAACATTAGGAAATTTTGATGGGTTGTGTTAAAATGTTATAAAATTTTTGAAGTCATTATTTTATTTAAATAGGTTAGATTGTGGCTATTTAATATCAGATCTTTCCTTCTTCTCTTTCTATCCCTAAGTAGAAAAAAAACAGTAAATAAAGAGTACCTAATGTTTAAACCATATCAGGTGGACACAAAGTCCACTGAGCTAGTTTTCCAGTATCTCTGTATCCTGGACATTACCATTACATATATCTTGGATCTTACCAATAGATAATGAGCATTTCTTAGAATTAAATAGGAGGAGAAGAGTTCTTTGGACTTCATTTGGGAAAATGTAAATTTCTTTTAATGACTCCAAACTTCTTCCTTAAATAAAGACATATTTTTAAATGCCTGTGACATAGTCTCCAAATAATTAGAGGAATGGGTGACAAAGGACTTTGAAAAGACACATGAAGAGAATAAATAGGTTGTAGCATATTATTGATATTATCAATGAATAAATGGGTACCAAAGATGTTTTAAAGGTAATTTCATGGATCTTGAAAAGGAATACAGAATAGAGAGTAGAGAACTGATGGAAAGACATGGACAAGAGTCATACAGAATGAGAAAACAGGACTGGGTTACAGTTTGCATCACTGCAAGGAGTACTTTCATGAAAAAGATCACAGGTTTGAATTATCACCATTTAATCTATATATTTAGGGAAACTATATGGTATCATGGATACAGCACTGAATGTGTATTTGGGAAGATTAGTATTCATATCCAAATTCAGACAATGAAATGAACTTGGAAAAATCACTTGATGTTCCTGGACCTCTATTTCATCATTTTCAAAAGTAGGAAGTATAATAGATGATCACCAACATTCTTTCCAGCTCTTAATTATATTAACCATTTAGTTCAAAATAAGGATTATCTCATTTTTATCTTTCATAAAAATCAAGACAAATTTTTTATTGAAATATAAAGATTAGTCTATTAAATCTGGAAACATGGCTATAAATTCATGGGATTTTTATGCATAGGAAGATATGTTAACACTACTTTAAATATTATATATCCTCCATACCAGTTGAAGTTTATATATACTGAAACAAAGAAAATTGAATTGCCTTTAAAAATCATCAACAAGTAGCATGTCTCACCCACTGGGTATATATTCAAGTGTTTCCAAATAAGTTTTAGTTTAGTTGAAACTATTCTGGCAAAATTACAACAATTTTTCAGGTTGTGATAAAATTGCTATGATACATGATGGAAATTAAATGCTCATCTACATTATATACAAAAATAAAGTCTCAGTTCACATTGCCAGATTTCAGTTAGAAAAGCTATTTTTAATAAAACATGATATACAACAAAATTATCCCCTTAAGTTCCTTTTTCATCCAAGAAATAGATGCATAATCATATAAATTTAATCTACATAATTTAGGACCTAAATCGAGAAGCACAAAAGCAGGTATTTATGCTTTCTAAGTTGGCAGTTCAAAAAATCATTTTGTATGTATTTTTCAACATTGGTGAGCCTATTAGGTTTAAGAGATAAGTAATGGAATATAAAAATGTCTGTTACTTCCCCTGTACCTTGTAAGATAATTTAGTAACAAGTGAAAGTCTAAATCTTTGCTCCAAGAAAACGCACTGTTGATCTGAGCTGAATTTATAAAAAGCTAAAAAACAAAACTAATGCATAAAGGATAGAGTGATGCGTATAGAGTCATGAAAATCTGGATTCAAATCTTCTTTCCAGTATTTACTAGATTGTTGATCCTAGGCAAGACATATACTGTCTCTATGGCTTGAGTCTTTTCTTCTGGAAAAAAGGATGATAATACTGGGAGCATTTGTCCTATAAGACTGTGGTGAGGTTCAAAAGAATCAATGTCTTTTAAAAGATTGTGTAGTTTTAAGGAACTATATAAATATCAGCTCTTTTTAAAAATTAATTAATTAAGAATATTTTTCCATGGTTACATGATTCATGTTCTTTCCCTCCCCTTCTCCTTTCCCCTTCCCCACTCCCAGAACTGATGAGCAATTCCACTGGATTATACTAAATATCAGCTTTTATTATAAATGTTAGAATGTAAATTCTTCAATGAAGGGGCTATTTCATATATATTTGCTCATTAATATGTATCTACATAAGTATATACATTTCCATATGTACTCTCATATACATGAATATATGTTTGCATATACATATATATAGTGCATATATATGTACATATACTGTATTATATATATAAATATATATATAAATAACTATGCATATGCAAACAGTAAATTGCTTGGGTAATAGACAACATTTATATATTGGTCAGGAAATATGTATTTTATATTATACTTCTATATAAATTATAAACCACTTTTTAATACATTATTATCATTTTACTGAGAAAATGGGAGATTTAAAATATTTCATGGCTTAATGCAATTAGTAAAATGTCTTCTGTGAGAAGGAATATGCATTGATAAATACATACTTTCATATGCACATATAAATATCTTATATACAATATATATTCTCCTGACAAAATATTCCTATTCATGGAAGATATTTTACTACTTAATTTCATCAGGGATGATTTTCTAATCTCACTGGCTAAAACCCCAACTAGTGTGTTCTCCTCATTATTTTTATTTGAAAATCAATAGTCAGTCTTGAGTAGTTTTTAGAAAGAAATATTTACTCTTATGGTACAGAGAGAACAGTTGGTATAAAGCATGTCCCCATGCATCCGTGATAAAATTCAATTATTTGTGTAATTCAGAAGTTATTAAAAGTTTAAAAAGTCCAATTATCAGTCATATAAGCAGATAATTTCATTATATCCTAGATTTCATTGGATCTGCCTCCCTTTCTCTGACATGACAAATATACTGTATTTTCTTACTTCATCACAACCTTTAGGATATTAAATAAAACTGAACCCCATGACAATCCCAACATATAAGAGGATAATCATCAAACATATCAAAGGAAGAATGCTTTCAGTGCCTTATTCTACCCATCTCAACAATTTTTTTTCAGCCTAACAAAATGAGAACATCTTAGATTAAGAATTCTGAGAATTTCAGAGATCATCTCTCTTTAAGTGGTTGTGGATTATGAGGAAATAATTAGGAATTTCTGATGTACATCAATGGGAAAATGGAACAAAGGATTAAAAGATGAGCAAAACAAAAAAATATTGTCAAATATAATAAATTTGCACAGCATCTTAGTTTTATGTTTTCCTTAATATAGCATGGACTTTCATATAAAGTGCTTTTTAAAAAATCCAAGTTTATACTTTTTTAAAAAAAGTATTTTATATGAAAGTCAAGCATATCATTTTAGTAAACAGTATATATAATCTTCTAAAGAACATGAAAATAAGGGATCCTGCTTCCTTTATGGTGGGCTATTTCAAAACCGTATCATTAAAATAATGCCATTTCTTATCATTTTAACTCTTTCTATTAAAATCTAAAGGCATATCTAAACTATGTTTAGTGTTGACATTAAATCTTTGACATTTTGAATCTTGTTTATTCCAGTTTTACTTTTTTTTTAAATTTTAAGTGTTCTCTACAAAAGATACTATCTTATACATGATTCAGGAAATATCAAGTAATCTTCATCCAAGTTTAGATAGTTGTATAAGGTTTTTTTTCAATACTTAAGCAATTACTTTCAATGATTTTTTAGCTTTTTATGGAAAAGTCAGAAACAAGTAGGTGGTAATGAGAAATCATGTATCTGTAATATTTTCCAAAAAAGTCAACATTTACCTTAGATTGAACTCAACTTAGCAAGAGATTCATTGACTGTTAAAAAATTAGGTGATTTAACAGCTAAAGGTAAATATCACAATAAATGTGTACACTTAATATTCTATAGAACTTTATTCCAAACACAAAGACTGAACATGCATATAATTGCATTTTCTAACCTCTAAGACCTACTGAAAATTAAATATTGTCATCAGGAAGCATTATGGTGATGGAAATTAAACTCAGCTCAGAAACATTTGAAAAGGCAACAATTTAAATCTGAAGAAATAAAATACAGCTGTTTAAATGAATGTATATGTGAATATGTATGTAGTACTAAGTGCTATATGCCTCACTGCCTTGAAAGGAAAAGTTCAATTTCACCCTAACCATGCCTGCCTCCCTTGGGACTCTCCAGTGCCCTTTAAGAGAATTGGGAGTATCCAGGCTCTCCAATGGCTCTAGATCCTATTGATGGTATTTTCCCCAAGCATTGAGGGTGTCCCCTGCACATTAGTCCCATTTTATCACTGACTAATAGTTGGTTTATTTTTTACAATAGGATATTTATTTTAAAAGAGTGATTTTTCTATAATTATATGAACTTATCCAGTGTATAGGGGCAACTCCACCCCCTCCTCCTCATTACACCTCAGTCTCTGGGGAGAGGAAGAAGAACAAGTTCATAGATTAGCTTTGTTCCTAGAGAACACAGTCCCAGTTTCAACTCCAAAACCTCTTCTAGGCTTATGTCTAAGTTTCTGTAACAGGATGGCTGGCCACACCATTGCACCAAGGATGTGATAGCGACCATTGTGGTCCTGAAACTAAGGAGAAATGAAATACAACAGAAACAAAAAACAAACACACAGACCCATTTCTCAGCCAAGATAAAAGATAGCAGGGGAAGAAAGTCTTTTACCTTTCATTAGTTCAATTCATGGAGCCTGGGCTATAGGTGAATCATAATTTTCAAACTCTGGATATGGCAGAGAGGACAGAACAAGAAAAAAAAAAACAGAACCCAGAAAGAGTGACTACATCAATCTATTCAGTTTTAAAGATGCAGTCTGTTTAGGTCATACAAATAATTAAAGGAGCCTAGGCTACTCCACCCAAAGTGGTAGAAGATAAAGATAGCCCCTATTTTAGGAAATCTGGAAATGCCCAGAGAGGTTTATATACATATATATATATATATATATATATATTAGAATATAGGATGCATTCTTATAGTTTAAAAATCCAATCAAATCAAATGAATATTTGTGTCATCATTCAAGGTACAGAGAAATCACATATATATATGTATATATATCATGCATATATGTATTTTTTTTGGGAAAACTAATGTGGATATTTATTATTACATGCAATTGGTAAAATAAAATAAAATAAAGGGTTGAAGAAAAATCTAATATGCTTCAGCTGAAGTAAAAAGGACAATTGTAGAAAACAGAACAAATTAAAAAGATAATCAGGGAAACTACATTTTGCTAAAAGGTACTATTTTTTTTACATTTATTAATATTCATTTTTAACATGGTTACATGATTCATGCTCCTCCTTTCCCCTTCAACCCCCCCCCCCGCGCCCCCCATACCCATGCGCATTTCCACTAGTTTTGTCATGTGTCCTTGATCAAGACCAATTTCCAAATTGTTGGTAGTTGCATTGGTGTGGTAGTTTCGAGTCTACACCCTCAATCATGTCCACCCCGACCCATGCGTTCATGCAGTTGTTTTTCCTATATGTTTCCTCTCCTGCAGTCCCTCCTCTGAATGTGGGTAGCATCTTTACCATAAATCCCTCAGAATTGTCCTGGGTCATTGCATTGCTGCTGGTTCAGAGGTCCATTACATTCGATTTTACCACAGAATGTCAGTCTCTGTGTATAGAGTTCTTCTGGCTCTGCTCCTTTCGCTCTGCATCAGTTCCTGGAGGTCTCTCCAGTTCGCCTGGAACTTCTCCAGTTCATTATTCCTTTTAGCACAATAGTATTCCATCACCCGCATATACCACAGTTTGTTCAGCCATTCCCCAATTGAAGGACATGCCCTCCTTTTCCAATTTGTTGCCACCACAAAAAGCGCAGCTATGAATATTTTCGTACAAGTCTGTTTATCTATGATCTCTTTGGGGTACAAACCCAGCAATGGTTTGGCTGGATCAAAGGGCAGGCATTCTTTTATAGCCCTTTGAGCGTGATTCCAAATTGCCAGCCAGAATGGCTGGATCAGTTCACAGCTCCACCAGCAATGCATTAATGTCCCAATTTTGCCACATCCCCTCCAGCATTCATTACTCTCCCCTTCTTTCATTTTAGCCAATCTTCTAGGTGTGAGGTGATACCTGAGAGTTGTTCTGATTTGCATCTCTCCAATTATTAGAGATTTGGAACACTTTCTCATGTGCTTATTGATACTTTTGATTTCTTTACCTGAAAATTGCCTATTCATGTCTCTTGCCCATTTATCAATTGGGGAATGGCTTG
>NC_058132.1:446947788-446978535 GCF_016433145.1 Gracilinanus agilis
GTGAATAGAGTTCACTACAGAGAATTATACATAACATTTATCTACATAGGAATACAGATAATTAGATCTCACTGAGGCCCTTAAAAAGGCAAATTTAAAAATTATAAGTTTTCTTTCTTTCCCCTCTGTATCTTATTTACCTTTTCAGGTTTCTCTCGATTTTTGTGGTTGGATATCAAACTTTCCATTTAGCCCTGGTCTTTTCTGTGCAAATACCTGGAATTCTTCAATTTTGTTGAATGCCCATACTTTCCCCTGGAAATATATAGTCAATTTTGATGGGTAGTTGATCCGTGGTTGCAGGCCCAGCTCTCTTGCCTTTCTGAATATCGTATTCCAAGCCTTACGGTCTTTTAGCGTGGAGGCTGCCAGATCCTGTGTGATCCTGATTGGTGCTCCTTGATATTTGAATTGTCTCTTTCTGGCTTCTTGTAAGATTTTTTCTTTTGCTTGAAAGCTTTTGAATTTGGCAATAATATTTCTAACCGATTTCTTCTCTGGGTCGAATGTAGTGGGTGTTCTATGAATCCTTTCGATGTCTATATTGCCCTTTTGTTGTAGGACTTCAGGGCAATTTTGCTGAATAATTTCTTTTAGTACGGAGTCCAGGTTTCTATTAATTTCTGGGTTTTCTGGAAGACCAATTATTCTCAAATTGTCTCTTCTAGACCGGTTTTCTTGGTCTGTCACTCTCTCATTGAGATATTTCATATTTCCTTCTATTTTTTCAGTCTTTTGACTTTGTTTTATTTGTTCTTGTTGTCTTGAGAGATCATTGGTTTCTAATTGCTCGACTCTAGCCTTTAGGGACTGGTTATCGGCTATAATTTTTTGGTTTTCGGCTATAATCTTTTGGTATTCCTTTTCAATCTTGTCATTTCTGGTGTTCAATTTGCTTATCAGTTCATTTGATTTCTGAGCCTCACTTTCCAATTGCAAGATTCTACCTTTTAAACTGTTATTTTCTTGCCAGATCTCTTCCATTTTCCTCAGAATCTCAGTTTTGAACTCTTCCATAGCTTGTGAGGAGTTTTCCTTATTTGAGGAGGGTCCGGATGCTTGTTTGTTCTCCTCCTCTGTTTGCTCGGTTGTCTGGATTTTCTCTGTGTAAAAGCTGTCGAGTGTTAAAGACTTCTTCTTTTTGTTATTATTCTTTCTCTTCTGAACCTCCTGATGCTGATGCTGAGTAGCCATCATTAGCCCAGCAGCTTCTCAGCTTTATCCTCGGGCTCAGTGTCTGTTCCCAATCTATTGGCTCCTGAGGTCTGAATTCTGGTTTTTTCCAAGGTCAAGCCCCCTGGTGGGCCCTCTTGCTTGATCCTCTGCTGGAGGTTTCTTTACAAGTCTCAGGGCGCTGCTTCCACAGTCGTATACCCGTCTGCACTGGTTCCCCACTTAGGCTTAGTTCTGCCTCCACCCACGCCTCTACTCAGCTGGCACTCTGCGCGCCCAGCGTCCTGCCCCGGCGCGCGTGCTCAGATTTCGCGTGCTTTTTTTGACTTAATGGGGTCCTAAGTCTTGCTGCTGTCAGGAACAGGTCCCGGAGCTGCTGATGACTCGATGGGTGCCCCAAACTTGCTCTATTTCTTTTTAGCTGGGTTCGGAGCTATAGGTGAGTGTGGAGGGGGTGGGGGTGGGGCGGTTGCTCAGCTCGCGATTGAGTGAGTGAGAGCCCTTTTTAGCCTGGAAATGTCTCGATTCCACGTACCTTCCACGCTGTGCCCTGTTGTGGGGTTCCTCCGTTCGTCTGGACTTGTTTTTATGTCCCCTTGAGGAGTTTTGTATGTTTCGGTCAGGAGAGGTTAAGAGCTGCTTCTTACTCTGCCGCCATCTTAACCCGGAAGCCTCCATATATGTATTTTTGTATGAATACATATATATGGTACATAAAACTATTATATAACAAGCACAAATAATTGTTAAAAGTATCATTTATTAATTGTTCAGGTTTTGTTGGCAGTTTTTGTTCTGGCAAAGACAGAAATTCTTTATGCATTTATATTCTATTCCAAGATAATTTTAACTAATTAATTTTTTATAACTGTCATTGTAAAACTCAAAGTTTTTTATGTTGTCTTTGTGAATGCAAGACTTGAAAATTTAATATAATGATATTTAACACAAGAAGAAACCTTAAATATCTCTTAGTCTAGTTCTCTCATTTTATTGATAAGACCCCCAACATTTTGTAGTATAAGAGGAAGAAATGTGTAAGGGATAAAAATAAAAGGTTGGACTAAATTATTCAAGAGTAGGGTTGCCATGAATTGATTACTCAATTCCAAATGATTTTTGTGGTAATTTATTTACAAAAGGAGAGAGAGTGAAAGTCGGAAAATCAAAGAGAGGATAGGGCAATATATCTAACCTAACACGCTAAACATTTTGCTCTTGCCCCTGGCTCAACCCAGGCAGGCAGGGCTAAATTAGTCCTCAGCCAGAGGGGCCTCAGCTTTGAGGGGAGGGCCAAGGGCCCAGTGGTGAATAAAGCAAGGACTTCAGCCACTAAGCCTATCCCAAGAAAAGAGGCCTGACAAGACTTTGATTAAAGATTTCTATAAAAGATAACATAACTTTATAACATTATATTCTACTTTTGCATAGTTCTAATCCTCTAAATGATCTCTTTTACCCTTATACAAACTCTAAATCTACTTTTCTGTGATTTCTATTCATTCCTCTGATGTCACACAAACTGATACAGGGCCAAACAATAAAGTTAATGTTTATGACATTCTTTCAAATATGTAGCCCCTGGCCTCTACTATTAGCCTTTTTTTTTTCTTCAGACTAAAATATAACATGGTCGTGTTACCTTCATGTGCAGTTTAAAATGTTCTAAGTGCTGGAAGACTACAAGTCCCAGGACTCCCTACCAATATTTCCTCAAACACCTCCCACTTGCTCTATGGGAGGTGTCTGAGAAAGTATAAGAGAGAGAGAAGCCTGTGCTGTTGGCACCTTTTCCCCCTAAAGCACCTTTTCTGCAGAGGCACTTTTTTTTTTCCAGGGAAGCGTCTTTTCGGAGGAAGAGCCTAGATCTCTGGAGATCTACCTCCTAGCTTCCCTAGATCTTCTCTTTCCTAACTTTTCCTATCTAAATTAACCTAGCTTTTCTATAAACTTAAGTTGTTTCCTGATCTTTATTTGAGCCCTGAAGGGCTCGGGTCAGTTTCCTACCAGGGCTGATAGGACCAGCTACCTTCCTTTCCCTACCTACCTTCCTTCCTATTCCTTTCCCTTCCTATTTCCCTTCCTTCTCCCATCCATCCTTCCTCCTTCTTCCCACATCACATTCATCATCTTTTTCACCTTTTATGTTTTATCTCAAGGTTGACAGTATCATGCCAAAAATGTATAGAACTAAAAAAAAATATGACCAAGATACATTTCAGCTAAACTACTATTGCTCATCCTGCATACCATAACTCTCAATTCAGCCTAGTTACATGACTACTTTGTTATATACTGTTGGATCATACTAAGATTTCATTATATTAAAACTTAGAGGGGCAGCTGGGTAGCTCAGTGGAGTGTGAGTCAGGCCTACAGACAGGAGGTCATAGGTTCAAACCCGGCCTCAGCCACTTCCCAGCTGTGTGACCCTGGGCAAGTCACTTGACCCCCCCATTGCCCACCCTTACCACTCTTCCACCTATGAGACAATACACCGAAGTACAAGGGTTTAAAAAAAACTTATAAAAAAAAACTTATAAAACGTAGATTTTTTCATAGGAAATAGTTATCTATCCATCTATCTATGAATATGAATCTAATCTTTGTTCCAAGTAGAAAGGTATTATAATTGCCAAAAGAAATGACATCTGTCTGAGGTACTCAATATTTAAGTACACACATATACCCTCAAATGGATCTAAGATCTCATTGATTTGGATGCTCCCTCTAGAAATGCGTGCATTTTTTCAACCATTTTATGCCTGCTTATCTTATGTGATTCTTGTTTATATTCTACCATAAGTTTGCAATTGGAGATTAGAGTGAGGAGTATCTAACATTCTGGACATTTAACTTACTTTCTCCTGGACATTGAGAGGATAACAATAGAGCACACAAGTTGTCCTTCTTAAATGCCTTGTCCTTCTAACCAGAACAGACCTTATTCCCTTCCTATCATATAGTCTTCTTCTTTTTTTAACTCTTGTTCTTTAAAATTCTATGTGATTCTCATGGTCAGTTATTCTCAATTTGTTGTTTCTCAGTTTTCATTTCCATATAATATCAGCTGTAGAAAGTTGATGCTAAAAATAAAAGAGAGATACCCTTTAAAAAAGCTTGAAGTAATTAAAAGACCTTTGGAATTCAACAAAGACAATCTTTTCTTCTCATCTCCCAATATTTACTTTGGGCACCAAAGAATTTGTATTTAATATACATCCTGATGAATAATTTTACTACTTTGTTCATTTGATTGTATGTCATGATTAAAGCAATATAATTTCTTCATCTCTCTTGTTCTTCCTGTGAAGATAGGCAAAACAAATAACTTTGAGTAACAAGGTAGATTCCTGGAGGTTCTGTTGTGCTGTTTGATGCAATGATCGCAATGTCATCTGAAAAGAAAAAAAAAACAAACAAAAACAAAATGAATGATCTCATCATCACTACATGACATAGAATCTATAATAGATCTCCTCTGTCACATAACAGGTATTTTTGTTTAGAATGCATTTTCCTAAATATGGCCTATTTTCAAATCAGTTCCATTTCTGAGAAGCAGTCTAGCTAATTGATGAAACCGATTTTTATTAGGCATGCGTACCTCTGAGTTTCACCTTTTACTTATTGTCAAAGATTTCAAATTGGATTATGTATATTATTTCTTTCAAGGAATTTGGAATGATCTTGATACATTGATTAGTAAACTACGTTGTAAAAGAACTTTTGAGGAGAAATTCATTCTAGTAAAAATATTTTTTAAAAAAAAGTATATTAAGGTTCTGCATTAGTCAATTACAAAAAATAAAAGTCTATTGTAAAGATTAAAGTCTATTGTAGCATCCTGATTGCAGAAATCCTCACTGTTCCACAAATAAGTCCTCATCTAGGATGTCTTCAACATATATATAAATTGATGTCTTTTTTCATTTTTCATACTATTTCTACCTCCTTTTATCAGTGGATCTGAGTCTCAGGTAATAATACCAGTTTTATAGCTCTAATTTCTATGATGGTGAAAAAAGTTTGTCATAACACTAATTGTACTTTCCTTTCATTTGCTATCTTTTTTTCCCATTTCAATTGTTAAATTCCATTCAAGGGACTTACTCAGATTCATTCATTTTTGAAGCTACCACTCCAGAATACAGCTTTCTTCATTGGTGAGAGACTGAATACTGAGTTTTCTTTAAACTGATGCTGACTTCTATTTTTTTTTCTTGTTCTAAGTTGAATGGAACAAAGATGCTAACCCATTATCTTTCTTCATAATATTTTAAAGATAAGTTTGTCTTCTAAGCAAGTATTGCTTTTGGTGAGCATCTCTTTCTGCCTGGAAAATAACTCATACTTATTTATTAAGGCTTTTTTGTAACCTTACTATGACCATTGATTCACCTGGGATAAATAGCCAAATAAAAGTATTAAAGGTAGAATTACTATTTTCCCTGACCCTTCCTTCTTTTATAGTATCAATTAATTCATGAAATAGTTAAGGATTTAGTTATTTCAATGACTTTGTATCTTTTTTATAAATTTATTTTATCATTTCTTCTAGTGTTTTACTACTTTGTGCCCCTGATACAAAAATTCAGATTGCTCAGACTGGATATAGACAGTTGATTCAGAGACAACATTAACCTAAATAAGAAGCTTTTTTCCTATTTTAGTTACTTGGCCAGAAAAAAAAATGTATTAAATATTTACTCTGTACCAGGAATTGTGCTAAGTGTTAGGGTTACAAAGCCAGTCTTTAACCTAAAGAACTTTATATTTTTATGAGAGAAATTATACAAATTAGTGAATATGGAAAATATTTGCATTTATTCATACATATATTATATGGGGGTGAGAATTGATGGCATGGGATGTGTTTATCAGGACCCCACCTGATAGTTATCATTGATTCCCTTCATATAAGTTGTAAGATATCATTGTGATGGAATACCAGTAATAGTGCTGTAAGAAATGATGGAATACATGGTTTCAGAAAAACTTGTGAAATTTTATATCAACTGATACATATTTAAGTGAGCAAAATTAAGGGAACATTGTATACAAAAACAGCAATATGCTATTATCAACTGATAATCAACTGGGAAAGACTTACTCGCTCTTCTCAATACATTGATCCACATCATTTCCAAACAATTCATGTAGGAAAATGATATCTACAGAGAGAGAACTGATATTTTTCTGAGTACAGGCTGAAGTATATTTATGGAAATGTTTTGCATAGATTTATATGTTGTGATATTGGAAATTTGGGAGTCCTTGAACTAATTTTGAGGTCCCTGATCTAAACTTCCTCTGGACATTTAGGGCTCTTTCAAACTACATTTCCCATGATTCCTGGCTTATGTAAATGATGTATAATAGTGTAGAGAGAAGAATAAAGGCTGAGTGGCTGGAAGGGGACACTCTCTTTTCTAGCTGAAGTAGCTTGGGAGCAGGTAATGGCAGGTCCCTTTAAACTAACTCTTAACAGGCACATGGCTTCATTTTCCTAAATGGCTATCAATATACCCTTTAAAACCCTAATATTTTTAAATCTATCCTTTTGTATTAATTTTATTTCTTACAATGTATAATGTATATCACACTTCTTTCCTTCTAAACATTTGGGTGTGGGAGAGAATTTGGAATATAAAATTAAAATGTACAAGGTACAAATAAAAAAAATACAAGGAAAACAAAAAGTAATGTCACAGCATTACATGATGCTTTAAAATTTTTAAATCAATGCAATGAACAAGGTAATTTAAAAATACCTACATTAGTAGAAACAATGAGATCAGTAGATTTAAAGCTGTATACACACTGAATATAATTATTAAATTTGAGAAAGAAAAGGGAAAGGGAAAGGAGGAGGGGAAGGAAAAAATAGGAGAAGGAAGGAAGTAAAAAAGGAAACCAGAAAGACAAGGGGTGAAAGAACATAAGAAAGGAGGGGGGAAAGTGGAGACACAGATGCTTGGATGATCATTAATTAATACAGTTCTGACACATTGAACTTGTTCATTGCATTGATTTAAAATTTTTAAAGCATCATGTAATGCCGTGACATTACTTTATTCATCCATATACCAAAAGTTGAGCATATAGGTTGTTTATGTCATTTTTCTTCCTTCCTTCTTTCCTTCTTTTTTCCTTCCTTCCTTTCTTCCTTCCTTTTTTCCTTCCTTCCTTCCTCCATTCTTTCCTTCCTTCCTTCTTTTCTTCCTTCCTTTCTTCCTTCTTTCCTTCCTTCCATCTTCTTATACTACTAATAGAAAACCTATCAATATTTTTTATAGAACTGTCTTTTCAAAGAATTATCAGTCAGTCAGTCAACAAGTAAATATTAAGTGCTCACTATGTAGTTTTGAATCTTAGCAATGGAATCAGTGAGTCACTTGATTTGATAACAATTATATTTTCCCATTCTGGCTCTGAAATATGTACTCTAGTCTGCAATCCCAGCAATCATGGAGCATGTTTATCTATAGTTTCAAGAAGACTGAATGGACATTTAAAATTCCACAGAAAGCCAGCCCAAGAAAGGTTACTGAAAGCACTCTTTGAAGCCTTTCTTATTTTTGTCTTTTAATGAATATTTATTCCTGGTAATCATATTCAAATTTTCATGTTTGAGTTTTATCTCTTCCCTTAATGTATAATTATAATCAATATTTATACTTTTTATTTCCAAGAACTTCATTTTACACATTACCCATGATCAATAAATGTTCATTAATTGAGTACATATTGTTTAGGACTTTATACCAAGAAAAGTTTGGGGAAAATGTAGAGGAAACAATGCTGGAAAGACAAAGAAAGAAACAACAAAACTATGGTGCCAGCAAGATTTCCATTTCTGGGAGAAATGGTCTTGAATCACAGATGGAAAGGGTATTATTTCCTTGCTAGAGAAAGGGGGCTTATAAGATAGAATTATACCATAGACTGGGGTTGAAGCAAGAAACTGAATAATAGAGTAAAATAAAAATTGTCTATAAATGCATAATATGTGTATTTACCTAAATTAAGTTAAAGTGTGTAATGAATATAATCTATTTAATTACTGTCTTGGCCATAGTTTATTCCTTGATATAACCATGTGTTCAATTTAATTCAAGAAGCATTTATTAAGTGCTTACTAAATGCATTTGTGGAATAATGACAAATCAAAGAGTTTAAAAGACTTATATTCTTCTTCAGATGGATACTTTATTTCCTGGATAAATACAAAGTAATCTATTACGATTATAAAAAAGAAAGAACAAGCAAAGTATTATCGGAGAAAGAATACCAAAGTCCAATTTATATATATCTAGCCATATAGAATCTTTGTGGGATACTGTTGCTAATTGTCATTCAATTTGACATAGCATAACAGTTTTATGTCTAGGCATAATTATTCAATATAAGACTAGATCTAGATTTGTTGATTCTAGCAGTTACTTCATATTAGGCTATATTTTCTCAAAGGAGGGACAAAGGGAAATAAAAAAGAAAATGATATGCTGTTCATTAAAAAAAGAGCTTAACTTATTAAAAAGTAAAATTTATGTTTTAATGTAATGGGGAAAAAATCCCAGATTACAGAACTTTGGGCATAGGGCATTTTTTCCTAAAATGATCAGCTTAGCAAATTTCAGAAACATTAATCACCATCATCAGTTTATAGGATGATTTTATTTTTTAATACCATGGCAACTCTTGAAGCCTACTAAAATACTGAGGAGTTGAAATTTATTTCATTCAAAGGGATTTCCCTACTAATGAAGTGACAAATCCTTAAATTAACCAAGACACTTTAATTAGTCCACCAATCAAAAAGTGCCTGCTTCATGTCAGGGAATGATAGAAATGTTAGAGTTATGAAAAGAAAAAAAAACTTGAAGAGAAATAACTCCTGCCTTGAAGGAATTTACTTTCTATTAGGTGAAACAACATTTCAGAAATAAGTGTGCATAAATATCTACAAACATATACTTATAACTATGGTAATCAGGAAAAGAACCATGTAAAAACTAATAATGGAAGCAAATTAGGGATTTTAAAAAATGAAGGCAAGGAGAGAATGTATTCCAAAAGTGAGCAAGTGTGTAGAAGTATCAACTGTATCAAATGCATAAGAGTATGAAAAATGAGAAGTACAAAGGAGAAAGGAGGGTGAAATTATGCATACCAGTTGAGACATACATATTAGGAGGACAATTGGAATAATGGATGTAACATGAGAGTACACCAGGGTCTGGGATCTTGAATAAGCTGAGTGTTAAAAATAGAATGACTGCAAAAATTTGTACTCAATCTCTCACCAATAAAGAGGGCTTTATTCTGGAGTGGTAGCTTCAAAAATGAGTGAATTGATTTTTTCTAGTCTCCAGATATTTTGGAGGTCCAAGGCATTTTGTAGGTTTCGATCTGATGTCAAGGGTATATGGTTCAGGATGGCATCAATGACAGGGATATTGAAAGATGACCTAGGCAGTAGAAAGCTAGATTGCTGTACAGGTTCTAAAGGATAAAAATGGTTTGAGTTGTCAAGCCAAAAGATTTTATTTCTTTCAGAAGGAGGCTTTTGATCTTTCAATTTTCCTAATTATTCTCTTCTACCCTTTAATTTCCTCTACTGAAAGCTACTCACGACTCATTCAAAATTTAGAATAAACTGTGTTGATTTTCCAGCTTGTTTCAGCTACATCAGTATAAAATATTACTCTGATGTACACTTGTAAGCAAAATATTTAAAATCAATGTTTATTATACCAAGTCTTTTTTCTGAAAGAAATTCTATCCATTCTTTAGAGTTATTAATCAGGTCTTCATGTTCTAATTACTTATCTGGTGATTGGAGAGAGCCAATCAGATTTTTATATGTTCCGATTTGCCGCTGCTACTGATAATGTAAGACTACATTTTCTTATTGAGAGCATATATTAATGAATCTATTATAGAGGAAAACTGTAATGTGAATTACGTGTACCATTCATGACTCTTCATGCTGAGATATTGATAAATTCAAGTTATTAGTCTTAGGTTTTCTAGTTCTCATTCTCATATTTCATTTTCACACACTTGTAAGTGAGTCAAAATTTGTCAGTCAACAAGTACATTAAGCAACTACTATATGTCAGACACTATGCTATGTGCTGAGAGTACAAAGAAAGTTTTAAAATATCTGTCACTGAAAATAATTCATCAGTAATGACAAAGTTTTAGCCCTTGGAATAATGGTGTTACATTGTTTCACTTAAAAAGATCAGAAAAATAAGTTAAAATAAGTAAAAATCCCAGCAGAGGACATACAAAGAATAGAAATGTAGAGATGGCTTAAAAATTTAGTAACTCATAAATTCATAAAATGCATGTTATTATGTATAATATTGCCTATACAATATGTGATTTACTATTTAATAACATAAGTGAAAAGGTACAATTTTTTTCCTAAAATTAAATTTGTAGTAAAGAACTGATGTCCTGCACACTAATTTAGGGATGCCAAGTGTGTTTGCAGTGATCTCACAGTGATCTTTTTATCTAGTGGTTGAGAAAGTGCTTCCAAGAAACAGAGGAAAGTGATGAACTTGAAGAAAAAAGTAGAATTGTTAGATCTGCTTTCTTCAGAAGAGTTATCCTTAAGGAATATCAAGAAAAAAAGAGAAGGAAATCCATGCTATGGTTATAACAACAACTTCAAAGTATTTGGATAAAACACGAGATTTCCATCTGACATGGGAAAAAAAAAGTGTAACATTCTTTTGAGGGGTGCAGAATTGTTGAAAGAAGGCATTCTGGTAAACTGTGGCATCATATGAAAAAAGGCTAGTCCTTATATGATTCCTTAAAGGAAAATGAAAATGAAGGATCTGACCCTGTGGAAAGGCTGGTTTGAAAATTTTTTAAAAAGGTTTAGCTTATGAAATGTGAAAGTAATGGGGGAAACAGTGTCTGCTAATCAAGAGGCAGCTAAGGGAGTTTCCTGTTTGAAGAGAAAAGTTTCAAAGCAAAGCAGATATTCAGCGCTGATGAAACTGCCCTATACTGGGAAAAAATGTCTTGGAGGACATACATCAGCCAAAAAGAGAAGTAAGCTTCAGGTTTTAAAGCTGCAAGGGATAGATCTACTGTTGTTTTATGATAGTGTTATAGGGTTCATAATAAAGACAGCTCTGATATTTAAAGTTGCTTACCCTTCTAACAGGATACAAGCAAGCTTGGGAAAGGAATCAAAGCCAGTGGCTAGGGGGTAAGGGAAAGGGCTACTTACAATGAATACTAAAGGATGGTATTTGCCCAGGTGTGTCTTCCAGGGAAATGGTCTCTGATACAGTGGGCAAGACTACCTAAGACAAAAGAATATTTAGCATTTACCTTAGGATCCTTTATTTAGTCTGAAACTGGCAACCTGAGATTCCCTTCAGGGTGGATTGTCCCTGGTACAAGGAACACGTACAAGCTTTGGAGTCTCCAACTCACAAGCTAATCCTAAAACTTGAGGTTCATTAGATCCCACCAGGCCAAAAGTTTGGGGTCTCTAGATTCCACGTCTACACCAACATTGCAAAATTTTAAAGTACTTTATTTTGTTTTACTCTCTATTTAAAAAAAATTTTTGCTTCTTTGCAAAATATAGAAAAAAACATTTGTTTTGTATTTTTTGTTTGTTCTGTAATAAATTTTCTCTTTCTCTTATGAACTTACAGAGGGTGGCCAATATTGGGGGATTACAGAGAATATCTAAAAATTAATTAGAAACAAAAATGGGTTAGTAAAAAGATCCTTGTTGAAAGCAAAACAAAACATTAAATTATGATGTGAGAATTTGGGGCAAGTGATTCCAGAGCAGAGAGGTGAAAATGTTGTTAGCAGTTATAAAAGTTAAATTTTATTTGGTTAATATTGGTTTTCCAATGAGATGATTTTAGTGATGTATTTAGGATAAGTCAAACTTCTGTTATTTTCAATTACAAACAAGGTATTGGGTCAAATCATCTCAAGATTAAACTTGTTCCCCTACCATGAATGTGATAATTCATGGCATTGGGAGATATTGTAATGGATTGAGTTGGATCCAGCTTAGAGTTTTAGCAATTGATCCAAACTTTCTAGAAATCTGCAATCTGTTACAGGTGAAATAAGAAAAGAAATCAATATAATTCAGATTTCTAGAAGTTAGAAGGGTGATCTGAAGTTGCTTTTTTTTTTTTTTTTTTTTTTTTTTTTAGGCCTCTGAGAAGGGTCAACTTTTCTTAGGGAAGTTTGTAATTCAAAAGCCAGCTTTAATTGAAATGTGCTGCTTCATTTGCATTGTTATCTCCTCTTTGTAGAGTAGGTGTAGGATGGAGTAATAAGTGCCTTTGTGCCTTTTCTGAGAGCTCCCCTACCACAATTTCTAGCTTGAGTGTAGGGAAGGAACATGTGGAGTTGTAGTATTTTTTAAGGCCTCATGGAATCAAGCTAGCTTTAAATGTGATAAAGCATTTCTGTGTAAGATTATTTGAAAATTTGATAATAATTCTAGTTTCATATTTTAAATCCTTAAATATTGTTTTTGATACAGTGTGGTAAACTATTGTAAAGATATCATGTTAAAAGTTATTTCTCTAATTTGGTCACTTAATTATGAACTAAATTCTTGAAAGTAATTATATAAATTTTGAAAAGCTATAAGGTTATATTTTAATGTTTTGTTCTGAATTTTAATTCTAATTTTGATACCAAATTCTAATTTTGAAGCATTAATTCTGAAGTTATTTGACAATTCATAATAAATTAATTTGTTAAAGTTATTGTATGAATTGGATTTTTTTAAAGGAGAAAATGAAGTGGTCTCTTTAAAGCTTGTTTGCTTAAAACATATAACATCAGGTGAAATTCTTACTCTTCTTTTTCCCATTATAACTACTAATAAAGGAAAAGTAAGTATCAGAAGCAGAAGCTAATCAAGATTACATTTATTTTATAGAACTTTAATTGTTAAATATGAAGTTCTTTTCTCTATATTAGGTTTTTTGGTTTTTTTAAACCCTTAACTTCTGTGTATTGGCTCCTAGGTGGAAGAGTGGTAAGAGTGGGCAATGGGGGTCAAGTGACTTGCCCAGGGTCACACAGCTGGGAAGTATCTGAGGCCGGATTTGACCCTAGGACCTCCCATCTCTAGGCCTGACTCTCAATCCACTGAGCTACCCAGCTGCCCCTTCTCTATATTAGGTTTTGAAACATTGCTGGGTATGCTTGATAAAATGTTAAGAGAAATTTAGAAATGTTTTCTCAGTGATTTATTATTACCTGACTAACCATAAGTTTTATGTTTTAAATACTGGATACTGAGTGTGTTAACACTTATCTCTTATATTCTAATATTTGAGAGGTGCTATTAAGTCAAGTTTGAAAAAGACAAAGTAAAATTCCTCTTACATATTTATTTGTTAGGCCTGCTTTTCAAATCTTATCAGGCATTCTTGGAGTATTTTGAAACTCTGTATTATCATATTTAAAGAACTGCGTTTTATAAGTTAATTTTTATATTAAGTCATTTGGAAAATCATGTAATTATATTTGTTAATAACTGGAATATAGTGGAGCTGCTTTTTTGAATCTACTATTCACTTTGAAAGTCTAGATTGTAATTATCTTTATCACAGATCAGTAGTATACCTTACTTCATAATGAAACATGAAGAAAATAGCAATCATTTGGCCCTAAACTGTAAGTGACGATGATTTTGCTTTGGAAGAAACACTTTGGGACTTAATATGGACCTATTCTTTTTTTTTTAGATTTTAGAATCTATCAAT
Organism: Gracilinanus agilis; assembly: GCF_016433145.1. Taxonomy (NCBI): domain Eukaryota; kingdom Metazoa; phylum Chordata; class Mammalia; order Didelphimorphia; family Didelphidae; genus Gracilinanus; species Gracilinanus agilis. Next base: position 446,961,753 of record NC_058132.1, read on the forward strand.
ATCCATTATTCCTTCCTTAAAAGGTATTGGGATGTGCTCCTGCAGTCTGAAAACTGTAACTGGAACTTTTTTTGGGGGGAAACAACCTTCTAAAAGTGAAGGTGGGATTTCCTTGACTTAGTTTCTCTCATTATGAACAGAGATGTGTAAATCCTGAGTCCGGCATTGGCACCCTAAAAATGGAAGTGAGACTTTGTGTGGAACTTTGCTATGACTCTTACCTGAAGTTAAAGTATTCTATGCAAGAAGTACCTGTTTTGATGCTTTGTGCATTTTGTCTTTGCCTTTTCCTCTCATAGCAAATTCCCCTTAATCGGGGATGTGAAATATATAAATACTAGATTAAATTTTAATCTATTTTAAAGGTAAACTATCTAAGCTATTAGTATATAACATTAAAGATATTTAACCTAGAATTTTTATTCTTTTTATATTCTAATGGACTTATTATCTGTCATTAATTTATTTAAAATCCTTCCCAATATCTCAAAGTGGTACTGTTATGGGGTCCAGAGGTGAACCCCCAGGGTTGGGAAGAGTACCTTTTGCAGAATGCAAGATTCCAAAACTTAAAAATAAAAAGAGAAATTTATTAATTTAGAAAGTAATGTTGAATATGTCCAGGATGATAGCAAGGTGGAACAGCAAACTGGAGAGCCATTCCTTGGGAGGACAGCATTGATGGAAAAACTGTCCCCTAGACGACATCAATTCTGGGGATTTTATACTCTTTGCAACAGTAGAGACATTATTCTGTGCCATGGTGAAGACGTGACTCTAGTGTGGTAAAAACTCAGACATTTGGAGGGGAGGGTTGGTTATCTGACCAGGTCTGCCTAGAGACATGGGGGTAACCCTCATAGTTAGGGGACAGATGGATGTCTGAGATACAACTTGATGATATCAAGGAGGTGTATTTCTCTGTCCATCTAAATAAAAGGTGTATTTCTCTGTCCACCTATCCAATGAGGGTAATCCTTTCAGGGTCTTATAGGAGTTATCAGATGTTTTGGGTTAGGAGCCACAAGGATAGAAGGGAGCAAAGGAATTTCCCTGCTTATCATTTGCCTGAAACACTTCTATAGTTTTGGGGTTACAATGCCCATTCCAGTACTATTAGATAATGATTTGGAAACATTTAAACTAGCATATAATTCCATTATTTCATAAGGTTACATCAGTTACACTTTTTGTTTTGAGTTTAAAAACGTGTACTATTGATTAGAGAAGAAAGATTTATGTTCTCTCTTTTATTATTTTTAAATGACATATTGACTTGTTATTTGTTGTAATACTAACACTGGTATATGGAATATATTCTGTAATTTGAGCAAATAGCTCAAATGTATGGAGAAGATATTAGATCCTTTGTAGAATTTCATCTTCCTGAGGGGGAATTGAGAATTAAAATTGGAGAAGATTAAAATAAGTAATAATAAAGCATCACAAATAATAACACAGAATAATAAATAATGGAAGCAATTGTATTAAGTACTAGGAGAGAGCATTTCTGCCAGAGGAACAGCTCTGAGAATCAGCATGACTCCAGAAGGCAAAGAAGATGACAGTAAAAGCAGAGCACCCCAGAAATCAAACTGTTGCATTATGAGATTTTGAGTCCTTGGACATGATGGACTGGACAGTAGGGGTTAAGTCATCTATCCTTTTCCTGTCTCTCTCATGTGCCATTATTTTGTTTGTTTCTAAGATCTTTGTCACAGGAGGAGAATACCCCATTAATGGTTCCCTGTAAATGCATCTATCAGTTATTTTTAACATCATGTCAAGAAACACCCGAGCATCATAGGTCTTCCATATAATATATAGTCAGACTATTTCATTGGGGAAACTGAGGTCTAATTTCCCCAGGAAGCAGAGAGGGGATTGTGAGAATGTATTCTTAATATATTGCATTAATTTCCATATGTTAAAGAATCACTGTGTATTGTAGTGTCTGGGATCTGTGTCAAAGATACAATCCAGTCCACTACTTTTTGTATTTTCATTGATCTTGGGAACTCCAAAGAATATCTTCCTTTTTAGTAGAATTTGTTTAATAAATGATAGAGAAAAAGATTCTTTTCCTGTGATATGACTTGTCCACCTGTGGGAATGGGAACGGGTGGATAATTAGTTATTACAAATTAATGAGGTCTTTGGATGATGAAAAGAGGGGCTGAATAATGAGCTCCTAAATATTTATTTAATAGATATGCCTGGCCCTGCTTAGTTGACCTTAGTCTGGAGATAGAATCATGAAGACCTTTATCACTTCATTAGTTATGATGTAACTAACCTATAAACCTGATGTAATATATTACATTATATTACATAATATATATAACACAATAATTAACCTAACCAATAAACCTGATGTAATCAATAAACTTAGTTTTTACCCCAAAATCAGTTTCTCAAGATAATTTTATTCATAATAACAATAACAAGTAAGGTAATTTAGGCAATATTGTTATTTTATTATAAAAGATAATTGATATTTATACAATTGTTTAGATCTAACTTTGTTGTAATTGTGTTGATACAGTTCCTGGATTTGACTTGATATAGGTATTTTATATAATCTATTATTATTTTAAATGAAATTCTTTCTATCTCTTCCTACCAGATTTTGTTAGCAATATATATATATATATATATACTTATAATTTCTATAGATTTATTTTATACCCTGGAACTCTGCTAAAGTATTTCATCATTTCTACTATTTTAGCTGATTCTCTAGGATTCTCTAAGTATACCATCTATCAACTGCAAAGAATGATAGTTTAATTTCCTCATTGCCAATTCTAATTCCTTTAATTTATTTACCTCATCTTTTGTTTATCACTAGTATTTCTAATACAATATTGAATAATAGTAGTGATAATGGGATAACTCTAGTATAGTGAGGTAAAATCCACCTATATTACACTATGGCTCTTGAGCTCTCAACCTTTGAGGCTCCAGTTTATATAAAATCATTTACTCAGACAACATTAGTTCTTTTTATTATTTTATTTTTTATCTGTATTTTCTTTAGTTTTTGTTTTTACTATACTTTAATGACGCTGTTTTTCTTTACAATTTTTAAAATTAAATTTTAAGTGTAGATAAGTGTAGAAACAATTTTTGACAATTGTTTTCTGACATTTTAGAATTCTGATTTTCCCTCTCCTTCCTCTCTCCCCTTGCCAGTAAATAGTCGGATGAAGATTATACCCATACTTTCATGCAATTACTATTTCCATATTGCTCATGTCATGATAGAAGGTATATACCACATATACAATAAAAATCTCATGAAGGAAATAAAGTGAAATGCTTTCATCTGTATTCAAATGCCAACAGTTCCTTCCTTGACTGTAAATGTCATTTTCATCATGAGTTTCTTGTGGTTATATTGGAAACTTGCTTTGCTAATAATTGTTTAGTCCTTCATAGATGATCATCATATATCACTCCTATTACTATAGACATTGTTCTCCTGGTTATACTCACTTCACTTTGCATCAGTTGATATGTCTTTTCAGGTTGTTCTGAACTCATTTTGTTTGCTATTTTTTATGGTGCAATAATATTCCTTTACAACCACATACCACAACTTGTTTATCCATTCCTCAAGTGATGGACAGGCCTTCAGTTTCCAATTCCTGGTAACTACAAAAAGAGCTCCTAAAATATTTTGGAAAGTGTAAAAAATAAAATTAATATAAAAAGATAAGTTTAAAATTATTATGGGTGTTTAAAGATTTATTAGTAGCCAATAGAAAATAAAGCCATATGTCATGGTAACTAATCAGTTAAAAAAAGTGTTTCATTTGCTGCCGCCACCATGGTGTATAGAGAGCAAAGAAGAAGTGAAAAACCAGCTCCTCAGTTTTTATCCTTTTGTCTACATCATTGTGTAAGGACAGAAAGCCAGTGTGTTCATGGGAAATGTAGTTCAAGAACCTCAAAATTTCCAATAACACATTCCCCCCTAAGAGTCAAGAAAGAATGATCTCTCTGAAGGCTCTTGTAAACATAACCAACTTTTAAATTACAGTAATTTGGGGATAAAAAAAGAAAATGAAAAAAACCATTGATCCAATGATTGCTAGGTGCATTGGCAAAAAGCTAATTAAGGGGCAGTCCCCTTTGGCATAAGAGTGTACATTCAAAACAAATGCATTCAACCGCTCATAGTTCAATCAACTGTACCCCAAAGTTCATTGTGGATATTCTTGATGCAATGTAGGTTCTTCAGGCATCTTCATGATGCCTTCTCCAAACAGGTTCATTGTCTGGATTCTGGGAAGGTAGTAAATTTCTCATCCTGAAATTATTCTCAAAAGAATTTAAACTTTATATTATAGAATATAATACATACATACCCCTCCCTGAGGAGAATTATAACACATTCCACCTTGAAGAAAGTAAAGACAAAGACCCAGATCAACTAAGGATACATGGCTAAGTTATGGGGGTATATGAGTCAATTATCAAAAGAAATCCAAAAACATAAAAAAATCCAAATAAAAGAGAAAAAAATAATTTGTGAATGAGATATAAAATGTCAAAGTCTTATGTGCAAACATATAAGTAAAGGAAAAATAAACTTATAACACGTCCTTGAATCAAGGCCCATTAAGAGTGATTTATGTAATCATGTACTTACCCAATCAATAGCCAAGACTATAGAAAGTTTCCATATTATAAGAGAGGGAAAAAAGGACTAAATTTTTTGTGAACAAAGGAAGTATCATTCCCTGCTTTGATTTGCCTTCATTCTCAGGGATAGCGCGAGCCAGGATGATCCCAACCTATGGTACTTGACTACGATGTGGCTCAGGGAAAGCTGGCTTCTAACATATGTCAGAACAGCTGCAATCCCGAACCCCAAACACTAGGTTCAAGTCCTTTGGTATCGGCTTAGAAGTTTCATCAATCCTACCTGGATAGGTTTGGTCTTTTTTGATTTTGTGCTTCTAGGCACGATGGAGTTTCTTATCAATCCCATTGGAATTGGTTGGTCTCCTTGACCTTGTGCTTCTTTGCACAGTATAGTGGCTCTTTTGTTCTCTTCTCCTGAAATCAGAAAGAATCATTACCCACAGTCTCATAATATTTATCAATTCATGGCAGGTTTCCATAGTCTAAAGCTTTTGGGTATGCATTATAGCAAATATATATTTATATTAAACTTATATTACTGCAAAATCAAAAAGGATTAATATTGATAATGTGTTCAAGCACAAAAATGAGAGAAAAAATCCTCAAAACTGTAATACCATACAAGGGGAAAATAATAAAAGAATATTTTAAAAATCAAAAATTTATAGCTTAGAATCAGCAAAAGGTTTCTCATCCAAAAATAAGATCCAATTCATTTATAAAAACCTTGGTCATGGACTACTGTGAAAGAAAATTATTTTTACAAAATATCAGATTTATAATGTACATTCAAAGACTGTACCAAAATTCCCCCAAATTACAATAACACATTTAATGACAATAGCAAATAAACCCACTCTCATATAGGATTCACATGAGTTTCTATGTAGCCACTTGTGTGATATTTTAAAAATATATACTTGTCACAAATTCTACAGGTGAAGCAAATCATTCAACCTTGGCTGAGATATTTTTAACAAAATCTATTACTGCCTCCATCCAAATGTGGGGCAGAGCCTAGGGAAAAAAAAACAAACACAAAGCTGTTTTAAAAAATTGGGGGGGAATCTGGAGAATCTAAAATATCACTAAGAATTCTATATCCTTCTGGTTGGGAAGTAAATTAAAATAAAGAGCTAAAATATCATGCATGCAGGAGCTCTTTTTGGCTTCCTGCATCATATATAAAAAGTTTTGGTAGGAACTCCTTTTTTGGTTCTCTACCTTTTAATTCAACATTCTTTATAATATATATATATGAAAACCTACCATCCATTCAGAAGGTACTAGGTATTCTAAAGTCATTTTTAAAGACCCCTTATAACTTTACAATTTAAATTCTTAAGTCATCATATTCTTCAAGGTTGTATACAATTGTCAAGATAGAATAAAAAAAAACTGCTAAGGCAACATGATCTCATGAAAGGGTTTGTGTAATTTGAGTGCATTTTTATAATCATATGTTGTTCAATAAAATCTTGGGGAAACAGTACAGATAAAGAATCATATAACAGAATAAATAAACCTTAAAGAAATTAACAGATACAATAATATAAACAAATGACAAGTTACAAGCAGTATAGTCAAAAAAATTTTACCAATCAGAATAGATTTGTTTAGTATTAAGGAGGTCCAATAAAATCATGAACAGAATTTATCTAATAGCTAAAAATAAAGTAGCATAAAATGACTCAGTACAACAGAAAGATATTGATCAGATTAGCATATGAACTTAACACAATTAAATCATAAAACAACAATCAGCAAAGTACAATAAGATATAAATACTTTCAAAAAAAAAACAATGGAGTCCAAGGAGGCTTAATAATTTTACCTCCAAACTTTTAAAGTTTTTTTCTTTATACATTCAAGTTTCTTTTATCTGAGCTCTGGGATCTCCCATAGCAAGGGAGAATTTTGCACTGAACATAGTATAGAGGAATCCCAAATTGGATTTATTTTACAGTCAGGAGAGGCCCAAATGGCAATGAGTTGTAGGGAGATGAATTTCTTCCCTGAGTCGCAGTCAGGATAATCGCAAGGAATGGTAGGAAGAAGAAACATCCCACAACTGGGATCTGTTTGAAATAGGTAATGTGGGCCATGCTTGCCATTCTACTTCCCATTTGAAAGAGTAACCTTTCTTTCCCCTTCCCCTTTGGGGTAAAACACTAGGACCAATGTGCTATCTCAGTCGCCTCTCCCACAGGCAGAACATGGAAGCCTAACTGGAGAAGGGACTGGACAAGAGGAAGGCTTAAATACCCACGTGTGTGTGTGGGGAGGGTGTAGAAGTTCTCTTCAGGTAAAAGCCTGATGTCTAAGAGGAAACACACCTGAGCTTCCAAGGCAGGTAGTGAGGAAACTCTCAGCTATGCATAATGAAAAAGAAGGGGGGTTATATTTCTCAAGACTCAGGAGATTGACTCCAAGCAGTATCCACAGCAGCTCCAGATACCATTTTGGATCAGGAACTGTGCAACAACAACATGGAATAGCCAGGATCTGGGACCAGCAGCAGGTGGGCAGCCAGCGGTTGAAAGTTCAAAAATTTGTCTAGGCTATCTTAAAAAATTGAAAGTTAATTCTCTAACTTCAGGTGGTCATCATCAATGTAAAAAATAAAATTAATATTAAAAAGATGACTTTAAAATTGTTATGGGTTTTTAAAGATTTATTAATAACCGGTAGAAAATAAAGCCATGTGCCACACTAGCTTGTCAGTTTAAAAAATCATGCCATTGCCTGCCACCACCATGGTGGATAGAGAGCAAAGTGGAAGTGAAAAACCAGCCCCTCAGTTTTTATCCTTTTGTGTACGTCATTGTGTAAGGACAGGAAGCCAGTGGGCTCTTGGGAAATGTAGTTCAAGGACCCCAAAATTTCCAGTAACACAAAAGGTATGTCCTTTCTCCTTATCTCTAATCTCTTTGGGATACAGACCCAGTTAGTGGTATTGCTGGGTCAAAATACCCTTTGGCCGTTTATGACTGGTTCCATATGGCTCTCTAAAGTGGGTGTACCAACCAACAGTTCATCCAATAGTGATTTAGTATCCCAATTTTCCCACATCCCCTCCAACATTTATCATATTTTTGTTTTGGTCATGTTATCCAATCTAATAGGTGTGAAGTGGTATCTCAGAGTTATTTTAATTTGCATTTCTCTAATCAATAGTGTTTGGAAGCATTTTTTCATATGACTATAGTTTTAAATTTTTATTCGGAAAATTGTCATTCATACCTTTGACCAGTTTTCAATTGGGAAATGTTTAGGATCCTTATAAATTTGACTTAGTTCTCTATACATTTGAGAAATGATGCTTTTGCTAGAGACATTTGTTATTATTGTTCTTCAAGTTTATTGTTATTATTCAGCAAATTTATTGTTTCCTTACTAATATTGGTTGCATTAATTTTGTTTACCTTTAAACATTTAAAAATTAATGTAAACAAAATTACATATTTAGTTTTGTGATAATGAAATTAAATCTGCCCTGCCTATTCTTAAGTCTAATCACCAAAAGTGTAAACAATTCCACTTACCTCCCAAGTTAGGAGGTCTGTGACCCACATGTGCAAAAATGGGTGACAAATCAGAACTGACTGACTGCCCTTTAGGCAGTCCTAATAAAAGTGTCTATTATAAATGGACACATAAACTAAGAGGAAGGCACAGGAAGTAATGAAAGAAATAGCCTGGATAAATTGAGAACTTCCAGGGCTCGGCCCTTTTACCTCTTCTTGTTCGTGGGTTAGACTTGGAGGAACTCTGGCTGGGACCTTTGACTTGGCAAGATTTTCTTAAATCTCTTTCTTAGACATAGTCTAGTTCTTTAAAATAGATCTCTACTCTACCCTCTTTCATCTCTCTACTTCTACTCTTTCCTATATTTTATAAATAAATTACTAAAATCATTTTAGGAATTGGTATTTATTCAATTCCTTGGCAACCACACCTTTAAATATTAATATATCCAATCAAAAAATCCCTTTTCTCTCGTACGGTTTTTTTTTTATTATATTCTCTATGTTTTTTTTGGCCACAAATTCTTCCATTATCCATAAGTCTGACAGGTAAACTATGGTATCACCTTTTATTTCTAGATCAAGTATTCATTTTGATTTTATCCTTGCATATAGTATCAGATGTTGGTCTATGACTGGTTACTGCATTACTCTTTTCCAGTTTTCCTCAAAATAGCATTTTTCTCAAATTATCAGTTCTTTGATGCCAAGCTCAGATGTTTGAGTTTATCAAACATTAAGTTGCTATGGACATTAACTGCCATAATGGACATATCTTCATTTGATCTACTACTTTATTTTATAGCCAGTAGTAGATTGTTATGCTGATCATCACTTTACAGTATAGTTTGAAATCTGGCACAGGTTTATATACTTTATAGTATAGTTTGAAATCTGGCACACTCTTTTCCTCGTTAAAAAAATGATTCTATTGATATTCTTGGCTTTTGTTCTTCCAGATGAATGTTATTATTATTTTTTAGTTCTATGAAATAATTTTTGGATAGTTGGATTGGCATGACATTGAAGATGTTTATTAGTTTAGGTAAAATTTTTATTTTTATTATATTGTCTCAGCCTATCAAAAAGCAATGAGTGTTTTGCCAATTTTTAGATCTGATCTTATTTGTGTGAAGTTTTGTAATTTGTTCATATAATTTTGAGGGAGGTCTTTTGGTAGGTATATTCCCAGATATTTTATATTGTCTAGAATTATTTTGACTATAATTTTCTTTGTTCTATCTCTTACTGTTGGGTTTTGCTGGTAGTAAAAAGAAATGCTAATTTGGGGGGGTTTATTTTTTATCCTGTGTCTTTGGTAAGGTTGTTAATTATTTCTTAGTTTTTTGGTTGATTCTCTAGAATTCTCTAGGTTTGTCATCATCTCATCTGTAAAATACAATAACTCTGTTTCTTCATGTATTATTCAATTTCCTTCCATTTCTTTTTCTGCTCTTATTACTATCAGTAGCATTTCTAGTTTAATATTAAATAATAGTGATGTGAATATGCATCTTGCTTTACCCCTAATCCTGTTAGGAAGGGTTTTAGTTTATCAACATTACAGATAATGCTTGCTGATGGTTTTATAAAGAATGGGTATTGTATTTTGCCAAATGTTTTTTCTACATCTATTGAAATAATCATATGGTTTCTGTTGGTTTTATTACTGATATGATCAATTATACTGATGGTTTTTCCAATATTGAACAATCCTTACATTCAGGGTATAAAACCCACCTGATTGTGCTGTGTGATTCCTGTGTATAATGCTATAATATCCTTGCTGGTATTTTATATAAAAGTTTTACATCAATATTTATTAGTGAGATTGGTCTATAGTTTTCTTCCTCTCTTTTAGGTCTTCCTGGTTTAGGTATGTGTACCATATTTGTATCTTTAAAAGAGTTTAGAAAGATTCCCTCTTCTTTAGTATTGGAGTTAGATGTTATTTGACTTTTTGTTAGAATTCAATTGTGAATCTAACTATCCTGGAATGCTTTTTCTTAGAGTTCTTTGATGGTTTATTCAATTTCTTTTTTTCTGGAATGGGGTTGTTTAAGTATTTTATTTCCTCTTTTGTTAATCTGGCTGGTTTGTATTTTTGTAAGTATTCATCAGTTTTACTTAGGTTGTCAGATTTATTAGCACATAGAAAAAATTACTTTCAATATTTGCATTAACTTAATTCATTGTGATTTTACCTTTTTAATTTTTCAAACTGGCAATTTGGTTTTCTTTTTTATTTTAGTGAAGTTAACCAATAGTTTATCTATTTTATATTTTTTTCTTAAAACCAGCTATTTGTCTAATTATTAGTTCAACGACTTTCTTGCTTTCAATCAGATTATTATCTCCATTGATTTTTTAGGATTTCCAAGTTGTGTTTAATTGGGGCTTTTTAATTGGAGGTTTTTGTAGTTAATTTGTTTGTTTTAGTTGCATGCCTAATTCATGGATCTGCTCTTCATCTATTTTATTGATATACACAATTAGAAATACAAATTCCCCTTAGGTTTAGCTTTGACTGCATCCCATAAATCGTGATATGTTGTCTCCTTGTTGTCATTTTCTTTAATGAAATTATTGATTGGTTTTATGTTTTTTCTTTGATCCATTCATTCTCTAAGATAAGATTATTTTGTTTCTAATTAATTTTTAGTCTTTCTTCTGTTGCCCTTTGTTCAGTGTAATTTTTTTAAAATTATGGTCTGAAAAGGGTGCTGTTAACATTTTTGTTTTTCTATATTTGTTTTTGAATTTCTAAGCCTTACTAATATGGTAATTTTTTCCAAAGATGCCACTTACTGATGACAAAAAAAGTGTATTCCTTTCTATTCCCATTCAATTTTCTCCAGAGGTCTGTCATTTTAAACTTTTCTAAAGTTCTATTTACCTCTTTAATTGTAATTCTTGTTTATTTTTTGGTTGGTTTACTCTACTTCTGAGAAGGGAAGGTAGAGTTTTCTAATTAGCAATTTTTACTATCTATTTCTTCCTGTAACTTATGTGACTTTTCCTTCAGTAATGTGAATGCTCTGTCATTTGTATATACACATTTACTATTGGCATTTCATTGTCTGTGGTGACTTTTATCATGATGTATTTTCCTTCCTTATGTCTTTTGATTAGATCATTTAAAAATTTTCCTTTTCCTGAGATCATGATTGCTATCATTGCTTTTTTTTACATTAGATGAAGCATAGTAAGTTCTACTCTACCCTCTTACTTTCACTCAGTGTGTGTTCAGAATGATTTACCGTGCTTTAAATATGTTTCTTGTAGACACCATATTGTGGGATTCTGATTTTTATTCCACTCTGCTCTCCTTTTCCATTTTTTGGTAACTTCATCCCATTTATAGTTACAGTTATGATTACTGGTTTTCCCCTATTTTCTCTTCTCTCCCTTTTTTAAAAATCTGTTCACAGATATTTTGTTTTGACTGTCTGCCTCACCAGATTCACCCACCTTTTTGTCCATTCCACCATCCTTCATTCCCCTTAACCTCCTACTTCCCTTTTTTTGTAGAGTTCTATAGTTGACTGAGTGTGGGCATTATTCTCAGTTTGAACTAATTCCAATGAGAGTAAGGTTTAAACATAGCTCACTAACTCCTCCTGCCCCCATCTTCTCTTCTACTGTATTTGTCTCTTATTTGCCTTTTAATAAGAGATAGTTACATCCTTTTCTCTCTTTTTATATTTTTAGCATGTGTTCATTTTTTCCATTCACTTTTTTTTGGTGGGGGATATCAGTTTATGTTATTTATTTTCCCTTCTTTATTCTATGTTTACTCCTCTCCATTGATCTAATAGTAATAAAATTCTTAAATAGCTTAAGAACTTTAGGTAGCTTGCTCACTTTAAGTACCTTACCTATCTCAAGCATCATAGATACCTTAATTATTTTGGTTATCATCATCTTAGACATGAATGACTCAGTTCAACCTTATTAAAATTCAGTTTTCACTTTATCATTTTATGATTTTCTTGAATGTTAAATTTGATCAGATTTTCTTTTCAAACCTCTGTTTTTTTTTCATCAGAAAAATGTGAAATTCCTCTATTTCTTTAAATATCAATTTTCCCCCTAAACGATTATGATTAATTTTTCTGGGTATGTAATTCTTGGTTTTAATCTTAGATCTATTGCCTTTTGGAATATCATGGTCAGTGCCTTTTGATCCTTTAATAAAGAAGCTGCTAGGTCCTCTGCAATCCTGGCTGTGGCTTCTTGATATTGGAAATGTTTCCTTCATCATGCACATAGTACTTTCTCCTTGGGCTAGGATAGCTGGAATTTAGCTGTAATAGTCCAGGGGCATTTTATTTTGGAATCTCTTTCATAGGATGATTATTGAATTCCCTCAGTTTCTAGTTTTCCCTCTTGCTTGAGGATATCAAGACAGTTTTCTCTGATGATTTCTTGTAATATGGTGTCCATGGTCTTTCTAAAATCATGGCTTTCTGGTATTTTGATATTTCTTACATTTTCTCTCCTGAATCTATTTTCCAGGTTGGTAATTTTTCCAGTAAGGTATTCCAAAATTTTCAAAATATTTTCCATTAAAAAGAATACTTTGAATACATGGGTTGATGAGGACATGATTGGGTATCAATAGTACCACACCAATGCAACTATCAACAATTTGGAAATAGGTCTTGATTAATGACACATGTTAAATCCAGTGGAAATGCATATCAGCCAGGGGAGGGGAGAAGTCGGGGGTGAAGGGGAAAGTAAGAGCATAAACCATGTAACCATGTTAACTTTTCTAAAATATAAATATTAATAAATGTTTAAAATAAAAAAATACTGTCTTTTTTTTCTTATCTCTAATGGATTCAATTAGCTTCTATTTGTCTAATCCTTATATTTAGGAAATTATTTTCTTCTTTATGTTTTGGTGTTTTCTTTTCCATTTGGTCAAAGCTTCTCTTCAAAGACCTAACAGTGAAGTACTGTTTTCTTGTTTTTGTTGTTCATTTTTTGCCTCCATTTCTATTTGGTCCATTCATTTGCTTAGGTTATTGTTTTCTTCAATGTATTTTTGTGCCTCCATTTCCTTTTGCCTTTCCTAATTTTTAGGAAGTTGATTTCTTTAGTGAAATTTGTCCCAGTTGTTGAATTTTTCTGTCAATTCTTTTGTTATTTAGGTTTTTAACTTCTTTTAAAATTCTTCTAGATCTTCTTTTGGGGTTGTCATTCTATCACTTTCCTTTGAAGTTTCACAAGGTTTTTTTTGGAAGAGCATTATTGTCCCCTTATGAGTTTCTATTTTGTCTCTGTCATTGAAATAAGGTCAGTTTTTTTTTCTTTTGCTCATTTTTCTTATTACTTTTTTCCCCTGTTACCTTATCTTATCTGTTGAGATTATTTTCTGTTCCTGTGTTAGAGGTATCACTGCTCCATGCTTACAGAGTACTCTTGTGTGGATAGAATTTGCTCCCCAGGACTCTCTTACCCAGCATCCTATTTATGTGCTCATGCTGAGTGCGAACACTGCGTGAATACATACATAGGATAAAGTTTTGATGTGATCCTTCATCTCTCTCATTCCTTGAACGTGGCTGCTGAAGCTGGCTTTCAGCCAAGCAAGAGGATTTACATATGTGGTCTTACTTCAGTTAGAAATTTAGGCTTTGAACTTCTATATCTTTTTTTTTTAATTTCTTCTACTTTGAGTGATTATTAATAAACTTTACAAAGTTAATACTTGGAGTTACTACTATTAATTTAAATCTTACTCTCTTCTCTGGTAATTGGGGTACTAGTTGCCTTTGTTTCCCACAGTGTGTCTGTCAAGAAGCTGGCCATGCTGGCTTGCTCTGGAAAGTGTTGCAGGTATTTTGTGCAACTATATTTAGCACTCCATGTTACCAACCAGTTCCACTATTGTTTTTTTGGCTCGGCTAGTTCCTGCTCCGCTCTTCCCTGAACCTTCCAAAAGGTTTGGTCCAGCCCTGCTCTGGGTTCTGCTGCTTCAAGCACTCTGCTGCTATATTGGAGTGATCAGGTTCTTGCAGGTCACAGGTTCCCCTTGCTGCATCAGGTATTTTGCTGACACATGGGAGTTTGTAGGTTTTCTGACCTCTCTGTTTTCTGATCCTGTGTCTAGTGGCTTAGGGTGGGCTCATTCCAATTCTGTAGCTTCACTGCATCTGGCAGAGTTGCAGCATGTTGTGCTGGTCCAAATTCTGCCAGGTTTCACCAATGCTTTTGCTGCCTGGGCTACTCTTTCTTTTTACCCAAGTGAGAAATGTTCCTCCTACTTTCCATTATTTTGAGGTAATTCAATTCGTGTGTGTGTGTGTGTGTGTGTGTGTGTGTGTGTGTGTGTGTGTGTGTGTGTGTGGCAGGGAAGGGATTGGGAGAGCAGAGCATCCTTCACTCCTCCATCTTAGCTTCTAGCAATACAACTATTCTTTTTTTTAAAAACCCTTATCTTCTGTCTTAGAAGTTAGTCAATGCATAGCATTGATTCTAAGACAGAAGAGGAGTAAGGACTAGGCAGTTGGAATTCAGGGAATTGCTCATGGTCATACAGTTAGGAAGTGTCTAAAACCAGATTTGAACCCAGGACCAGGACCTCTCATCTCAGGCCTAGCTGTATACTCACTGAGTCACCTAGCTGCTTCAACAATTTTAATTCTTAAACATGACATATTTGAAATGTAGCAAAGGCAATAATAATTCACACTTTTATCAGAAGGGAAAAGAAAGAATGAGTAGAACTTTCATTTATCATAATATCCTTATAGGTATTATCATAAAATAAGCATCCACATATATATTTTGTTTAAAATATCATGCCAATAAACACAGTTTCCAGGAAGGATTTTATAGTATTCACTTTTAGAAACATAATAAGAAGGTAGATGAATCAGAAAACCTACATGTCAGTGACAATTCATGACTCTGAACGAAACATGTTTATATCTTTGGTCTCTTTAGGAACAAACTGCCCAACATAAAATTGCTTCTTTGTTCATTATTTCCCTTCTGCTCCTATTTTCTCATTCTCTTCATTTATTAAGCTGATAAAGCAGGGGCAAATTTGTTCACAATGATCCTCAACAGGACACTTGGAAAAAATGTTATGTTCTTTCAGTAACAAGCAGTCCCTATAAAATAACTCCTTAGCCTCTGCTTGAATCTGTAGGTAACAGGGGATTCTGTTTTGTTCAGCTCCAAAGCTTTGCTTATAGGAAAGCACAGATAACAATGAAACATGCAAAATTCTTTCTTATTCTGTTTCTAATTCTCAAATCAGGGTGAAATTGACATCCTAGGGATGTGCTTCAGATGGCCCCAGAAAGCAATAAGCTCAATCATTCTTCATAGCAGTAATATTCCATTCTTGGCCAATGAATTTCCAGGAACTATTTCAATTTTCTGTATCCAGTTAGCCAATCAATATCATTTTCAAGTCCATACGTTTGATTCAAGCAACTGATGAATCAGTTGCATCAACTAGAAGCCTTCTTTTTCTTCAATTTTTAGCCTCTTTTGATTCCTCTTGTACTCATCTTTCTTATTTCTTCTGTCTGTCTCATTCTATGGATTCTCTTTTCTTTATCTGGCAAAATTTCAGATGGGTTCTTTTTATAAATTTTATATATTTTTCCATATTACAAGACATACAGTTTTTTAATTTTTTTTTTAAATTTTAAACCCTTAACTTCTGTGTATTGACTTATAGGTGGAAGATTGGTAAGGGTGGACATACAGTTTTTTTTTTTAAGTTTTCATTTTTATTTATTTATTTATTTTTATTTTTTTTTAACATTTATTAACATACATTTTTAACATGGTTGCCTGATTCATACTCCTCTTATCCCCTTCACCCCCCCCGCACTCCCCCCACCCATGGCCGATGCGCATTTCCACTAGTTTTGTCATGTGTCCTTGATCAAGACCAATTTCCAAATTGTTGGTAGTTGCATTGGTGTGGTAGTTTCGAGTCCACACCCTCAATCACGTCCACCCCGACCCATGCGTTCAAGCAGTTGTTTTTCTTATATGTTTCCTCTCCTGCAGTTCTTCCTCTGAATGTGGGTAGCATCTTTACCATAAATCCCTCGGAATTGTCCTGGGTCATTGTATTGCTGCTGGTACAGAGGTCCATTACATTCAATTTTACCACAGTATATCAGTCTCTGTGTATAGAGTTCTTCTGGCTCTGCTCCTTTCGCTTTGCATCAGTTCCCTGAGGTCTCTCCAGTTCGCCTGGAACTCCTCCAGTTTATTATTCCTTTTAGCACAATAGTATTCCATCACCCGCATATGCCACAGTTTGTTCAGCCATTCCCCAATTGAAGGGCATACCCTTCCTTTCCAGTTTTTTGCCACCACAAAAAGCACAGCTATAAATATTTTCGTACAAGTCTGTTTATCTAAGATCTCTTTGGGGTACAAACCCAACAATGCTATGGCTGGATCAAAGGGCAGGCAGTCTTTTATAGCCCTTTGAGCATGGTTCCAAATTGTCAGCCAGAATGGCTGGATCAATTCACAGCTCCACCAGCAATGCATTAATGTCCCAATTCTGCCACATCCCCTCCAGCATTCATTACTCTCCCCTTCTTTCATTTTAGCCA
>NC_058132.1:446983494-447067972 GCF_016433145.1 Gracilinanus agilis
TTGAGAGATCATTAGCTTCCAATTGCTCGATTCTAGCCTTTAGGGATTGATTTTCGGCTATAATCTTTCGGTTTTCGGCCATAATCTTCTGGAATTCCTTTTCAATCTGGTCATTTCTGGTGTTCAATTGCAAGATTTTACCTTTTAAACAGTTATTTTCTTGCCAGATCTCTTCCATTTTCCTCAAAATCTCAGTTTTGAACTCTTCCATAGCTTGTGAGGAGTTTTCCTTATTTGAGGAGGGTCCGGATGCTTGTTTGTTCTCCTCCTCTGTTTGCTTGGTTGTCTGGATTTTCTCTGTGTAAAAGTTGTCGAGTGTTAAGGGCTTCTTTTTCTTGTTGTTATTCTTTCTCTTCTGAGTTTCCTGAGGTTGGGTAGCTATCATTAGCCCAGCAGCTTCTCAGGTTTATCCTCGCGCTCAGTGTCTGTCCGTGGTCTATTGGTACCTGAGGTCTGAGTTCTGGTTTTTTCCAAGGTCAAGCCCCCTAGTGGACCCCCTTGCTTGATCCTCTGCAGGAGGTTCCTTTAAAAGTCTCAGGGTGCTGCTTCCACAGTCGTATACCGGTCTGCACTGGTTCCCCACTCAGGTTTTCAGAGCTTTAGTTCCTGGCTGTGTCTGCCTCCACCCACGCCTCCGACAGTGCCTGTGTGCTCTGCGCTGTGCGTCCACTCTCTGCCCTCGTGCTCAATAAGCTCTGGCTTATTGGGGTCCTAAATCTTGCTGCTCTCAGGAACAGGCCCCGGAGCTGCCAATGACTCGATGGGTTCCCCAAACTTGCTCTATTTCTTTTTAGCTGGCTTCAGAGCTATAGATTTTGTGTGTGGAGGGGGTGGGGGTGGGGTGGTTGCTCAGCCCGCGATTTAGTGAGAGCCCTTTATAGCCTGGAAATGTCTCGATTCCACGTACTTTCCACGCTGTGCCCTGTTGTGGGGTTCCTCCGTTCGTCTGGACTTGTTTTTATGTCCCCTTGAGGAGTTTTGTGTGTTTCGGTCAGGAGAGGTTAAGAGCCGCTTCTTACTCTGCCGCCATCTTAACCCGGAAGTCCTGGACATACAGTTTTAATAAAAATTTTCTATCATGTTGTGAACCTTGTTCTTTCCTTGCTACCCCTTCCCTCACCCTGAGATGGAAGGTAATATGATATTGGTTGCACATGTGATATAATGAAAACATATTTCCATGTTTATGTTGTGAAAGAACATATATGCCTCTTATACAAGAAAAAAACCCATAAAGTATAAAGTGAAAACTGGCTGGCCTCAATCTGCATTCAAACTCCATCAGTTCCTTCTATTGTGGTGGATAGCATTTTTCACTATGAGTCCCTTAGAGTTATCTTGGATCCTTGTAATGCTGATATTAGTTAAATTATTTACATTTGATCATCATATATTATCTCTTACTGCATACAACATTCTCCTGGTTCTGCTCACTTCACTTTGAATTGTTTCCTATATCTTTCCAGGGTGTGTGTGTGTGTGTGTGTGTGTGTGTGTGTGTGTGTGTGATCATCCTATTCATAATTTTTATAGCATAATTAGTAATTATTATATATTAATATGATAATATATTTTATAATAATAATTTAAAGCATAATATTAGTATTATAATCACATCTCACAATTTGTTCAGTCATTTCCCAATTAATGGACATCCCCTCTTTTTATAATTCTTGGCTACCACAAAAAAGCCTCGATAAATGCTTTTGTACAAGTAGATCCTTTCCCCCTATCTTTGATCTTTTGGGTATACAGATCTAGTAATGATATTGCTGGGTGAAGGGATAAGCACAGTTTTGTGGACCTCTGGGCATGGTTCCAAACTGATTTCCAAAATAATTATATCAATTCATAGCTCCACTCTTAGTATACTAGTGTCCTGATTTTCCTGCATCCCCTCCAACACTTATTATTTTCTTTTTTTGTCAAAACCAGATTGCTTTTTAACTGCTTCTTATTCATCAATGCAGAGCTAGATCTTGATTATTCCTGATAAGCTCAGCTTTGACTTAAGAGATAAAAGTCAAGAAATCCATTTCTCTTTGGTATGGTCTCCATAATCCTTATATAACTTTTTCATTGTCCCCAGTTATTTGATTTATATTTTATCAGTAATAAACTTTAAAACTCAAAAAACACAAAAGCAAATGATCTTACAGACCATAATTCTGTAGTCTTCATTGCCTTATTGCTCTGCCTTCAAACAGATTCTCTCAATACATTTATTTGAGATATACCTTTCGATATTTATTCACCAGAATATTTTGTATCTTGCCTTACATCTAAAAAACTTTTACCTTCCACACATGTGCACACACACACACACACACACATATTTTATTTACTCACAGCTTGTTCCATTTAGTAGTCAAATTGTTCACATATAAAAGGGGCAGTATCTTACATTTCAAAGTCTGAAAATCTGTGATTTAGCATTGAGTAAAATTACATATAATATACATGATACATATACATATAATATGTATGCATTTTTCTGTTCATTAAAAACATCACAAAAGTAAAATATTGTCTTCAGTAAGCAACAAATCAAAAAGAAAATAAAATACTATTTCTACCTTGTGTGCATTTGTCATATTTTATCCCTGAAAATAAAATATTGCCTAAAATTGAGAGAAAACATAATGGATGAAGAAAATATTTGCTGTAATGGAAATGAAGTCATCTATAATATTTACATTTTCCTTGATCTTATAAATAGCTTCCAAACAGAGAGAAATAAGCAATTTCTATTTTTTCACTATGCTTCCCTCACCCCATTGTGTACAACAGATGTTGTTTCCACAAATTATTTTATAATTTCTTTCATAACTCAGTTAGAATAACCTTCAGTTTATAGTCAGGAAATAGATTTAGTTCTGAATATAATTCTTGTAATTATATAACAAAATTGCACATTGTGAGATGGAAACCATGGCTATCAATCATTTACTTATGTATTTGGGCAACTTAATCGGTTGTTACACCAGCTGTGTAAGTCTTAGTCATGCACACACAAGATTATCTAGATTTCCACTGAGTGAAATATAAATGATCATCAAGAAAGGTAATAGATCCAAAATGCCCAGCCAGCAGCTAAAGAAAGGAGCTAAAACAGATGAAATAACTGCACATGCTAGATATGGGGGCAGGAAGGAGAATCCATTTTCTTATCTAAAGTTCTCAACTATGTTTCTGTAATCTAATTAAAAAACTCATTATGCTCATGTTTTCTCCTCTCATTTGTTGGATAGAGATTATATTATTTATAAGAAGAAGCAAATGAATTCAATGTCTGTGGAGGTTAATATGCAAAGGTTTCCATTTTAGTCATTCATTTCAATTCAACTAGCATTGTACCAATTATGTTCAAGGAACTGTGATAAGCAGTTTAGATTAAAAACGAAAGAAACACATGGATCTTAAAATCAAGTGAGAGGTCAAGTGTAAAATAAAAGTATTCAAAAAAAACCTGTTATATGAGTGTATGGTAAGTGAAAAAGTATTATTGTCTAAAGAAATTGTCTAGGAAAAATAAAAGAAGAAAAAATGATTATCTTTTGAGGCATGGTAGTAAGGCTGTTCAGGAATGGCTTTATGGAAGAGTTGTTTTTTTTTAATAATTTTTATTTTTTAGAAAAGTTATCATGGTTACACGATTCATGTTCTTACTTTCCCCTTCACCCCCAGGTCTCCTCCTCCCAACCCCCATAGTTTTAACATGTGTCATCAATCAAGACCTACTTCCAAATTGTTGATAGTTACATTGGTGTGGTAGTTTCAGGTTTACATCCCCAATCATGTCCTCCTGAACCCATGTGTTCAAGCAGTTGTTTTTCTTCTGTGTTTCCTCTCCTGTAGTTCTTCCTCTGAATGTGGGTAGTGTTCTTTTCCATAAGTCCCTCAGAATTTTCTTGGGTGATTGCATTGCTGCTAGTACAGAAGTCCATTACATTCTATTTGTAGAATAGAATACCACAGTGTATTGATCTCTGTGTACAATATTCTTTTGGCTCTGCTCCTTTGCTCTGCTAAATTCCTGGAGGTCTTTCCAGTTAACATGGAATTCCTGCAGTTTATTATTCCTTTTAGCCCAATAATATTCCATCACCAGCATATACAACAGTTTGTTCAGCAATTCCCCAATAGAAGGGCATACCTTCGTTTTCCAGTTTTTTTTTGCCACCACAAAAATCGTGGTTATAAACATTTTCGTACAAGTCTGTTTATCTATGATCTCTTTGGGGTACAGACCCAACGATGGTATGGCTGGATCAAAGGGCAGGCAATTTTTTATAGCCCTTTGAGCATAGTTCCAAATTGCCATCCAGAATGGTTGGATCAGTTCACAACTCCACTAGCAATGCATTAATGTCCCAATTTGGCCACATCCCCTCCAATATTCATTACTCTCCCCTACTATCATTTTAGCCAATCTGCTAGGTATGAGGTGATACCTCAGCATTCTTTTGATTTGCATTTCTGTAATTATTAGAGATTTAGAGCACTTTCTCATGTGCTTATTGATAGTTTTGATTTCTTTATCTGAAAATTGCCTATTCATGTCCCTTGCCCATTTATGGATTGGGGAATGGCTTCATTTTTTATACAATTGATTTAGCTCCTTGTATATTTCAGTAATTAGATCCCTGTCACAGTTTTTTGTTATAAATATATTTTCCCAATTTGTTGTTTCCCTTCTGATTTTGGTTGCATTGTTTTTGTTTGTACAAAAGCTTTTTAATTTAGTGTAATCAATCATCCCATTCACATTCAGAGTTATAATAATGAGTTGTGTATTCCCCAAAATTTTGGTATCCTCTCTTAGTTCTCTCCCTTCTTCTTAGGCTATTTCCTTTTAAATCAGTGATTTGTTTTAAACCAGTAACCCTTCTCCCCTCCCTTGATTTACTACCCTTTCTACCTCCTCCCATGTTATTCCCCTCTTTTTATTTTTAAGGCCTAATGAATTCCCTCTCCCTTCTCCTCCCCTCCCTTTTTTGATCTCCCCACTCCTCTGCTCTCCTTGGTTTATCCCTTCTGACTTTCTCAGTAGGGTTAGATAGAGTTCTATATCTCAATGGATATAGCTACTCTTCCCTCTCCACTGAGAGTAAGATTTAAATATTACCTCTTAATGCTCTCTTCCTCTCCTTCTTATAAAAGTATTCATCCCCTCCCCTTCCCATGCCCTCTTTGTGTGTAAGAAACCTTCCTATTTTCTCATTCATTCAAGTTTCTCTTGGTGTCCTCTACTATTCACCCCCCTCTTTCCCACCCACCCCCTTATCATCTTAGACCATTTAGTACTCCAACTTCTCCCTGTGAATAATTCTTCTAATTACTATAATAGTGGATACTATAATAGTGAATAGAGTTCATTACATAGAATTACATATAATATTTCTTCATATAGGAATACAAATAATTAGATCTTAATGAAGCCCTTAAAGAGGCAAATTTAAAAATTAGAGTTTTCTTTCTTTCCCTTCTGTTTCTTATTTATCTTTTCATGTTTATCTTGGTTTTTGTGGTTGGATAGAAAACTTTCCATTTAGTCCTGGTCTTTTCTGTGCAAATACTTGGAAATCTTCTATCTTGTTGAGTGCCCAAACTTTCCCCTGGAAGTATATAGTCAGTTTTGATTGGGTAGGTGATCCTTGGTTGTAGACTCAGTTCTCTTGCCTTTCTGAATATCATATTCCAAGCCTTGCAGTCTTGTAGTGTGGAGGCTTCCAAATCCTGTGTGATCCTGATTGTTGCTCCTTCATACCTGAATTTTCTCTTTCTGGCTTCTTGTAAAAATTTTTCTTTTACTTGGAAGCTCTTGAATTTGGCTATTATATTCCTGGGCGTTGTCTTTTCAGAGTTTAGTGTAGAGGGCAAACTATGGATCCTTTCAATGTCTATATTGCCCTCCTGTTGTAGAACTTCAGGGCAATTTTGCTAAATAATTCCTTTTAGAATGGAGTCCAAATTTCTATTAATTTCTGCTTTTTAAGGAAGACCACTGATTTTCAGATTATTTCTTCTAGACCTGTTTTCTTGATCTGTTAATTTCTCAGTGAGATATTTCATGTTTCCTTCTATTTTATCAGTCTTTTGACTTTGCTTTATTTGTTCTTGTTGTCTTGAGAGATCATTGGCTTCTACTTGCCCAATTCTTGTCTGGTTTTCTGCTATATTCTTCTGATTTTCCTTTTCAATTTGGTCTATCCTGTTTTACAGCTGTTTGATTTTGGTCTCAAATTTGTTTTTCAATTCTTTTGATTTTAGGGCATCTTTTTTCTAATTTCCAATTCTACCCTTTAGAAACTGGTTTTTGGCTATAATCTTTTGGTTTTCCTTCTGAATCTGGTCTGTTTGATTCTTCAAGGCTTCCAGCTAGTCATTTCTGGTCTTCAATTTGCTTACCAATTCATTTAATTTCTGAGCCTCACTTTCTAATTGTGAAATTCTTCCTTTTAAACTGTTATTTTCTTGCCAGTTCTCTACCATCTTTCTCATCATCTCAGATTTGAACTCTTCAATAGCTTGTGACCAGTTTTCATTTTTTTGGAAAGGTTTGGATAGGATTACTTGTTTGTTCTCCTCTGCTATTTTCTCTGTTGTCTGGATTTTATCTGTGTAAAAGTTGTCAAGTATTAAAGATTTCTTCTTTTTTTTATACATTTATTAATATTCGTTTTTAACCTGATTACATGCTTCATACCCCTACTTTCCCCTTCAACCCCACTCTCCCCTCACCCATGGCTGACGCACATTTCCACTGGTTGTAACATGTGTCCTTGTTCAGGGCCCATTTCCATATTGTTATTACTTGCATTGGTGTGGTTGTTTCTAGTCCACATCCCCAATCATGTCCACCCCAACCCATCTATTCAAGCAGTTGTTTTTCTTATATGTTTCCTCTCCTGCAGTCCTTCCTCTGAATGTAGGTAGTGTTCTTTACCATAAATGCCTCAGAGCTGTCTTGTGTCATTGCGTTGCTGCTGGTACAGAAGTCCATTCGATTTTACCACAGTATATCAGTCTCTGTGTACAATGTTCTCCTCCATCTGCTCCTTTTGCTATGCAACAGTTCCTGGAGGTCTTTCCAGTTCACCTGAAACTCCTCCAGTTTATTATTCCTTTTTGCACAATAGTATTCCATCACCAGCATATACCACAATTTGTTCAGCCATTCCCCAATTGAAGGGCATCCCCTCATTTTCCAGTTTTTTAACAATACAAAAAGTGCAGCTATAAATATTTTCCTACAAGTCTGTTTATCTATGATCTCTTTGGGGGTACAAACCCAACAATGCTATGGCTGGATCAAAAGGCAGGCATTCTTTTATAGCCCTTTGAGCATAGTTCCAAATTGCCAGCCAGAATGGTTGTATCAGTTCACAACTCCACCAGCAATGCATTAAGGTCCCAATTTTGCCACATCCCCTCCAGCATTCATTACTCTCCCCTTCTATCATTTTAGCCAATCTGCTAGGACTGAGGTGGTACATCAGAGTTGTTTTGATTTGCATTTCTCTATTTATTAGAGATTTAGAACACTTTCTCATGTGCTCATTGATACTTTTGATTTCTTTACCTGAGAATTTCCTATTCATGTCTCTTGCCCATTTTTCAATTGGGGAATGGCTTGATTTTTTTATACAATTGATTTAATTCTTGTATATTTCAGTAATTAGACTCCTGTCAGTGTTTTTTGTTATTAAGAATATTTTTCCCAATTTGTTGCTTCCCTTCTGATTTTGACTACATTGTTTTTGTTTGTACAAATGCTTTTTAGCTTGATATAATCAAAACCATTTAATTTACATTTTGTAATTTTTTCTAACTCTTGCTTGGTTTTAAAATATTTCCTTTCCCAGAGATCTGATAGGTATACTATTTTGTGTTCACTTAACTTATTTATAGTTTCCCTCTTTATATTCAAGTCATTCACCCACTCTGAATTTATCTTGGTGTAGGCTGTGAGATGTTGATCTAAACCTAATCTCTCCCATATTGTTTTCCAAGTTTCCAAGAAGTTTTTTTTTCAAATAGTGGATTCATGTCCCCAAAGTTGGGCTCTTTGGGTTTATCCTACACTGTCTTGCTGATGTCATTAACCCCAAGTCTATTCCACTGATCCTCCTTTCTATCTGATAGCCAGTATCATATTGTTTTGATGACTGCTGCTTTATAGTATAGTCTGGTACTGCTAGGCCCCCTTCCTTCACATTTTTTTTCATTATTTTCATTATTTCCCTTGATATTCTTGATCTTTTGTTATTCCAAATGAAATTTGTTGTAGTTTTTCCTAATTCAGTAAAGAAGTTTTTTGGTAATTTGATAGGTATGGTACTAAATAGGTAAATTAATTTGGGTAGAATGCTCATTTTTATTATGTTAGCTCCTCCTATCCATGAACAATTAATGGTTTCCAGTTGTTTAGATCCAGTTTTATTTGTTTGGAAAGCGTTTTGTAGTTGTTTTCGTATAGTAGCAGTGTTTGTTTTGGTAGATAGATTCCCAAGTATTTTATATTGTCTAGGGTGATTTTAAATGGTGTTTCTCTTTCTACCTCTTGCTGCTCTAATGTGTTGGAAATATATAGAAATGCTGATGATTTATGTGCATTTATTTTGTACCTTGCCACTTTGCTATAGTTGTTGATTATTTCTACTAGCTTCTTAGTTGATTCGCTAGGATTTTTAAGTAGACCATCATATCATCTGCAAAGAGTGATAGCTTAGTCTCCTCATTGCCTATTTTGATACCTTCAATTTCTTTTTCTTTTCTAATTGCTATTGCTAGTGTTTCTAGTACTATGTCAAATAATAGAGGTGATAATGGGCGTCCTTCTTTCACTCCTGATCTTATTGGGAAGGCTTCCAATTTATCCCCATTGCATATAATGCTAGTTGATGGTTTTAGGTATATACTGTTTATTATTTTTAGGAAGGGTCCATCTATTCCTATACTTTCCAATGTCTTCAATAGGAATGGATGCTGTATTTTGTCAAAGGCTTTTTCAGTATCTATTGAGATAATCATGTGATTTTTGTTTGTTAGATTGTTGATATGGTCAATTATGTGGATGGTTTTCCTAATGTTGAACCATCCTTGCATTCCTGGTATAAATCCCACCTGATCATGATGGATGATCTTCTTGATTACTTGCTGGAGTCTCTGCTAATATTCTATTTAAGATTTTTGCATCTATGTTCATTAGGGAGATTGGTCTATAGTTTTCTTTCTCTGTTTTTGGTCTACCTGGCTTTGGGATTAGTACCATATTTGTGTCATAAAAGGAATTTGGTAGGACTCCTTCTTTGGTTATCATATTAAATAATATGTATAGTATTGGGATTAGTTGCTCTTTGAATGTCTGATAGAATTCACTTGTGAATCCATCAGGTCCTGGTGATTTTTTCTTAGGGAGTTCTTTGATGGCTTGTTCAATTTCTATTTCTGATATGTTATTATTTAGGTATTCTATTTCTTCTGCTGTTAATCAAGGCTGTTTATATTTTTGTAAATATTCATCCATATCTCCTAAATTGTTGTATTTGTTGCCATATAATTGGGCGAAATAGTTCTTAATGATTGCCTTAATTTCCCCTTCATTAGAGGTGAGGTCTCCCTTTTCATCTTTAATACTGTCAATTTGGTTTTCTTCTTTCCTTTTTCTTATTAGATTGACCAGTACTTTGTCTATTTTATCTGTTTTTTCAAAATACCAGCTTCTAGTCTTATTTATTAATTCAATAGTTCTTTTACTTTGATTTTATTAATTTCTCCCTTAATTTTTAGTATTTATAACTTAGTTTTCATCTGGGGGTTTTTAATTTGCTTGCTTTCTAATTTTTTGAGTTGCATACCCAATTCTTTAATCTCTGCCCTCGCCAATTTGTTAATATATGCACTCAAGGATATAAATTTCCCCCTGAGTACTGCCCTGGCTGCATCCCACAGAGTTTGGTAGGATGTCTCATCATTGTCATTCTCTTCAATGAAATTGTTGATTGTTTCTATGATTTCTTCTTTGACAAATTAGTTTTGGGGAATCATATTGTTTAATTTCCAATTGGTTTTTGATTTGGCTGTCCAGGTGCCCTTACTAATTATTATTTTTATTGCATTATGATCTGAGAAGGTTACATTTATTATATCTGCTCTTTTGCATTTGTTTGCTATGATTCTATGCCCTATTACATGGTCAATCTTTGTGAATGTACCATGTACAGCTAAAAAGAAGTTATATTCCTTTTTGTCCCTATTTATTTTTCTCCACATATCAACTAAATCTAATTTTTCAAGGACTTCATTCACCTCTGTTACCTCTTTCTTATTTGTTTTTTTTTGTTTGATTTATCTAGATCTGAAAGGGGAATATTTAGATCTCCCACTAGTATGGTTTTACTATCTATTTCCTTCTTGAGCTCTGCCAGTTTCTCCTTTATGAATTTGGATACTATACCACTTGGTGCATATGTACTGAGCAGTGTTATTTCCTCATTGTTTATACTGCTTTTAATCAGGATGTAATGACCTTCCCTGTCTTTTTTTAATCATATCTATTTTTACTTTGGCTTTGTCAGAGATCATAATAGCCACTCCTACCTTCTTTTTCTCATTTGACGCCTAAAAGATTTTGCTCAAACCCTGAACCTTAAACTTGTGTATGTCCACCCGCCTCATGTGTGTTTCTTGTAGACAACATATGGTGGGATTTTGGTTTCTAATCCACTCTGCTATTTGCTTCCATTTTATGAGAGAGTTCATCCCATTCACATTCAAAGTTATGATTATCAGTTGTGCATTCACTGACATTTTCATATTCACCCCTATTCCTACCCCTTCTTCTTAAGCTATTTCCTTTTAAAACAGTGGTTTACTTTGACCCGGTATTCCTTATCCCCTCACTTGATTAACTTCACTTTCTACCCCCCTCCCTTATTATTCCCCTCTTTTTATTTTTAAAGGCCTAATGAATTCCCTCCCCCTTCTTCTCCCCTTCCTTTTTTGACCTCCCCACTCCCCTTCTCCCCTTCGTTTATCCATTCTGACTTTCTCAGTAGGGTTAGATAGAGTTTTATATCTTAATGAATAATATACCTATTCTTCCCTCTCCTGGTTGATTACATTGAGAATAAGGTTTAAATATTACCTCTTAATGCTCTCTTCCTCTCCTTCTTATAATAGTATTTGTCCCCTCCCCTTCCCATGCCCTCTTTGTGTGTAATAGAATATCCTATTTTTCTTATTCTCTCAAGTTTCTTTTGGTGTCCCCTACTATTCACCCCCCTCTTTCTTACCCCCCATATCATCTTAGACCATTTAGTATTCCACCCTCTCCCTATGAATTATTCTTCTGATTACTATAATAGTGAATATTATAATAGTGAATAGAGTTCACTACAGAGAATTATACATAGCATTTCTCCACATAGGAATACAGATAATTAGATCTTACTGAGGTCCTTAAAAAGAGAAATTTAAAAATTATTAGTTTTCTTTCTTTCCCCTCTCTTTCTTATTTACCTTTTCATGTTTCTCTTGATTTTTATGGTTGGCTATCAAACTTTCCATTAAGTCCTGGTCTTTTCTGTGCAAATATTTGGAAATCAT
The DNA here is from genome assembly GCF_016433145.1 of Gracilinanus agilis. Taxonomy (NCBI): domain Eukaryota; kingdom Metazoa; phylum Chordata; class Mammalia; order Didelphimorphia; family Didelphidae; genus Gracilinanus; species Gracilinanus agilis. The sequence continues at coordinate 446,995,108 of NC_058132.1, forward strand.
CAATTTTTTGAATGTCCATACTTTCCCCTGGAAGTATATAGTCAATTTTGATGTGTAGTTGATCCGTGATTGAAGGCCCAGGTGTCTTGCATTTCTGAATATCATATTCCAAGCCTTGTGGTCTTTTAGCATGGAGGCTTCCAGATCCTGTGTGATCCTGATTGGTGCTCCTTGATATTTGAATTGTCTCTCTCTGGCTTTTAAGATTTTTTTCTTTTACTTGGAAGCTCTTGAATTTGGCTATTATATTCCTGGGCGTTGTCTTTTCTGGATCTAGTTTAGAGGGTGAACTATGCATCCATTTAATTTCTATATTGCCCTCTTGTTTTACAACTTCAGGGAAATTTTGCTGAATAATTTCTTTTAGTATGGAGTCCAAATTTCTCTTAATTTCTGCTTCAGGGAGACCAATGATTTTCAAATTTTCTCTTCTAGACTGGTTTTTTTGGTCTGTCACTTTGTCATTGAGATATTTCATGTTTCCTTCTATTTTTTCAGTCTTTTGACTTTGTTTTATTTTTTCTTACTGTCTTGAGAGATCATTAACTTCTAATTGCTCAATTATAACCTTTAGGGACTGGTTTTCCTTTTCAATCTGGTCATTTCTGGTGTTCAATTTGCTTATTAGTTCATTTGATTTCTCAGCCTCACTTTCCAATTGCAAAATTCTGCATTTTAAACTATTATTTTCTTGCCTGATTTCCTTTTGAGCTATTTCCCATTTCTCTTGCCAAATCTTTTCCAACTTTCTCGTCATCTCAGATTTGAAGTCTTCAAGAGCTTGTGACCAGTTTTCATTATTTTGGGAGGGTCCGGATGTGATTGCTTGTTTGTTCTCCTCTTCTGTTTGCTCTGTTGTCTGGATTTTCTCTGTAATCGTTGTTGAGTGTTAAAGATTTCTTCTTCTTGTTAGTCTTTCTCTTCTGGGCTTCCTGATTCTGCGTTGCCATTGTTGTTAGCCCAGCCCCTTCTCAGCTTTATCCTCACGCTCAGCATCTGTCTGCACTCTTTAGTCTCCTGATGTCTCAGCTTTGGTTGTTGTCAAGGTCAAGCCCCCTGGTGCATCCCCTTCCTTGGAGGTTCCTTTACAAGTCTCAGGGCACTGCTTCCACAGTCGTATACCTGTCTACACTGGTTCCTCCCTCAGGGTTTCAGAGCCTTTGCTTGGGCCTGTGTCTGCCTCCACCCACGCCTGAGCTCCATGTCAACTCTCAAAGTCCATGTGTGTTCTTTAGCCTTTTGGGTTCCTAAGTCTTGCTGCTCTCAGGAACAGGCCCTGGAGCTGCCAATAACTCAATGGGTGCCCCAAACTTGCTCTATTTCTTTTGAGCTGGCTTTGGCGTTATAGGTGGTGTGTGTGTGGGGGGGGCTTGCTCAGCCCTCAATTTAGTGAGAGCTGTTTCACCCCTTTATAGAATGGAAATGCCCCAATTCCACATACCTTCCACTCTGTGCCCTGTTGTGGGGTCCCTCCATTCATCTGGATTTGTTTTTATGTCCCCTTGAGGAGTCCTGTATGTTTTGGTTAGGAGAGGTTAATTGCTCCTTTTTACTCTACCACCATCTTAACCCGTAGTATGTGTTTCTGATATAAAGTCCAATTTGCCTTTTTTGCAACTTCCTCACATCACTCCTAATTAAGTCTCTTGGGCTGAAAGATGAAAGAGGCCAAGGCTTTTCTATAAGGAAAGCCTTTTGAGTACTTGAAGAAAGCTAACATATCCCTTCTGAGTCCCTCTTCTCCAGATTAAAAATACACACAACATGCATGAATGTAGTAAATAATATTGTGGTGAATATATTTATTTCTCTTCTAATATGAAAATTCTAGTATTGTGGAATATTAGATTTGGGAAGTCCTCTAGTTTAGTTTTCTACTCTGTTTGACAATACTGTCTATAATATCTTGAAATACTGAAAAAACAGAGCTAGTTTCAAGAATGGCAATGTCAGAGCTGCTGAGCATAGCAGAAACCTGCCAATGTGTGCTAACAAAATAGTAGTTTTAGACAAAAGGGCAAATTCCCTCACTAAAGTTTTTCACAATTATTAAGGTCTAAGTACATCCTCTTTCCCTTATTTCATGTTAAGAACAGGAAGAATATTGTTCCTTGGGTTTGAGAGGCAATATGGTACAAATGAAAGATTAGGATTTAGAATTGAATTATGCTTAAATATCACTTCTGCTACATACCACCTGGAGCTAGGTTTTGTTGTCTGTAAAATGAGGGTTTTGGAGAAAATAACCTAAGATATCCCTTCTAAATCTCAATCTATGATCCTATGAATTGGACAGAGAAAACTTAAGTTCAAAGCCCAACTTTGCCACTTCCTTAATGTGATCTACAAAAAGTTGCTGAAAATATCTAAGCATAAATTTCAGCATCTCTAAAACAAGAATAATACTTATATGATCTATATAAATAGCCATATAAAGAGTTACTATTATGTAAACACTTAACTTGCTAACTTATCACATCGTCATACATTAAAGTTAACATTAGTTATTGTGGCTAAAAAGATGTATTACATGATGATCAGTATTCTTTTAAAGACCTTCCCTGAAATTGGTGAGTCTAGATATCATTCACAGAGAAATCTATCTATCTATCTATCTATCTATCTATCTATCTATCTATCTATCTATCTATCTATCTACATATATATCTTTCCAGCTTTGGAGAAACTACCAAAGCTTGTTTTCTACTGGCAAGACCATTGGAAATCCTTTTTATGTGGCAATAAGTTAGGAGCATTAGGAGCAAAAGATTATCTCTTAACTAACAACTAATAATATTCTGAATAATAGTATTCAATTCATCCTGAAAGTAGGACATTTATATAGAATTAAGATTTTTCAGTTCATGTCTCTCTTACAGACTGAAGTTAGTTCACCTATCTATATATCCTGGTTTTAATTATTTTTGTTGGAATATATGGTAAAGGCAGAATTAAAAAATCTTGATAAATAGTTAGTAAGACAGAGAATTGTGGTATTTGAAAGAAAACTAAAGAATACTACTGAGGTTTACATCCTGGAATACTAGAAGGATCTTTGTACCTCCAGTGTAAAGAGAATACTTTGAAGGAAGATGGAAATTTTTTGGTGAAGATAATGTACTCTGCTAAAGACATGCTGAGTTTGAAGTATTGAAGGTCTGAAGACAGAAATATTTACCAGTCAATGTTTTTTTACGAAGCTGAAGTTAAAGAGGAGGATTGAAGCTATATGTACAGATTTATGTATAGATGTTTCAAATATTTTAAAAATAGAAGAAATCATTATGAGTGAGTGTCAAAAGAAAAGGGATCATAATAAACATAGTTCAGAGGTAACTGATAATCTATTTTTTAAAACTCAGAAAAACAGGAGAGCCAGGTCAAAGAAATATAAGACAAGTCAGGGGAGAAGAAAATATACAGTAAAAAAGTTGCAAAGACATGGAGTATAATGAGCAATAAGAAATGTCCCTCATTATTGGTAGTAAAGAGATCTTTGGTAACTTTTGGGATAGCGTTTTTATTAAAAATGATGAAGTGAGAAGCCAGATGGAAAAAATGGGCTTGAGAAATTAGTCATAAGCAAGAAAAATGGAGGAAGGTGTTTAGGTGGAAAAGAATTTTTTTGAATTTTTTTTCTGTGAAATGGGAAAGAGAATACGAATAATTTGAGGGGGATGACAGGGTCAAATCATGGTTTGACTCATTAGACACCCAAATTAATACCAAGACATATCTACTTGAAAACTATTCCCTGAAACAAATTAAATAAAATGCCCAATAGGTTGATTGTGACTGATAGTTTGTGTCACTTTTGATTTTCATAACTATATCTTGATAGAAGAAAAGAAGATTCAATGTTTTACCTTTAGTAATAGATTGTTAATATTATACTTGATTTAAGATTAATTGGTTTTTATTATCTTTGTTTCTAACATTGCAATAACTGGGTACATCATTGCATAATTTGAGTTAGAGCTTCCACTACTTGTCTTATACTCCCATAATGTTACTGATAAAAAGTCCCTATTTACAATAAAATATTTATAAAAGAAATTTTTTAAAACAAAGCATTGAAAGCAAAACAGATGCCCATGAATTGAGAAATGTTTAAACAAATCCTGGTACACGAATGTGAGAGAGTATTACTATCCTTAAAGAAAGATGAAAGCAAAGTATGGAAAAACTTATTTGATTTGGTGCAAAATGAAGTAGACCAAAAAAAAGAATATGATTACAACAGTATAAACAGAGATGACTACCATAGAACAATCAAAAGTAAATTTATAAAATTACAAAGGACAAATTTTCCTGCAAAGAGATAATGAGAATATATATCAGCTCCACTCCTTCACAGAGGCAGGAAATTAACAAGTTCTTTTGCATTGAATATGCTTTGAGGATTTTTCATTTTATTGGCAGGTTTAGCTTTTTTTTTTCTTTTTTCCATTTTTTTCTCTTTTCTTTTTCTTTCTTTCTTTCTTTTTTGATTTGTGCTATCAGGAGAAGGAGATAGTACAAGAAATTATGTTATGTAAACTATATAAATAAAAACATTTTAAAAGGAAATAACTGTTTCAATACTTAAAAATAAAATAGTCCTTTTCCTGAAGAACCTTATTTTGTAATAGAGAAGACAATATTTATAGAAGTTTCATAAGAGTTCTGTCATGTCCACCAGTCTGGTGATTTAGGGTCAAGATTGTAATAAAACAAGATATCTGTAAGTTGTCTAATCCTTAACAAAGGAAATTTATTGAGCATGGAAAAGATAATTATCTAGAGTACAATATTCATTCTAGAAGATTCAGTTCACCTCACCTCCAAACTCAAATGTATTTATCATAATGTCTTATTGCCTTCCATAGAATTGGGACACTCTGTCAAGTCTCAGGGGCCCAGATTTCTCATTTTAATGTTTTGTACCAAAGAAATCTCGATGATAAATTGCATGGTCTTGGGACCTACAGCTCAAGATATTGACTCAGATATCTTCCCTGATATTTGAGGGAGAAGGATAATATATAGATATAGATATATAGGCACTAGTAGATATTTATTATCTACTCTAGTAGATATTCCACTGCATTAATCCTTACCGTGGTGGAAATTTATGTTTTAATTCAGAAAGTCATATAATTGTGATATAGGATCTGTAGGCAGTAGAAGTAAGGATACCAAAACATGTCTAGCTAGAACAGATGGATGACATTTGTCCTATGGTCTGGACTGGAGCTGAATAAATATAGTGGTCTCTTTTGTGCTTGATATACTCATTCATTAACCATTGAAGATAGATTATTCTCAGGGAAAGTATGATAAAACTGAGTTACTATCTGAGGCAAAGTCTCTGAAGAACTAGAGAAGTAGCAAAGCAAATGCCAAGATGATTGCCAGAGTGTACAGAAAGAAGTGAGATGCAAGGGATTGTTCCAAACATTTTATAAATATCTCTGTTGATTCTCAAGGTAGCCACAGGGCGTAAGTTCTAGTAGGACCTCCACTTTAGAGCTGAGGAAATTGAAACTGATAGAATTGACTTGCCCAGAATCCCCCAGATAGAGTTTGAGAATGAATTTGAATTCAGGTCTATCTGACTTTAGGCCCTGTCCATGGTATTAATCTAACTGGCTACAGCAGCATAGAAGATAACATTTATATAAAAATTTTTTGTGGTTACAAGGATTTTTCTTATGTTAACTTCCGTATTTTATAAACCCCATATTTTGAATTTCTACTTCAAGGAGTATGAATAATTTGGTATACTTTCTTATATAATATTACCCTTTCCCTCCATAATATCTATAGTGACTACATCCCCATGAGCATTGTCTTCACACATTTATAACACTAAATATTCTTTAAAAAAATTTTTGAAATGACACACAAAAGGTGTTATACATTGGCTTTCCTTTCACATTACTGATTTGAAAAAATAGGTTATTGAAATCTTTTATTTATTTTCATTTGAAAATGTTTTTATAAAAAATCCTTTGACCACTTATAAAGAAATCAGCAAGCATTTATTAAGTACATAGGTACTGGGGAAACAGACAAAATTCCTTGCTCTCAAGTAGTTTAAAGTCTATTGAGTAAAGAGAAAATATACACATAAAATTAGTAAGGTTGTTTCTGAGAAGATAAATAATATTATTTCCATTTTTGTAACTGATTCTAGTTTGTATCACCTCTAACATTTTATATTCTGCCCAAGTTATGTTTCTTTGTCCCTGGGTTAAATTCAGAAGTTCATATTTCCTCTCTGAGTTAATTAAGTTTAGTTCAGTTTCACTACTAATCACTGTTCTTTTCTTGTGTCAAAGAAACCTGTTATCCTTGAAGGATGCAGGTGGATTCCAGGGAATCTAGTCTGTTATCTAGGCAACACAGACTGTCCTTCAGGAAAGTCTAGCTTGTTATCACTTTGTCTCTAATTATCCATGTAGGTGGACACCATCAATGAGCTTTTGAAAATGGCAAGATATCATCCCCCACATCTATGATGCCTTTGACTTTTGTAACTAATCATATTGTTTTCCCCATCTATGAAACGACCTTCAAGTTTTTGTATGCTCTTCTTTTTATCTATAAAAAATGATCATTCTGCTTCATTTGGAGTCTTTTGCCTTACTGAAGAGCTAAAAATCTAAAGACCCCTTTTTCTTGGTAATTATTAGCCTCATGAATAAACTGAACATTCTTTGAACATTTTTGTCTCCATTTACCTTAATTATGATTGTAACACCACAAAATAAAAACAAAACAGTCAAGGATATTTTTATTAGAATGAAAGTATTAGCTTCCAATTTCATCAATAAAGGCCTTAAGTTTATAATGGGGCATGCCCAGGTGCAAGTCTTATAATACATATAGTATTTGAACTGAACCTGGAAGTAAACTAATGAATTAGAAAGCTAAAGAAAAGAATGTATTATATTTCATGAATGAAGGGTGATCAATGCAGAAGCACAGAAGTGTAAGATAGTGTAATGCATGAGGAATAAAGAAGTCAGTTCAGCTACACCATTTTGTGCACAGAGAGGACTCATATACAATAAGGTTCAAAGGTAAGCTGAGGGTTGGTTGTTTGCAATATTGAAGAGAGAGGTTTATATTTAATCTTGGATGTACTAGCTAACAATTGGCATTTATTGACAAGGGGGCCCTCATGATCTTATTTGCCCTTTATGAAAAGCATTGAGGAAGTTTTAGGAAGAATGGATTCCAAAGAATATATATATATGTCAATTCCATAATCAATGATATGATTTGTTCTGTTCTTTGTTCTACACTTCTAAAATGAATTTGATTTCAATTATGATTCTTTGACATAAAAAGAAAGTAAGCTATTGGCCCATTTATAGGCAGGGACCAAGTCTTTGCAAATAAATATGATCTTATTTAGAGAATTACCTGTTTACCCTTTTCAGTCATAAACAGGAATTTAGTTAGGAAGGGCTATTTTGGTCTAGAAAGTTAAGGGTTGGTTAGTGGAACCACAAGGGAAAAGACTGGCACACCTTTCCTAGAAGTAATGATGGCACTGCTTTGAATATAATTTCTGATCTGGAATTATTAGGGGCATACATTTGGAAGGGTAGGTACTGGTGAGATCATGGAATAAAGGGAAGTGTTTTTGGAGGAGCTGAGTTAACATAGAAAGTAAAGGAAATTTCTTCATTTGGAGTTCACTATGCCTCTGGAAGCATCAGTCTATTCCAGAAGTTTTTTTAAGCATTTTATGTGTCCTTTTTCAAAGATGAATAACTCACTTGAAAATTAACTGTAAAATCCAACGTGTAAAGTGACAGCAAGTGTCACATTTAATAGTAGCTCACATTTACACTTTAAGGTTTGGAAAGCTAAATTGTGAATTAGTTTATGAAATTATGAAATGGGATCATATTATGCCTGATTATTTGGGTACTTAATGGAAAAGACCATGATAAAGCCAGGAATTGAAGCTTCATTGACATTTTATGAAGATACAGAAAGTGCAAGGGGAATAGCACAGAAAGTAGAGACAAGTGACATAAGGTAGAGGGTGAAAAAAGAAGTAGATGATGCCATCACAGGGATGGAGTGATAGGTGAAGGCAGAAGGTGGAAGAGAAGAGGGAGGGAGAGAGGAACCATGAATTGCTCACATAACCATGCTAGGAATTATTTAAGGGACAGTAGCAGAGAGCCAGATGGAGATAGAAGAGTGTTAGGGTGAGTTGGGAGCGGGAAGGAGTTTGAGGTCTCATATTTTTTTAAACTCTTACCTTCCTTCTTAGAATCAGTACTATGTGTTGGTTCCAAGGCAGAAGAGCAGTAAGGGCTGGGCAATGGGAGTTAAGTGACTTGCCCAGAGTCACACAGCTAGGAAGTGTCTGAGGCCAGATTTAAACTCATGAGTTCTCATCTGTTAAGCCTGATCTCAATCCACAGAGCCACTCAGCTGCTCTCATTGATGTCTCAATTTTATAGGATTTTTTTAGGGGACAGACAAATTTTTATCCATGCCAAATTGGTGTTGTCTTATTAACATGTTCAAATCAACTCACAGTTACCAGTTAAATTTTAAAGTTAACATATCCACATCATCTCAAAATTATTAGCATCATTTTGTGTTTTGCTGGTCTTACTGTGCATATCTAGATCTTACCTGATATTTGCCTTTGAAGCAGAAATGGCTTCCCCACTTTAGCACATATTCTCAGGATATGTGTTTTGGTTAATTTATGGTATATTTTGCAGATTTTATACTCCTTTGATCTTTGGGATTGTCTGTACATCAGATTGCACTTCCTGCCATTTTTACTTTATGCTTTGTTGTTGTTCAATCATTTTAGTCTTATTTGACTCTTGGAGAGTCTTTTTGGAGTTTTCTTTGTGAAGATACTAGAGCAGTTTGCCATTACATTCTTCAGCTCATTTTATAGATGATGAAACTGAGGCAATAAGGTTAAGTGACTTGACCAGTGCCACACAACTAAGTGTGGGAGACTATTTGGAATCATAAAGATGAGTCTTCCTGATTTCAGGCTGATACTCTCTCCACTATGCACCCAGCTGCCCTTCATTATTACTTTATACTGGCTACTTATAAATTTATTACTTCACTAAACTCATTACTATGTTAACTAGAAGGGAGAGGGTCAAGGGAAAAGGTATAGTTTTAACAAAAAGACACTTCACAAATATCTCATTTTGCCATGGCATTGCCCCCACAACAATCTGATCCTCACAACAATTCTGGGATGCAATTTTTTATACATGGAAAATATTCCAATTTTACAGTTACAGAAATTGAGGGAGACAAAAGTTAACTGAGTTGCCCAGAGTCACATAGCTAATAAATAGTTGAGATTGGATTTGAACTCAATTATTACTGACTTGAGGTCCAGAACTCTGCTCACTTTGCCACTAAACTATCTCACTGGCACCACTAGGTTTAAGTTCATTTTACGTCTAGTGAATCTGCTCTATGGAAATGGAACCAAGTAAAAATAAAATATGTTGATTTGTGTTTATTTTTAAACCATGAGCTTATTATTTTGCTTTTTCTTAATACTATATATTAACTTAGTATGAGGGGATCTCTAGTCAATTCCAAAGCAAGGATCACAGAGGACACTAAAATTATATACAAGGTGTATTAATTAGAAATTTTGTACTTTTAAACTCCATTTCCCAGAATTCTTTCCCCGTCCCTAATTTCCTTTACCCTTTTCGTTTATGTGCATCTTTACATTATTATTTATATAGTTCTGTAGACTCCTCCCTCTCTCTCTCTTTTCCACGTGCACAGCTTGGGTGAGTTCCCTCTGGTCTCTAGCCTTTAAGTTTCCTTTTTGCTTCAAGTTAATTTTAATAAATCTTATTAAATATAGTACTCAGAGTATATTGTATATTAATTTTAATCTTTACAAAGGACATAAAAGGCCACCCTTTTCTGTAGAAATTTTTTTTAGTTCCAATTGTCTGAATATACTACAATATGAAGTTGTTCTATGTGCTCCATACCAAAATCTTGATCTCAATTTTACATATTTTCTCTGAAACACCTTGATTTTATGTCTTGGAGCTCATTCCCTTCTCTCATCCTCATTGGACCTCCAAATATTCACAATTGCAATTATTTCAGCTTTCAGCTTGAAGCAACTCCATTCTGGATATTTCATCAGTATAGCTGGATTGCCAGGATTAGACACTTTATCAGGTAGCTCTCTCCTCTCTTCTGCTGACTTTGGTAAAACTAAGATTAAAATATAAATAAATAATAGATATAATTTTAAAAAGAGGGGGAAAATCTCCATTATTTTGTCTTTTCTTGACCTTCATAGTCCTAAAAGCTCTTAGATGAAAAAAATTTAATAGATATGTTTTCATTCTCCATGGCTCAAAATCTGCTTCAATCTTTGATAAAGTTTTCATTTCTTCAGTAGATTAGAAAGTATTTGTGCTGTCTAGAGAAAAATGAAATATATAAGAATATGAAATTAGAAAAAATCAGCTAATTTTCACTTTAGACCTTAAAAAACATGAAGGTAATATTATTGCATTTTTGCCCAGTGATGATAATATACTGAAAAACTAATCCTTTGTTATCTACTGGTGGTAGACAGCTCAGTGTGCTCTTGCACACTAGAAAATTATAAGTAACTGCTTCTGTCTTTAAAATCTTCCTTTTTCATGAAAGAATATAGTTATTTTGATTAAGGCATACTAAATGGGGAAAATCAAAGAAAAAGAAAAAAGGAAATCATAGTATTTGAATATCTAAATCAAAGCAATCTACTAAAGCTCCTGAGATTTTAGTAAATCAAAATGATGAAATGTTTGATTTATTTTTGTTCTCTTAAATTAAAAAGCTAAAACAAACTATTTTAGTTCTTCCAGGGTTTTGAAAACATGAATAAAGGAGGTAAATATGTGTCAAGACATGGCTTGACTTGATAACTTTTCAAATGGAGAGTTATTATATATTTCAAAGCAGCAACAGAAATGTATGAAAATGCCACCTCTTCTTGTTTAATAAAAATCAGGACAGCCTAATTTCATTAATGCATATTTAAATCTATTGAATATTTCACAGATGAAAATGTCTATAGCAAAAGTTCTTAAATTTGGAAAGTTACCTTTATCTTAATGAAGAGGGTGGCAAAGGTTAAATCTTATTTTCTTATAATTCTTATAATTCTCTTCAAATTCTGGAGAAAAATAATATGCACATCAACCTGTATAATAAAAATTATAAGAGACAAGTTTTATCTCTCTCTGCTTAGGTTATTATACTTATATTTGGCTACTAAAGCATTTATAATTATCATTAAAAGATTTTTGTGTTGACTTTCTCTTTAAACAAGCTGGTTATAATGTGTTATACAGGAATTGCACAGAAGTTTCACAGAAAAACTTTTTTTAAGGTCTTTGATCCAAGTGAACTGTTTATCTATCTATCTATCTATCTATCTATCTATCTATCTATCTATCTATCTATCTATCTTCCTTTCTTCCTTTCTTTCTATCTATCTACCTATTGGTTTGTTTATTTTAAATTATAAAATCTATGTGGTTTCCTTACTGATAATGGAATAAATTATAGATATTACGTAAATATTGGAAATCACAAGAAAAATAAAAACATAAGTAAAAGCTAAAATGAATTGTATCACATTTTAAGAACACTTGGCCTGCACAACTTATGTAGATTACAAGACATCTTAAAAGCATTTTATTTATGAACAATTTTTATCCTTCAATTTACTTCCTTTACTCTTATTAGCAAAGCCTTCAAATTTTCTCTTATACTCTTTGGCTCAACCTATTATTCTCCCCGAAAGAGATAATATATTTAAGGTCATTCGAAATGGAAAGAATTTTTAATTGATATGAAATTTAAGATAGGGAAATACTTGAAGAATGTTTTTAAATGGTAAGATAAGAAGAAATGAACGGAGGTAAAATCAATGGTCTAACATTTTTTTCCTTTAAAAAACATATTATTCAAGACCAGCTAGGTAAATCAATGGATACAGAGCCAGGACTAGCTATGGGAGGTCCTGGGTTTCAATCTAACTGCAGATACTTCCTAGCTATGTGACCTGAGCAAGTCACTTAACCTCAACTGCCTAGTCCTTCCCACTCTTCTGCCTTGGAATTGATATTTAGTATTTATTATAAGAAAGAAGGTAAAGGTTTTAAAAAATAACAATTAAATTGTTATCATATCTATCAGGAACCATTCATTTATTTAAAATAGAGAATCACATAGTAGTTTAGAGTTCTGTGACCATTTAGCAATACTAATAATCATAGCTAACTGGTTAAGATACTGATTTATTAAAATATATTATTTAATTCATTAAGCATTATAATTGTACAGCTAAGTAGCTTAAGTAATACAGGTAAGTTTTGAGGGGTTTTTTGCCACTATATGTTAAGTAGTAAAAGTACTGTGTTTAAGTTTCTGTGATGTAAAGGAATGCTAATTATCTAAAATATGGTTTCCTTCCTATCTTTCTGTACATATATATGCATGTATATGTGTAGACATATACATCTATATATATCTATTGATGGACATCCCTTCAGTTTCCGGTTTGTCACCATAAAAAGAGGTGCTACAAATATTTTTGTATAGGTAGTTATTTCCCTCTATTTTTTCAAACATTTATTAATAATCATTTTTAACATGGTTACATGATTCATGCTCCTACTTTCCCCTTCACCCCCCGCACTCCCCCCACCCATGGCCGATGCACATTTCCACTGGTTTTGTCATGTGTCCTTGATCAAGACCTATTTCCAAATTGTTGGTGGTTGCATTGGTGTGGTAATTTCGAGTCCACATCCCCAATCATGTCCACCCCGACCCATACGTTCAAGCAGTTGCTTTTCTTATATGTTTCCTCTCCTGCAGTCCTTCCTCTGAATGTGGGTAGTTTTCTTTACCATAAATCCCTCAGAGCTGTCCTGGGTCATTGCATTGTTGCTGGTACAGAAGCCCATTACATTCGATTTTACCACAGTATATCAGTCTCTGTGTACAATGTTCTTCTGGCTCTGCTCCTTTCGCTCTGCATCAGTTCCCAGAGGTCTCTCCAGTTCGCCTGGAACTTCTCCAGTTTGTTATGCCTTTTGCACAATAGTATTCCATCACCAGCATATACCACAGTTTGTTCAGCCATTCCCCAATTGAAGGACATACCCTCCTTTTCCAGTTTGTTGCCACCACAAAAAGCGCAGCTATAAATATTTTCCTACAAGTCTGTTTATCTATGATCTCTTTGGGGTACAAACCCAGCAATGGTATGGTTGAATCAAAGGGCAGGCATTCTTTTATAGCCCCTTGATTATGATTCCAAATTGCCAGCCAGAATGGCTGGATCAGTTCACAACTCCACCAGCAATGCATTAATGTCCCAATTTTGCCACATCCCCTCCAACATTCATTACTCTCCCCTTCTTTCATTTTAGCCAATCTGCTATTCCCTCTATTTTTAATCTCTTTGGGATACAGACCTACTAGTGGTATTCCTGGATCAAAGATACACACAATTTGATCAACCTTTGAAACTTTGCACATGTTTCCAGACTACTCTCCAAAATAGTTATTTCAGTTTACATCTCCACCAAAAATGTATTAGTGTCCCAAATTTCCCACATTCCCTTCAGCATTTATCATTCTCATTTTTTGTCATGTTAGCCAGTCTGATGGGTGTGAGATAGTACCTTAGAGTTGTTTTAATTTGCAATTCTCTAATCAATAGTGTTTTGAAGCATTTTTATATGACTAAAGATAGTTTTAATTTCTTAATCTGAGAATTGCCTATTCATATCTTTTGATCATTTGACAATTGGGAAATGCTTTGTGTTCTCACAGATTTGACTCAGGTTTCTCTCTATTTGAGAAATTAAGCTTTGTCAGAGAAGCTTGCTTTAAAGATTTCTCCCAGTTTTGTTGTTTGCCTTTAAATCTTGATTCCATTGCTTTTATTTGGCAGAAACTTCTTAATTTGATGTAGTCAAGGCAATCTATTTTTTATCTCCTAATATTCTCCCTGTCTTGTTTTGACTAAAATCCATAAATAAGGGAATATCTGATTTTATCCATAGATCTGACTAGGTAAACTATTTTGCTCTCCCCTAATTTGTTTAAGATATCACCTTTTATTTCTAAAACTTTTATTCATTTTGACTTTATCTTGGTATATGGAATGAAGTATTGGTCTATGCTTAAGTTTCTTTCATACTGTTTTCCAGTTTTCCCAAAATGTTTTGTTAAACTTGCCAAATAGTTCTTCCAAAATCTTGGACCTTTGGGTTTGTCAAACACCAAGTTACTATGGTTATTTACCATTATGTTTTAAGTGTCTAGTCTATTCCACTGGTCCTCTACTCTATTTCTTTGCCAATACTGGGGTTGATTTAAAAAAAAATAATTCCTCTACTATTCTATTCACAGAAAATCAGAGGGAAACAGAATGGTAAGAAGAAGGAAATGAGATTTAAACATTAATGAAAACCTTTTGCCTCTACAAAAACAAATTAATTGATTAAATAAATATGTTGTCTTGGAGAAGCCAATCCTTCCCTAGCCTCACTGCCCACTCTCCATTTCCTATATGCATTTTTAAAATTATGGAAGATGGTTGACAAATTCTTCTTCCTCTGTTTAGCAGTGTCTTTAAAGAATACAAAGTAGAAGTCCCTCCAAGACCAAAGAAAATGGAAACCCAGTAATTTGGGGAATTATATTCCTAAATACATTGTCCAAATTGCCAAGTCTTTATGACCTTTGGTCATTCTAAATCTCCATGAGATTAATATGTTCCTGGGCTACAATTATGTAGCAAATTGTTGTTGTTTTTCCTTCTATATGGTTTTATTTTTTAAGAATAGCAAACAAAGTCAAATGCTTTACCTTGAAAATTAGTGTCATTAGAATCAAACTTTTCATCAAGAATATATTTTTCTCTAATATTTGTCTTTTTCATAACATGATGACTGAGGAAATATGTATCATATATACCTATATATAAAACTTACATTGTATTACATTCTTGGATGGAGGAATAGGAGAGAGGTGGAGAAAAGAATGAGTCAGATTTTTAGGCATAGTTAATGCGAGAATTTGTTTCTCTTGGGTAAGCATATTTATCATAATTTATTATATATTTATAACAAATTATGTTATTTTTATTATATGATTCTGTTATACTATAGTATTATAAAAAATAAATCATAACTTTAAAAAAGAAAACATTGATATGCTATTAATTAGCCAGTTACAGGGCTGGGGGTGAGAATAATGTGATTTACTGAAAAGAGCTACCAAACAAATAATCATAAAAAAAGAATAAATGAATTACTCGAAAGAAGTTACAATAAAACATAATAGGGAGTAGGTACCATTATTCCACTTAAATTAAGGTAGAAAATGCCCTCAAATGGAGAAAACATAATGATAACATTGAGACGGAAATGAAAAAAAAAACTGCAAGAAGATTCTTTCAGAAAATATCACTTAAACTTTTCTCATCAGAAATTGCTTCTGAGGCTTCCTCTTAAACCAATTTCCTGTTTCCAATAAAACAATGATGGACAATGACACAAAAAGGATATAACATTAACATACTTCAAAGTATATAATAAAATACATAATAAACAAATAGCCCCATGAATATATAGCACACTATATCTCTACTTCAATAGACTTATTGGAATGCTTAGAGGAGAGCCTGGCATATGAAATGCCAGGTGAATGAAAAATGCTTATTGATTGACTCACTGGAGAGTGAGCTCAGAATTGACCCACCTTTTTTTACACAATATTTTCTCAATCAAATTTACTACCAAGTTCAGAAAAGTCAATGGATGTAGACTTTTGGCTATTGAGCCATTCTGGTTTCTTTGGCTGGACCCTTATTACCCCTTGTATGGCTCACTGGTATCTCACTTATTTTAGCTAGTAGTAAATTCTAGCATGCACTCTCATCACTTCTGATCCCTTCAATTTTCTTAGGTTACAAGGTGGGCAGCATTTCCAATGTTTCTCTCCCTAAAAGCAGGAAACAAAAGATTCAAAGATAATGAAAAGCAGGAGTATGTACTTAAAGACCTAATGACAGTCTAACTGGTTTATGCCTAGAAATTTACAGTATGACTTCTTCTCTTGAACTAGGCAAGCAGAAAAGAGGAGCAATACCCCAATGGGAGTGTATGCCTCTTTTTTTTCTGGGTTTGTTTCCAAACAGAAATGGGTCTTTTGCCCAGAGACAAACAGATTAAAAAGACTCAGAAATCTTGTACATTGATTTGAATGAGGGAGAAGAGATTTTAAATTATATATCTTCATGCCTTTCTGGAAACAGAGTATCTTTTCTATGTAATCTAGCTCATGTTCTTATAAAACGGTTAACCACTGACTCGTTTCATAAATATATGTAATTCAGAGAATAATGGGAAGATTTATTTATCCTGGTGGAATGAAAAGAACAATGTACAAAATGAATCCAGCAGGTCAAAGAAAATACAAATAAAAAGATGCTAAATTCAAAGTACTTAAAATTATTGTCCTAGGATAAAGATAATCAGAGTTGAACAGATAATTTCTTTTTATAGAAGATTGTTTATTTTTTCTACTTCATATACTCCAGCTATTTTTGCTAAATTTTTGTTGTTATAAATTATGATTGAATTGTAGAGGATATGAGATTTTTTTTAGAGAATGTATTCTAACCTAATGACAAAAGACAACAATAAAACACTAATAGATTTGTACTGTTTTAAAAATGGCTATTCCCTATAATGTCACAGATTACAACTTTTTAAATGTTTGTCTCTTTTGTATGATTTGCCTATTTTCAGAATATTTTTCCCTGATGTGAGAGGGATCATCATCTTGTTCTCTTGAAAAAAAATTGCCTGAATTTTCAATGGATTGGAACTTTACTCTTCTCATTTACTATGTGGCAGTTCAAACTTTTCTCTAATGATAAATTTCTCTGAAGATTGTTTCTTTTGTATAATTCCTAGTTGTTATTGTGTTGCTGCCTACTCATGTCCATTATGCACTATTTATTATCCTTTTGGATTTTCCCCATCTCTATTTCTTCAAATATGATAGCATTCACAGCTTACAACAATATTATTGTTTGAAGAATAGTGGCATTAAAAAGACTGGCCTTTGTACTATTGAGGAGCATGGAGTACCTTGCAGTCATTAAGAGAATAGTGAATTTTTTTGAAATTCAATATGGTCTACTTGCTTTCTCCTATTCATTTCTGCAATCAATATATTGTAAGTATAGTTTTATAATACATGGAAAAATGTGAAATAATAGTAGCTTACATATATAGAATGATTTTAATTTTTCAAAAAGCTTTTAAAAATCTATTCTCAATTCAAAAAAAAATCCTATGAAAGGAGAATAGATGAGTGCCACCATTTAACTGGTATTAGAACTTCAATTTCCTATTTCCTTATCCCCAAAATGTCTATTGGCCAAAATATAAAGATTGACCCTAAAAATTGAACTTAAGCATCAATCAATAAAATAATTTACCAGTGTTTGTTAGAAATTTTTAGTATTATAATTTATAAGGAGATTTCATTTCCCTTTTGGGATCTTTAATAACAGTGTAGTAGTTCCAGGCCAATAATAGAAGGGCCTAAATTTTTTCTCAGATCCTCACTTTTCTCAAACTTCTGTAAAACAAGAATTATGGGTAAGTGGAAAGCTACTGAAATTGTTTCTACAGACTAAGATACTAAGAACCTTTATGGAGGAATAGCTTGCTGGTTTAATTATAAAGAGGACTGACCCATAATTCTCAATGTACTTGGTGAGCATCTCTTCCCACAGCAACCCACATGCTGGCAGGGCTAAACGATGGGATTCTCTGTGTTTTTTGCTCTGGAATCCAAACATTTCCCTTGAGGGTGCTACAGTCTCTGTCAGAATGCTCCTCACACATACTCATACCCCAATTCCTACTCTGACCCCGACATTCTGTGACAATGTGAGAGTTCAGTCCTCTCAACAAGTTACTTGTTACAGAGAGGGAGAAAATGAAACTTCTCTAGCTTAGAGGGGGCCTAAAACACCCCTTAGGTCTAAGCCTGGGACCTCTACCACAAAAAGGGAAAGGAGTTATAGAGGGACTGGCACATATAAGGTGTTTAATAAATGTCTGTTAGATAACTGACAAAATCACTCACACAGTCTGTAGGTTCCTTCAAACCCTCATCATCTCTCATCTTGATTACTATAAAATCTTATTATTATTCCTAATTAAAGTCTCTCCTTTCTTTAATCTATTCTTTATATTGCTGCCAAAATATTATTCTTAAAACATAGATAAGATCATGCCACTCATGAAATCCATAATCTACAATGACTCCCTAACTCTCTTCAGCATAAAATTAAAAATATATATGTATATATTAAGCTTGAAGTTTAAAGTCCTATGCATTTTCATTTCTTCTCTACTTAACAGATTTTTAAAAATATTTTAAAAAAATTTAAACCTTGACTTTTTGTCTTTGAATTGATTCTAAGTATTGATTCAGTAAGAGATAGGCAATTGAGGTTAAGTGACCAGCCTAGAGTCACACAGCTAGGAAGTATCTGAGGACACACTTGAACACAGGTCCCCCCAACTCCATTCCTGGCTCTCTATCCACTGTGCTAACTAGCTGCCTCTTAACAGGCTTTTTATATTACCATATAAGACTCCATTTCAGTCAAACTATGCCATTTACTATTTCCTCTACAAAGTATTTCTTTTTCCATCTGTGTCTTTACATCAATGTAGGTACAGAACATCACCTCGTTATCAATTTAGTGTATATGATTCTTTCAGATTCTATCTTAAGTTCTATGTGCTTCATGGCATCTTTCCTGATCTCCCCCCAAATACATTAATGCTCTAAGTTTTTTGCTTATTGCTTATTCATCTATCAAATAGAAGAATGTAAACTTATTTATATTTTTTTAGATTTAGATTTTTTTTAATTTTCATTTTTAGAAAATTTTTCCATGGTTACATGATTCATGTTCTTACTCTCCCTTCCACATCACCCTCAAGCCCCCCTGTAGTCAATGCACATTTCCACTGGTTTTTACATGTGTCATTGATCAAGACCTATTTCCATATTGTTGATAGTTGCACTGGGGTGGTTGTTTAGAGTCTACATCGCAAATCATATCTGCAACAACCCATGTGTTCAAGCAGTTATTTTTCTTCTGTGTTTCTAGTCCCATAGTTCTTTATCTGGATATAGGTAGCATTCTTTCTTATAAGTCCCTCAAAATTGTCCTGGATCAGTGCATTGCTGTTAGTACAGAAGTCAATTACATTTGATTTTACCACAGTGTATCAGTCTCTGTGTACAATGTTCTTCTGGATCTGCTCCTTTCACTCTGTATCACTTCCTGGAGGTCATTCCAGTTCACATGGAATTCCTCCAGTTCATTATTCCTTTGAGCACAATAGTATTCCATAACCAGCATATACCACAATTTGTTCAGCCATTCCCCAATTGAAGGGCATATCCTTGTTTTCCAGTTTTTTGCCACTACAAAGAGTGAGGCTATAAATATTTTCGTACAAGTCTGTTTGTGATCTCTTTGGGGTACAAACCCAACAATGGTATGGTTGGATCAAAGGGCAGACAATCTTTTAGCTGCATTTGGTGCATAGTTCCAAAATGCCATCCAGAATAGTTGGATCAATTCACAACTCCACCAGCAATGTATCAATGTCCCAGTTTTGCCACATCCCCTTTGCTGTCATATTAGCCAATCTGCTAGGTGTGAGGTGTTACCTCAGAATTGTTTTGATTTGCATTTCTCTAATTATAAGAGATTTAGAACACTTTCTCATGTGCTTATTGATAGTTTTGATTTCTTTATAAGAGAATTGCTTATTCATGTCCCTTGCCCATTTATCAATTGGGGAATGCCTTGATTTTTTTTTGTACAATTGGTCTAGTGTCTTATATATTTGAGTAATTAGACCTTTGTCAGAGTTTTTTATTCTAAAGATTTTTTCCCAATTTTTTGAATCTCTCCTAATTTTGGTTGCATTGGTTTTGTTTGTACAAAACCTTTTTAATTCAATGTAATCAAAATTATTTATTGTACATTTTATAATTTTTTCTAACTCTTCCTTGGTTTTAAAATCTTTCCTTTCCCAGAGATCTGACAAGTATACTATTCTGTGTTCACCTAATTTACTTATTGTTTCCTTCTTTATATTCAAGTCATTCACCCATTTGGAAATTTGGAAAACAATGTGGGAGAGATTAGGTTTAGATCAACATCTCACACTCTACACCAAGATAAATTAAGAATGTAAACTTATTGAAGGTAGAGATGAGGTTGTTTTTTGTCTTTTGTTTACTTCTATATAAATGATTTTAAAAGTTTTCATATTCAAAGAAAGAATTGAAATAATATTATATAAATGAAACATTATCATATATTTACATTCTGCCTCCTTAAATTTAAATTTTTTAAAGGATCTCTTTCATGATATCTGAATTTATCATGAACTGAGGGAAATGCTCAACTTTGATGAATCTCCAAGCAATTGAAAGGCTATAGGAGCAAAGTACATCCTGGCGCTGAAAATTTAATAGTGAGATATATAGTTTTCATCATTTTATAAATAGTATGTTGTGTATTGAAGTAATAATTGTAATGGAATTGAAGTAAGAAGATATGAAGTAAATCCTGCTTTTACCCTCTATCAGTATGTGACCTGAAAAAGCCATTTAATTTCTTTGACTTGAAATCCTCATTTATAAAATGAGAATAAAAATGATTGTTCTATATTTCAGCTGTTAAATGTTGCATCACTGTGAAATACAATTAATTTTTTAAACTTTCATATTTAATTAACAATTCATTCTATAACAAAGTCCTCCTCTGACACTCTAATATATCATAATGACATGGAGGTGTCATTGGGTTCTTGAATCAGAGTGTGAGAGATGATGCTACTGGAACCTAAACTAAAACACATTCCATTTAACTGGAACGATTTTTCCAAGGATTTGTCACATTGTCTTTTATATCATTACCCATCTATTTAAATTTAAAAAATGTTCTTCAGCAGAGAAATTGCTCCAGAGTGATTTTTTTAATGTCATCATTTCATTAAATCATCTTCTAAGACATGGAGAGGTTTGGATTTTGTATCAGTGGAAAACATCACAACATTGATTAAATCACAGGTCTTTGAAGCTTGACACTAACTTCATTTCTCTAATTAGAGTACTTGGAAAATGTATCTCATGCCCCATCTTCCTTAAACCTATGAGAAAGTAGTTTGTCACTGTAATAATTATTCACTGAGGAAGTATGATACATGACTTTTCTACAAAATAATAGCTACTATCTTGATGACCTTGTCAGTTTCTTTCTGGTGCAAGTGTGACATTTCCATCCCAAGAATCTTTCAGTTCCTATGCTTTCCACCAGATGATGTTCTTTCCAAAGTACTCCAGTGTTTATCATTAATATTCCTGATTTTACAGAGGAATTTGGTAGTTATATGAGCTTGTCAGGAACAGTGCTGAAAACAACTTAGAGGATGAAATAGATCTTTGATCAAAATAATAAAATACTAAGTCTTCTCACTGTTATTTGTTTATCAAAATGATTACATTATTTCATCTTTCTAGGGATTCACCAGGTTTTAAGATTTAATATGTTGTTATTTCATAGTTTATTTATAGAGAATAAAACAGAAAGAAGTGAAATTCTCTTATATGGAGACATCCAAATCCAGGCATTTCCTTAACATCTTCCTGATTTCTATTCAGGATACCTGAGTTTTAATTAGGGTATCTCCTGACCAAATTCCCTATAACATAGAGAATAAAGGAAGGGAAAAGATGTGCTCCATTTCAGGATCATCAAATAGAAATGTGCAGAGAATACAGCTTCCTCCTCCTCACCTTCCTACCAGTTCACCAGACTAATGAGGTTCATATTAACTTGCCATATCTAAAATTTTGGGTCATTTCTCCTTTTAGTCTTCATTCCTTATCTCCATTACTGTCTTCTGTTTGTAAGACTGTACTACCTCTCTATAAACCATGGTTTCAGGACAAAGATGATTGTAATTTTTTAATTCCTCATGTCCCAGTCACTGTGTAATCATTCCCAGAATAATTCATGACAACCAAGAAGCAGAATTCTCCTTTACTCTTTTCAGAGAGTTTGGACTGCTGTGGCTGATCCCTATTTTTTTCAGTAATTAAACATTTTGAAGATTTTCAAAAGGATAATGAATGTTAAACACTGTTAAGAGAAGTAGGTGATTTATGATTTTTCAGGCTACAATGGTTTGGACTTTAATTTTATAATCAAAAAGTACATTATCATTTTTTATCAGTGTAGCAAGTTCTTCCCATGAATTTAAGCCTCCTATAAAATAAAGCATAAGAAGAGAAGTCTAAAG
Source organism: Gracilinanus agilis (assembly GCF_016433145.1). Classification (NCBI taxonomy): domain Eukaryota; kingdom Metazoa; phylum Chordata; class Mammalia; order Didelphimorphia; family Didelphidae; genus Gracilinanus; species Gracilinanus agilis. The sequence goes on from NC_058132.1 coordinate 447,017,574, forward strand.
GCCTTATGAAATGAAAGAATAAGGACTTCAGTAATTTTTCTATTCTAATTCAACTTTTAGTTTTACAAAATTATATTTTAGATGGATGTAGACAATGTTAGCTCGTGAAAATATTCCTTTATTTTGAAAAAAAGATTATTTTTAATGGAAATAATGTATTCATGATTTTCATTCAAAAGTAATCTACAACAAATCAGTACCTTAGGAATTCCAGGGCTTGTCTTGATCCTTGCTTTTGATTTTATTTTCATTGTAATGGTCGGTTGCTAAACTATTGGGAGCTATGGGCTTCGAATCACAGCTTTAGAACTAAAATGGATCTCAGAGGTCATCTACCCAAATCACTATTTTATAGTTAAGGAAAACTAGAATAAGAATAATGATTGTATAACCTATCACTCTTTGGAGTTGACATGATAGTATACTTAGAGAATACTAGAGAAGCAAGTAAAAAAAGTAGTTGAAATAATTAATAACCTTAGCAAAGTTTCAGGATACAAAATAAACTCACAAAGATCTCCAGTATATCTTATATGTTACCAACAAAGTTGAGGAGGAAGAGATAGAAAGAGAAATTCCATTTAAAACAACTCTAGACAATGTACAATACCTGGGACCCTATTTGCCAAGACCAACTCAGGAAGGAAAAGCAAATTGCCTTTATTGCTTCTATAATCATAAACCAAATGGTCACATGTAATCCTTTGGGCAGGTAACTTCAATTACGATTTTTAGAAAAAAAAGTTAGATCCAGTTAGCAAACTCTGTATAAGATACCAATTATAATAATAGAATACTATTATAGTAACTAATTCAATTAAGAACTTCTGCTGGGGGAATAAAATTTTCAGTTTTTCTCTAGTTATCCACAAAAGCTGAAACTTATGCAGTAGGAAATAAACTGAACTCATTTGGAATCATGAGTGCACAGTTGACATGATGAGATCTTAGGAAAGCAATGTTGGCATGTTCAGATGTTGTTTGATCTTGTGAAGATTTATACTCACTATAGGTTCCCCACAGTATTATGACCACTTTGACATAATCTCTCCCAGAGTTAGTATGATAGTTTTGGACTAGTAGTTATAAGATCAATTAAAATTTCTTTATAATGCCTAGAATTTATTACTTATTATCAAATATTACCAAAACTTATTACAAGATGTTAAAATATGTTTTTTTAAAAATATACTCAACATTTTGTCTTGTTAATCCCTTGTGCTAATTAACTTTCAGAAATCTATAAAAGACACTATTAAACATCTAAAGGGGGTCTTTGCTACAGAGTGGGCATGGTGAGACCTCCAGCTTTAATATCTACAATTCAGCTCAGAATGATGGCCCAGAGATTTCTTAATTTCTTAGTTACATGAACTCAATTACAGAACACTTCACACAAATAAAGTCAGATTTAAATAATTGGAAAAATGTTAATTGCTCATGGGCGGGCTGAGCCAATATAATGAATATCATAATTGTATCTAAGTTAATTTACTTATTCAGAGACATAATAATCACATTACCAAAAAGTATTTTATAGAGTTAGAAAAATAATAAAATTTATCTGGAAGAAAAAAAGGTAAAAAATATGAAAAGAATTAGTGAAAAAATTATGGAGAAAAATGGTCGAGTTGTACTTGATCTCAAACTGTGCTATAAAGCAGTAATCATCAAAACAATTTAGTACTGGCTCCTGGAATAGATTAGGTACATAATAAAAAAGACTATAGACAATTATAGTCGTACAGTGTTTGACAAACCCAGAGATTCCAGCTTTTGAGATAAGAACTCAACTTTTTGACAAATTCTACCGAGAAACTGGGAAACAGAATAGGAGAAATTAGGAATAGACCAATATGTTATACTCTATACTAGTGATGGTGAACCTATGGCACAGGTGCCAAAGATAGCATCCAAAGCACTCTCTGTGGGCATGTGCCACCCTCCCCTACTCTCCCCTAGAATTTGTTACTAGAAAAGCAATGGGACTCAGGTGGAGCTGCTCCCTACCCCTCTCCCTGTGCCCGAACACATTTTTTCATATCCACTGCCCCTCCATCCAGCAGCCCAATGGGAGCACTTTCTCCCTCCCCTGTGTGGGGTAAAGGAGGGGGGCAGGGCATGGCTGGCACTGGGAGGGCATAAGAATTTTTTTAATTTTATTTTTTAGAATATTTTTCCATGGTTACAGGATTCATGTTTTTCCCTCCACCCCAAATGCCATCCCCCTTCCTCCCCATAGTAAATGTGCAATTCCACTGGGTTTTACATGTGCCATTGATGAAGACTTATTTCCATATTGTTGATAGTTGTACTGGGGTGGTGGTCATTTAGAGTCTACATCCCAAATTATGTTCCCATCAACCCATGTGTTCAAGCAATTGTTTTTCTTCTGTGTTTCCACTCCTGTAGTTCTTCCTTTGATTGCAGGTAGTGATCTTTTCCATAGCTCCCTCAGAATTGTCCTGGGTCATTGCATTGCTGCTAGCACAGAAGTCCATTACATTCGATTTTAGCACAGTCTATCAGTCTCCGTGTATAATGTTCTCCTGGATCTGCTCCTTTCACTTTGCATCAATTCCCACAGGTCTTTCCAGTTCACAATATTATTCCATAACCAGCAGACACCATACTTTGTTCAGCCATTCCCCAGTTGAAGGACATCCCCTCAGTTTCCAATTTTTTGCCACCACAAAGAGCACAACTATAAATATTTTTGTGCAAGTATTTTTCCCTATGATCTCTTTAGGGGTATTAGCCCAGCAGTAGTATGACTGCATCCAAAGGCAAACAATCTTTTATAGCCCTTTGGGTATAGTTCCAAATTTCCATCCAGAAAGGTTGGATCAATTCACAACTGCACCAGCAATGCATTAATGTCCCAATTTTGCTACGTTCCCTCCAACATTTATTACTTTTATAAGAATTTAAATTTAGGTTTTATGCTAAATATGGGAATTCTAAAGTAATATTGTGGTCACCGATTTAAAAATATTATAGCTGAAGTCAAAATGACTTTTAGCAGCTTTCCCCCAAAGAGGTGGAAAGAATGAAAGTGGAAAAATGAAGATAAAGAGACAGAAAGTACTGCCTAGCTACCAATACCCTGAGTTTAATCCTAATGTCTCCAGATGGCAAATATGATTCTGAAAGGGAATCTCACCAGAATACAAAGCCCTAATTAGGAAAATGAAATCTGCTGGGAAATTTGGAAAACAATATGGGAGAGATTAGGTCTAGATCAACATCTCACACCCTACACCAAGATAAATTCAGAATGGGTGAATGACTTGAATATAAAGAGGGAAACTATAAACAAGTTAAGTGAACACAGAATAGTTTATTTGTCAGATCTGTGGGAAAGGAAAGACTTTAAAACCAAGAAAGAGATAGAGAAAATTACAAAATGTAAATTAAATGGTTTTGATTATATTAAACTAAAAAGTTTTTGTACAAACAAGAACAATGTAGTCAAAATCAGAAGGGAAACAACAAATTGGAAAAAATCTTTATAATGAAAAACTCTGACAGGGGTCTAATTACTCAAATATACAAGGAGTTAAAGCAATTGTATAAAAAATCAAGCCATTCCCCAATTGATAAATGGGCAAGAGACATGGACAGGCAATTTTCAGGTAAAGAAATCAAAAGTATCAATAAGTACATGAGAAAGTGTTCCAAATCTCTAATAATTAGAGAAATGCAAATCAAAACAACTCTGAGGTATCACTTCACACCTAGCAGATTGGCTAAAATGAAAGAAGGGGAGAGTAATGGAGGGGATGTGGCAAAATTGGGACATTAATGCATTTCTGGTGGAGTTGTGAACTAATCCAGCCATTCTGGCTGGCAATTTGGAATCATGCTGAAAGGGCTATAAAACAATGCCTGCCCTTTGATCCAGCCATACCATTGTTGGGTTTGTACCCCAAAGAGATCATAGATAAACAGACTTGTACAAAAATATTTATAGCTGCACTTTTTGTGGTGGCAACAAACTGGAAAAGGAGGGTATGCCCTTCAATTGGGGAATGGCTGAACAAACTGTGGTATATGCGGGTGATGGAATACTATTGTGCTAAAAGGAATAATAAACTGGAGGAGTTCCAGGTGAACTGGAAAGACCTCCAGGAAATGATGCAGAGTGAAAGGAGCAGAGCCAGAAGAACACTGTACACAGAGGCTGATATACTATGGTAAAATCAAATGTAGTGGACTTCTGTTCTAGCAGCAATGCAATGACACAGGACAATGACACAGGAATTTTATTTTTATCTTTCTGATATTCTTTCCGCTGATCCAGAGACTACTTCTTCAATTCTTAATTGTTCAGTTCTTTTTGTTATGCCCAGAGAAAATCATTAAAAATCAAATTTATGATGTTACATACATATGTATATGTATGCATGTATTTAAAATGTATACTTTAAACTCATAATAGGATCATAGCTTCCCATCTGGAAGGGATCTTAGAAAAAATATTAATTGCCACAGCTTCATTTTACAGATAAAATACATAAGGGTTAAGCGACTTGGACAAGGTCATTTAGCTAGTGAGAGGATAGAATAGCATTTGAAAATAGGGTTTAATTCTCAGTCTGGTGCCACATCCAATAATACATATTGTACACAGTCTCCTATAGAATACCTATGTTATGGAACCAACAAATTTATGTTTTGAAAAAATATTTTAAGAAAGAAAGACAAACAATTCTAGACAATATGCTCAATCACGAAGAAAGATTCATATAAAGCATTTGCGTAGCATAAAGCTGGATCTGTAAAATGGAATGTGTATTACAAATCATTTTCTTATTCAAAGTCATCAAAAATACAAATTATTTTGCTTTCAATGGTTATAAAATGTCCAGAAATTTATAGTAAAAGCATTTTGAAGCTAAAAATTACTCATAAATCTTTGAAAGTATCTAGAAGAGAAAATATTACTAAGAGGATTATGGTCATAGACAAAGGTTCAAACATTTATTGCAAACTCTGCTCTTGAGCTTCTTGCTATAAATATTATAAAGGAAAAGTCTTGGGCTCATGTTGAAATTGTAGTGGAAGAAAGTGATTTGATTTTTACTATTAGTAACTAAAATGAGTTTCAGTTATGATTTGCTCCATGTATGAAAATGAAGTCTAGTATTATAGCAATAGCTATATAAAATGCATTTTTACAGGAATTCTGAACATGACCTTAGGTGTAAAGTTAATGAAAAAATGCTTAGATTGCTTTCATAGGTTGAAGTGAACCTTCTGTACAAAAGAAAATGAAAATTCAGATAAAGAAAGAAATGTAAACAGCTTTGGATTTCAGCTCTTATTGGTATTGAAGAAATATAAGAAATATATAAGATAAAACAAACAAATATAATATTATCAAATTTATATGTAGCATTGTCCAAATATAACACAATTATCAAGTTTAGGAGAAAATAAATGTCTAAAATATTCAATAAATATCTACAAAAGAGAGAGTAATAATGCATTTAAAAAATAGTCTCATTTCCTACTGTATTCTGTAGAATTGATTCAAATATTCCCTTGTAGTTTTCTTTTTTAATTCTCCTTCTTTCCACCTCCCGTTAGTACCACAATAATAGCTAATATTTATTTACCTGTCTGTATAGAAATAAGGCCACAAATAAAGCTCAGTCAAGATGTATTAACCTCAGTATATTCTATATGATTAGAGAGCTATGAAGATACCATGAATTAGGCTCTCTCTGTGTAAAACTATGGTGTCTGCCTATTCTAAATTTATAAAGCCAGGTGCATATTTTATTACATTTAGGTGTGCCTAGGATAATTTCTTATACATAGCAGATGCTCAATAAATATTTCTTCTTTGGTACTGATTAAGGAAAATCATTCCTTTGTACCCCATGGGTTGGATAATTTGGCTGAACATAGGGGAAAGTTGTTTTTTATAATTAGTACACCTGGATTCTTTCCCCAGCTTTGCCCTATCCTGAGAAAATTCTTCTTTTTTATATAGCTTTTATTTTTTCAATTACATATAAAAACGATTTTTTTAATTCTTTAAAAAATTTTTCAAGTTCCAAATTCTCTCCTTTCCTCTGCCCCACCTCCCAGTGAGAAGGCAAGAAATTTGATATGTTACACATTTGTAGTAATGCAAAATATATTTCCATATTAATCATGTTAAAAAAAAACAGACAAGAAGAAAAACAAAGTAAAATAAAAGTATACCTCAATCTGCATTCAGACTCCTGCATTCAGTTCATTCTCTGGAGATAGCATTTTTTATCATAAATTTTTGGAATTGTCTTGGACTACTGTATTTCTGAGAAAAGCTAAGTCATTAACACACTGATGTCATTGGGTACACGCTTCTCCTTACTTTACTTTGTATCAGTTCATGTAAATCTTTCCAGGTTTTTTGAAATACAATAGTATTCCATCACAATCATATACGACACCTCGTTTAGTCATTTTCTAATTAAAGGGCATCCTTCATTTTACATTTGTTTGCCACCATAAAAAGAACTGCTTTTAAATATTTTTTCCACATATAAATCTTTCTTCCTTTTCCTTGGATGTCTTTGAAATACAGACCGAATAGTGGAGTTGCTGGATAAAAGTGTTTTCATGGTTTTATATCCCTTTAAACATAGTTCCAAATTGGTCTCCCAAAAGGTTGAATTAGTTCACAACTCCACCAGAAATGCTATAGTGTTACCTTTTTATCCAATTTTTTATCTTCCTCTTCTGTTAGATTAGCTATTCTGATAGGTGTAGGATGCCACCTCAGAGTTGTTTTAATTTACATTTTTCAAATAAAAGGTGAAACAGAGCATTTTTCAAATGATTGTAGTTTAAATTTCTTCTGAAAATCATCTGTTCAAATCCTTTGACCATTTATCAATTGGGAAATTATTTTTATCCTCATAAATTTGAGTCCTCTATATATTTAGACCTTATTTTGGTCATAAAGGGAAATTTGTTGTAAATATTTTCACAGTTCTGATTATTGAGTATTTCCCTCCATCTTATTTTCCCTGTTTATCTTTTTTCTCTGTCTCTCCTTTCACCTTACCCTCCTCAAAAGAGTTTTTTATAGACCTCCTTTCTATTAACCACTCCCCTTCTATTATGCTCTTTCATTCCTACTTACATATAGGCAAGAAAGATTTCTATATCCCACTGATTCTACATGTTACTCTTTGATACAATTCTAATGAGAATAACTTTCAAGCATTGTCTGCCATGCCATCTTTTCCTCTACCGTAAAAGCCCTTTCATAACTCTTTTATATGAGATAATTAACCCATTTTACTTGTTTACTCCTCCTTCTCCCAGTATGTTCCTCTTTCTTTTATTTTTTTAGAAACCATCGCATAATTTTCAACTCATTCCAATGCCCCTTCATTTCTGAATACTGTTCTAATTGACCCAAGAATTAAAAAGTTCTTAGAAGTTATAAGTATTATCTCCTCCTGTAGAAATGTAGAGTTTAACATAGAATCTCTTATGATTTCTCTTTTCTGTTTACTTTTTTCATGATTCTCTTGAGTCTTGTGTCTGAGAATCAAATATTCTATATGGATCTGTTTTTTCAACAGGAATGCTTTAAAGTTATTCATTTTATTAAATATCTTTTTTTTCTCCTGAAGGATTATATTCAATTTTTTGAGTATTTAATTCTCAGTAGTAAATCCAGATCTTTGTCATCTGAAATATCCTATTCCAGATGCTGTTATATTTAATGTGGAAGACAGTAGATCTTTTTATTCCTACTGTGACTCTGCAATACTAGAATTATTTTTGTTCATGTGTGCTTGTGATACTTTCTCTTTCATCTGGGAGCTCTGTAATTGTGTTATAATATTAATGGGAGTTTTTATTTTAGAATCTCAGGATTTGATCAGTGGATTATTTCAATGTATGTTTTATTCTCTAGTTCTAGAATATCAGGGTAGTTTTATTTATTGACTTATTGAAGGATAATGTCCAGTCTCCTTTTTTGATCAGAGTTTTCAGGTAGTCCAATAATTCTTTTTTTTTAACTCTTACCTTCCATCTTAAAACTTTAAGATGGAAGGTAAGAGTTTAAAAAAAAAATACTATGTATTGATTCTAAGGAAGAAGAGTGATAAGGGTTAGGAAATGAGAGTTAAGTGACTTGCCCAGTATTACACAGCTAGGAAGTATTTAAGGCCAGATTCAAACCTAGAAACTTCCATCTCTAGGCCTGGCTCTCAAACCACCCAGCTGCCCCATAATGATTCTTAAGTCATATTTCCCCAATCTATTTTCCTATACAGTTGTTTTTCTAATTAGATATCTCACATTTTCTTCCATTTTTCCATTCTTTTGATTTTGTTTTGTTATTTCTTGATATCTCATAGAGTCATTAGCTTCCATTTGCCCAAGTCTAATTTTTAAAAAAATTTTTTTTTTCTTGAGTAAGTTTTTGTGTTGTCTTTTCCATGTGGCCAATTTGGCTTTTTAAGGATTTCTCCTCTTCAGTGGATTTTGTGCCTTTTCTTTTTTACCACTTGTCCTATTCTGTTACTTAAAGTGTTATTTTTTTCAGTATATTTTGTGCCTCTTTTATCAAGCTGTTGTCTTTTTTCAAGATTTTTTTTTTTGCATTTCTTCTACCTCTTTTATTTGTTTTTTTATCTCTCATAGGAATACTGAGACCAATTTTTCATTTCTCTTTCAGAGTTTAGATGAAATATTTTTTACGTTTTTATTTTTGTCTGAGTTTGTGTTTTGATTTTTCTTGTCTCCATAATATGGAGAAATTAATTTTTGTGTTCTTTGCTCTTTTATGCATCTTTTATGAACTTTAGCTTCTAAAATTTTTAAAATTTGGACTTTTAGGGTGGAAAGAACAATATTCAAAGCTTCAGATTAATTTTTAGCTTCACATTTGGCCAATTCTGCTTCCAAAAAAAAAATAAAACAAAACTTAATTAATTTTTTTTCAACACATTGACATGATTTTAAGAGTAATTTTCTAACATTTTGTAACCTATGTTCTCTCCCTCCTTCTCATCCCTCTCTTTTCTCCAGGAGGACAAGAAATCAATTATATATGTGTTATCATATAATAAATATTTCCATATTGATCATTTTGCAAAAGAAGACAATCATACTTTTTAAGGAGTCCTCTTCATTGAATTCTGATGACTTTTTAAAATTTTGACCAATTTTTTAAGGTATTATTTTCCTCACTATTTTTTGGATGTTGACTCTTTTCTCAAAGTTATCCTACATCAATCTCATTTCATTTCCCCAATTTTTCCTCTATCTCTCTTTTTTGATTTTTTTGAAATTTATTTTATTTTTTCCAGGAATTCTTTTGGGGTCTCAGATCAATTCAATATTTTTTCTTTGTGACTTTGAATGTAGCTCATTTGACTTTTCTTTCTTCTGAGTGTGTTTTGATCTTGTTTATCAACATAGTAACATTGTATAATCAGACTTCTTTTTAGTGATTTGCTCCTTCTCTAGCACAATGATGGCAAACCTTTTGGAACATTTTAGGGACCTTGTGCCATGCCCCGCCCACTCCCCAGACTGCATGCCTGTGCCCTGCCTTCCATTGTATGCCATGTCCTGCCCCCAACTGCTTGCCTTACTCCCTGACTGTATTCAGTGCCTCACCCACCCCTGCACTGCGGGCAGGATGAGGGGTAGGACTGGACCAGTGTTGGGACAGGGAGGCTCCAGTGTCCCCTCATGTTCAAGGGAGAGGACCGGGCTATCAGTGGCCTTGGGCAGGCCAGTGATCCATCAATAGTAGCTATTTTTTTCTGGGTTTCAGAGTATCAATAATCACAATATTTGAAAGTTTTTGAGAATTAACTTTAATATTGATGTAAAGAAAAACTTAAAATTTTGAACTCTATGGAAATGGAAAGCCTATTTCAGGAGGAAGTTAGCTTTCTTTCTGAAGGGCTTTAAGCAAAGCCTGAATGATCACTTGTCAGATGTATCATAGAAGGAATTTTTGTTCAGATACTAAATGACTGCTGAGCTGCCTTATGACGCTGTAATCTCTGATTCTATAAACATCAGACAAATCAATTGTAGAAGTAAAGAATTATTCCCCTTTAGAACTGGGACATGTCAGGATTTACTTCTTTCCCTGAGTTGCAAGGGTTTTATTTCATTTCAAGGATAATAGAGTATTTGGAGCTAGAAAACTAGGTGAAATTCAGTCCATAGGATCTAGAACTAGAAAAGGTCTTGGACTTCATTTCATTTTATTGATGGGGAAACTGAGGCCCTGAGTAGTTAAGTGACTTGTCCAAAGCCACACCAGTAGTAAGCAGGAGACACAGAATTTAAACTTAGTGACCAGAACATAAGAACCAGTGCTCATTCCACTCCACTATGCTGCCTCTCAATTCATCTATTCATAAGCCCACTTTTCTAGCTCTCAATACATTTTGGGGTAGTGTTGACCTGCCTTTTTGAAAGCATTTGTGTTATTAAAATGCATTCCTTACTATGAGCTTTCCTGTTTGTCTGATACAATGACCCCAAATTCTTTACATTAATGTGATTTCTTTGAATATCTTAAAATAATAAGACAAAACAGTTTTTTGATTGTCCCTACAAGAATTACATGGAAAAATTTTTGTAAATTCTCCTACATCTTCTGAAACACAAGCAGACTAAAATAGTGGTATTATGAGGGAGTTTCATGAGAAAATTAAGGGGAACTGTCAAATTGCAGAAAAAGTAAGCTGGTTTCGAGTACTAAATTATGAAATGCAGAGCAATCTGGGCCAAACACATATGACCTTTCTCCTCTTTTGTTGACTCTTATTTTGACTCAAAATTGGAGGTCTTATGGACTAAACTTAGTTAGAGTAAAAGAATTATCTTTCCACAAGATGAAATTCTGCTTATGCATTGAGATGAGAAGAGTGGAGAATGAAGCCAACCAAAGAAAACCTGTATCAAATATTTGTGATTTGCATTGTTCTTTCCCTTTAAATTGGTTTTAGAACCTAATTCTATTCCCCAGAGAATATTGCTTCTAAAAATTGGAATTCTGCTCATACACTGAGTAAGCTGAGGAAAGAAGAAGCAAACCAAGGGAAAATGCATCAAATATTTCCAGTTTGCATAGACTTTCCTTTTAAGCATTTTGTTTTTGTTTTTGTTTTTAGAATTCAGTATTCTGTTCACAGACCTAAAGAGGTGAGGAATATATAGCTATTATTTACATATCACTTTGCCTAACTTTAGGGAAAAATAAAGCAAAACTGATCTCATATTCTTTACAGTTCAAAGAGAATTAATATCCTTCCAAAAATTGCTTTCTTGGTTCCTCATTTTTTTGAGAAATAAGCCTTTCTGATTACTCTTTGCTAAACTTGAAAAGGAACTTTCAGAGGAAAATCTTTTCATAAGAAAGTTAATTATCAACAAAATAATTAAATTATTCCAATTTTGAACTCCAAATTCTGGCAGTAAAATTAAAGTCAATGAGAATACAAAGTACGGCACTTTTTAACATGATAAAAATGACATGGGAGCCATCCATGTTTATTTTTAAGCATGCTAAAAGTATCATACAATCCATAGTATTTTATTTTTTGTCTTTATTTTTTGTTCAGGTATCAAGTTACACATTTTTTGTTTTTGTTTTTATAATTTTAGCAGTGTCCCATTGGTGCTTTGCTTTAATTTCTTTTTTAAAGGAAAATAATTGTAATGAAGTACTTTGGAGGTGTCTTGGGATATCAGCTGATTGAGGCATAAATCAACCCAAATTTGTATTCCCTTCTTCATCTCTGTAGAGTTTTCTTGCTACTATGATTGATGGAGACTAAATTTCACTAACTGGTTTAATTCTGCCATCCTTTTTTTATTATAACAATTTTTTATTTTTTCCAGATTACATGTCAATATAATTTCTCAGTATTCATTTTCTGATATTTTGCAATCCATGTTCTTTCTTTCCTTTTCATTTTTCCTCAATAAGGCAGATAATAATATATAGGTTGTATATATATTATCATAAAATACACATTTCAATGTTCATCATGTTGTGAAAGAAAACATGTTTTGTTCTCACTAGAGAAAAAAAATTTTTGGAGAAAACAAGAATGGTATGTTTCAATTTGCATTCAATGTTCCTTCTATGGTAGTGGATATGCTTTTTTGTCATGAATCTCTTGAAGTTATCCTGGATCCTTGTCTTGCTGATAATAGTTAAAAGACATTCTTAGTTGATCATCATACATTATTGTTATTATTGTTTACAACATTTCCTTGTTCTGCTCATTTCACTTTTTACCACTTCATATAAGCCTATATATATATATATATATATATATATATATATATACACACACACACACACACATATATATATACATATATATATATATACACACACACATACACTTATATATGTATACATATATTTGTGACTATCTTACTTGTTATTTCTTAAGAACAATAGTATTCCATAACTACTGTATAGCACAACTCATTCATCCATTTCCCAATTGATGCTAATCCCTTCATTTTTTACTTCTTCACCACCACAAAAAGAACTATTATATATATTTTGGTACAGTTGAATTTTAATATCTTTGGGATTCAGACCTAGTAGTGGTATTGCTAGGTAAAAGGCTATGCACAGATTGAAATTTGGGCATGCTTCCAGATTGCTTTTCAGAATGTTCACATCATTTTGCAGGTCCACCAGCAGTGTATTAGTGTCCTGATTTTTCCACACCCCCTCTACCATTTCTATTTTCTTTTTTTTTTTGGCATGTCATGGGGTGGTACCCCAGAGTTGGTTTAATTTGAATTTCCCTACTTGATAGTGGTTTGGTGCATTTTTTCATATGACTAAAGATAGTTTTAACTTATCTGAGAATTACAAATTCATATACTTCTGCCATCTTAAATATTTTAGTGAGTAGAAGTCTTGAAGAGCAGGGAACACTAAGAACTAACCTGGGGTGTCCTTGTATGTATTATTGTGGTGACTACAGCTAAGAGGTATAAATACAGATACATACAGCTGCTATTCCACATGGCCACCAGGAGTCCAACCTTGAGTTTGGGACAATTATTTAAAAGATACCTGAGACTCACAATACATTGTTGTATATGGTTAAAACTCCTAAGACATGCTCATGATCCTTCTGTCACTTCATTTTCTTTCATTTTTTCATTTCAATATCTTTAGAGAAAATTAGGGATATTCCTTTGGTCATGCAGAGGTAGTCTCTTTTTTCATTAAATAGCACTTTATCTTTTTATTCAACTTGCCATATTAAATTTTATATTATAACTGTGTCTAAGTTGTACATTTCTAATGTCTATCATTATCCAGATTCAGTAGAAGGCAACAATAGGGGAACATCTAAGGAAAAACTAAAGAGATAGTTTAAAAATTCTTATGTTTTTTTTTTCCAAAGCACCAAGGTCCTGGAGAGTAAAAGGTGAATTTCTGATTTAAAAATAAAAAAAAAACAACTTCTTTGGCAGAAACACAAAGAGAGAAGCAGCCCTGAGTCTTGAGGCTGGGTGTAGGGATGGAAAAACAACTGGAGTTTGACAGAGGAGATGAGAACTCTTTCATTTTTCTTTCTTTTGTTTCTTGATTTGAAATGGTAAAATATTTTCAAAAAGGAAGGATCCAAGAAATTTATATTCCATCCCACACAAAGGTGGGGGATAAATATGAAAGAATAAAAAAAATCCTGCTTATTATAAGAACACAGCACTGTAATCAATACTATTAACATTGGCATAATGAAATAAAATAAATATATAATACCTCCTGAAGAAACAAGTATACAATTCATGAAGAGAAAAGGATTGACAGTTCTTTAATTAATATCTTGAAATTTCCTTTATATTTAGCACTAATGCTAAATATGATCATTATCATTTAAGGATGGGAAATCTAAGTTGGAAAATAACTGATATGACACAGACCCTGACATTAGAATGGATAAATTTAACCTAAACACTACTTATTAGTAATATGAGCAAAGGAGAAATTATAACATATAGGACCCTGGATTTGAAAAAAAAAACAATACTTTTTTGATCACTTGATATTCCTATGATCTTTTGGACAAATTACATAATTCCACTGATGTTATTACTTCTTTTACAAAATGAGGTTTGACTAAATGATAACTAAGGTTCTTTCCATATCTGAATTGATGCTTTAACTTTATCAGAATTACACATAAAATGTATAAATTTTGTGCCAACGATTTTAAAGAAGATTCAGAAAATACATCAAAATTTTTAAAAATAAAAATAAATGATTATTGATGAAATTACTAATATTTTATCTACTATACAGAGCATTAATTTAATAGAATCTTTCAAAATTTTCAATCTGTAGTTGTCTACATCAAAGTCTACCATATCAGGAAGGATACTGGAATAAGACATTGTTTAGAACATATTTCAAAGTGGAGAAACACCAGAATGAGACTTCAAAGTTGCCAAATATATAACATATATGCATTTGAACTCTCTAAAACTATAAATATAAACTCTCTAAAACAATAGAGAATATCGGCATGAAGGAAATGAAGGTTTGATATATAAGTTCACAAAATAACCAAAGATAGAGCATTATTATTCATAAACCAATCTAACAAATGAAAATACTAATTTTTCAATTGTATATTAAGCATATACTTCGTGCCAGGTACTGGTTAATTTAAAGACAAAATTATAATATACTGCCAAAGAACTTAGAATTGGAGGGAAGAACATGAATACAGATACATAAATATATAATATATTCAAACGATTTCTCTAAATATTCCTTAAATAATATAGTATAAATGTAATAATATAAAAATCCACTTTATTTTGAGGGAAATTAGGCTATTATCCCCAAAACATACACAAATATACAGACACAAACAATTTATTTTGAGAAACCTATTATGGTTCTCTATTTTTAAATTTTTATTGAAGTGCTTTATAGATTATTAGAAAGTCTTAGTTTGTGGACAAGTGGCAAAACTAATATTTTTATGGAAAGTATTAGAAAAACATATGTTTTTTAAGTTTTATCATTTGTATAATTTGCCCATGATGTCTAATTCTATTTTCAATGAATTTCATCTAATTCCGTGTCAGCCACAGGAATGTAAGGCAACTTAGGAATCTTGGTTTATTGGTTTTTTAGTGGATACAGGAAACAAGGGAAAGGCTAGTGTATCTTGTGTGGTTTATTGACTTTTTAGTGGATACAGGAAACAAAAGTAAAGGCTACAGTATCTTGAGTTTATTTACCTGCTTTGACTACAAATCAATCATGCTTACAAACCACATGCAATCGATTAGCAAGGAGTTACTGAGGTGTAGTCATCATTAATCTGTATTAGATTTAGACCATGACACTGTATACTCTCATGTCTCTTCAGCTTCAATTTATTCATTATCTTATTAATAAACATACTTGAAAACATTCCACAAAAGGTGAAGAAATCAAGTAAGATTGTTTTAATTTGGCTGATTTAGAATTAGCTCCTAAATAACTTTTTATTTATTCAGTTCACTATGTATTTATTGAGTATCTAATATATGTAACAAGGCTTTCCTGAGTATGCACTGATCTACAATCAAAGAAAGCCAGTAGGCTCCTTGTTCAGTGATCTGGGCATTTCAGGCAAGTTCCAATACATGTTAATAAGATTACATGTGTGTGTGTGCACATGTGCAAATGTGCATGTATCAATTGGACTCCAACAAAATGTCCAGTAGTTATTTTTACTGAAATTGTTTTAAAAGTCAACCTTTGAATATACTTTTCTGCTGTTTTGCTAAAGTATAGGTTCAAAATATATATGTTAGAGATAATAGTATTTATAGAAAATATCTCTGATGTCAAAATACCTCTACTTCTTAGCCAATAACATATTGTTTTGATGACTGCTGCTTTATAGTATAGTTTAATATCTGGTACTGCTAGGCCCCCTTCCTTCACATTTTTTTTCATTATTTCCCTTGATATTCTTGATCTTTTGTTATTCCAAATGAAATTTGTTATAGTTTTTTCTAATTCAGTAAAGAAGTTTTTTGGTAGTTTGATAGGTATGGCACTAAATAGGTAAATTAATTTGGGTAGAATGGTCATTTTTATTATCTTAGCTTGTCCTACCCATGAGCAATCAATGTTTTTCCAATTGTTGAGATCCAGTTTTATTTGTTTGGAAAGTGTTTTGTAGTTGTTCTCCTATAATTGCTGTGTTTGTTTTGGTAGATAGATTCCTCAGTATTTTATATTGTCTAGGGTGATTTTAAATGGTGTTTCTCTTTCTAACTCTTGCTGTTGTGATGTGTTGGAAATATATAGAAAAGCTGATGATTTATGTGCATTTATTTTGTATCCTGCAACTTAGCTAAAGTTGTTGATTATTTCTACCAACTTCTTAGTTGATTCTCTAAGATTTTTTAAGTATACCATCATATCATCTGCAAAGAGTGATAGCTTAGTCTCCTCCTTGCCTATTTTGATACCTTCAATTTCTTTTTCTTCTCTAATTGCTACTGCTAGTGTTTCTAGTACTATGTTGAATGATAGAGGTGATAATGGGCATCTTTGTTTCACTCCTGATCTTATTTGGAAGGCTTCTAATTTATCCTCATTGCATATGATGCTTGTTGATGGGTTTAGGTATATACTGTTTATTATTTTTAGGAAAGGTCCTTCTATTCCTATACTTTTCAGTGTTTTCAATAGGAATGGATGCTATATTTTGTCAAAGGCTTTTTCAGCATCTATTGAGATAATCATGTGATTTTTGTTTGTTAGATTGTTGATATGGTCAATTATGTGGATGGTTTTCCTAATGTTGAACCATCCTTGCATTCCTGGTATAAATGCCACCTTATCATGGTGTATGATCCTCTTGATTACTTGCTGGAGTCTCTTTGCTAATATTCTATTTAAAATTTTTGCATCTATGTTCATTAGGGAGATTGGTCTGTAGTTTTCTTTCTCTGTTTTTGATCTCCCTGGCTTTGGAATCAGTACCATATTTGTGTCATAAAAGGAGTTTGGTAGGACTCCTTCTTTGCTTATTATATGAAATAATGTGTATAGTATTGGAATTATTTGCTCTTTGAATGTCTGATAGAATTCACTTGTGAATCCATCAGGTCCTGGTGATTTTTTTCTTAGGGAGTTCTTTGATGGTTTGTTCAATTTCTTTTTCTGATATGGGATTATTTAGGTATTCTATTTCTTCTGCTGTTAATCTAGGCAATTTATATTTTTGTGAATATTCATCCATATCTCCTAGATTGTTATATTTATTGCCATATAATTGGGCAAAATAGTTTTTAATGATTGCCTTAATTTCCCCTTCATTAGAGGTGAGGTCTCCCTTTTCATCTATATAAATCCTATCTATAATTCTTATTATATTTGTAGATTTGAGTAATAAATTTAAAATAATTTGGCCTCACTTTCCTCATTTGTAATATGTGACAGTTGGACTAGATTTTATGTAAGGTCATTTTAACAGTATAACTGTGATTCTATGTTATATAAAGAAAGACTGAAAATAATAAAAGATGAGAGAGTTCATAATTCAGATAAAATATGAATAAGGTTCAATATATCAAAACATCAAACCTAAATGAGTACATTACAGTGAGTATGCATTTCAAAATCCTACCATATCTTACTGGTTAGTATTCATTAATTAACGTAGAAAACAATTTTGGGGCAAAAATAATGGAGCAGATATACCAACCCATTTGATTGATATTAACTTATTTTATGAAATATTGTACAATGCCTCAAAACAAATTTTGGAGCAGTATAACCCAAAAAAGAAAGAGTAAAATGATATTTTAGCCCCAAACAACTTAGAAGGCTGGCACAAAAAGTCTAGTCCCCCAGGGCAGAAGCAGAGCTCAGTGCACCAACGTAGGACTCAACACAGCAACATTCCTTAATTATAGCTGAATCAGCAGCAAAGGCCTCAGGACTTCTTAGTCACAGATGGTAAGGGGAGTTAAACAGCTGCATGGAAGGAGATTACTGAAGACCCTAGTTGCATTGTCCATGATTATCTAAGTAACAGTCCTAGGACACAGTCTCAGGATGAGAAGAAGCACTAGTACATATAAGTGCATGTGTTAAGAGGAAAACAGGGCACCCTGGTCAAAGCTTCAGGTAGTAAAAGAATGCTTGTGGTTACTCAAAGATCAAAGTACAGCTGGAAAGAGTATTAAGCATATCCCTCCTTACATCACACATCCTTGGAAGAACTGAAAACAGGTAGACCTCCAGAGTCAACTATGAAGGCAATTGCATATGCCTGAAGCTTAGAATAGTGCTTCCTTCACCACAGTTACAGAGCCCAACTTAAAAAATTATTTTAATATAAAAGTAAAAGGCTAGAAAAATGAGTAAACAACAAAAAAGATCCTCAACAAAAAAGTTATTTTGGTGACAGGGCAGAACAAAGAGAAACTCAGAAAAAAGATCACAAAATAGTTACTGCTGCATCCAAATTATTACCGTCCTCCAAAATATGAATAGTTCTCAAACCCAAAAAGAATTAATGGAGGAGATTAAAAAGGATTTTTTAAAAAATCAAATTAAAGAGATAGGAGAAAAATTGGGAAAAGAAATGAGAAAGATACAAGAAAATCATGACAAAAAAGTCAGTTAGTAAAGGAGGCACAAAAATCCTGAATAAATTAATAACTTTTAAAAAGCAGAATAGGACAGTTGGTAAAAGAAGCACAAGAATGAAAAGACGAACCTAAAAGGAAGAATTGGCCAAATGGGAAAAAGGTACAAAAATTCACTGAAGAAAGGAATTATTTTAAAAATAGAATTGGCAAGAAAATCATACCTTAAAAATGAGAATTGGGCAAGTTGAAGCCAATGACTTCATGAGATATCAGGAAACAATCAAAGTCAAAAGAATGATAAAATAGAAGAAAATGTGAAATATCTCATAGGAAAAACAACTGACCTGGGAATTAAACATAAAAGAAAGAATCTAAGCATTACTGGAATACCTGAAAGTTATTAGAGTTTAGACATCATCTCTAAAGAAATTATCAAGGAAAAGTGCCCTGATAGAAGGGAAAATAGAAATGGGAAAAATTTACCAATCATCTCCTGAAAGAGATACCAAAAGGATAACTCCTAGGAATATTATAGCCAAATTCCATAACTCTCAAGTCAAGGAGAAATATTGCAAACAGCTAAAAAGAAACAATGTAAACATTGTGTGTGGAGTCACAGTCAGAATAATGCAAGATTAAGTATCTTCTACATTAAATGATCTGAGGCCCTTAAATGTGATATTCCAGACAGCAAAGGAGCTAGGACTTCATCTAAGAATCACTTACCCAGCAAAACTAAATATAATGCTTCAGGGGAAAAATGGATATCTAATAAAATATAGAACTTTTAAATATTCCTGATGAAAAGACCACAGTTGAGTGGAATATTTAAATCTCAAATGCAAGTCTCAAGAGAAATATATAAGATAAAGGGGAAAGAAAAATAAACAAAAAAGCAATAAATTTAAATTGTTTATTTCTCTGTATTGGCAAGATTATTCCTATATATAACTCCTAAGAACTTTATTATCTTTAGGACAATTAGAAGGAGTTTACAAAGACAGAGGGCAAGGGTGGGAGTTCTATAGTTTGGAATGATATAAAAAAATAAAATTAAGAGTTGAGAAAACAGAACACATTGGAGAAGGAGAAGGGAGAAATGGAATAGGGTAAATTATTTCAGATAAAAGAATAATGAAATAGCTTCTACAGTTGAGGGGAAGAATGGGGAGGTGAGGAAGAGAACACATGAACTTGACTTTCATCAGAATTACCTCAAAGAGGGACTGAATATAGAAATACTATAGGAAAGTAGGAGTAGAAGGGGATAAAAGAAGGATGTTGGGAATGATAGAAAAGAGGGCTAATGGGGGAGGTATTGCTCAGAAACTAGGCAGGGAGAAATAAGTATGAGAGTAATACACAGTAATCATAATGTTGAAAACATGTTTTATAAGTCTCTCTAAAGGGCCTCACTTCTCAGGTATACGGAGAAATGAGTTGAATATATAGAACACTCTTCTATAGTGATGTAAAAATGTTTTAAATCACTAGTAATTAGAGAAATTCATATTAAAACAATTCTGAAGTACTTCTCCATACAGATAATTAAAATTACAAAACTTGGAGGAGATGTGGGAAAATTGAGACACTAAAGCACTGTTAGGGGAGTTTTGAACCGATTCAATCATTCTGAAGAGTAATTTAGACCTATTCCTAAGGAGTATAATACAGTTCATACCCTTTGATCTAGCAAAACCATCACCAAGTTTGTATTTCAAAGATTTTTTTAAGGGGAAAGGACTTATATACACAATAATATGTAAAGCAGTTTTTTTTGTTGGGGAAAAGAATTGCAAAGTGAGGGGATACCCACCAGTTGAGGAATTGCTGAGTAAGTTATAGTATGTAATTTTAATGGATTACTATTGTAATGTGAGAAATGATAAGCAGGAGGAGTTCAGAATAACTTGGAAAGACTTACACTGATTGAAACAGAGTAAAATAAGCAGACCCAAAAGAACATTATACACAGTGACAGAAATACTGTACAATGAGCAACTATGAATATCTCAGCTATTCTCAACAATAAAATGTTGCAAAACAATCCCAAAGAACTCATGACAAAAAATGTTATCTGCTTCCAGAGGAAGAACTGATGGAATCTGAATTCAGATTGAAGAAAGATTATTCACTTCCTTTCTTAATTTTCTTTTTGTTCAAATTTCCTTCCATAAAAGGTTTAATATGTAAAAAAAATTACATTATTGTACATGTTAAACCTATGGACTATTTCTTACCTTCTCAATTGTGGAGCCTGAGGGGTTGGGTGACAAGGGACGGAAGGAAATTATTTCAGATGATATTGTTTTTAAAATGTTGGAAAATTATGTGTGTATTTGGGGGAAAATAAAAAAAAATAACAGAAAAAATCTTGGTATTCAATCTTCACATTCCCATCCTTGCCAAACATATTGATTCTTTGAAGAAAAACATTTAGAAATATATTCCATAGATAGGTTCACATCTGAAGCTCTCAACAAGAATGAGGTGGGTCAAAAAAGGAACCTCTCCCAATCCCTTCTTCAAATAAAATGGAGTCTTAAGATAAAGTAGTTATCATATTATGGAGTTGATAGTTTTCCTCCAAGCTTGTGGCATCAGCTTTTGAGATCTTACCACTCTCATAGAAATTAATCAGCCTCATTAATTAGATGATTGTAGATTAGGGATCAGGGAGTGTGATATGGTAGATTAGACTTTATTGTAACACGAGGAAGTAAGACATACAATCTCTGAAGTGGGAAATTAGGGGCATATACATAGTAGACAACTGTCTAGTGCAGTGATGGGGAACCTTTTAGAAACTGAGTGCCCAAACTGCAACCCTCAAACCACTGTGAGCCACTCACTTAGCCCAGACAGGTGAGGGAGATTCCATTAGGCTGCTGGGAAGATGTATGGGACACGTAAGAAATATTCTCAGATGTGGTAGAGAGTGGGAGGAAAGCAGCCTCCTCTGGCATGCGTGCCATGGGTTTGCCAACACAGGTCCAGGGTATGGGTTCTTTTCTAAGGCCTGACCTTGATAACTTTTTCTAGGGGCTTCTCAGACCTGAAAGAAACTCTGGGTCAGTGAGGAAAAGCTTCAGACACAAGGATTATTTATTTTGTGCAGTTACTTTAAATAAAATAAATATTTGATCTTATACATTTTCTCTGAATTATCTCTCCAAATTGATATGATGGAACAGAACACTTTTTAGATACAAACTTATATATAAAATATCCATGGATAAAAGGTAGGGATGGCAGAATTATTGCAAAATATCTCTGAATCCATTAAGCAAAGAAATTATAGTTATTTTGCCCAATAAAATATGTAATATGCAAAATTACATTCTGTACTCTATATAATTCTTCTCTCATATATACATTATAAATAGTCAGATTAAGTAGATATTATATATCAATATAAATTCAGCTATAAACATCAGCAAATTTTAGAAGCTTTTATCATGCATGTTACTAATCAATAGTGCTGCCAGTACAATTGTGAAATTTTAAATGATTAAAAAATAGGTTTTCATATTCAAAATAGTCAGGGAAAATTGTATATATCAGACATAAATATAAAGTAGATTGATCTTGGACCTCAACGAAAAGGGATTAGTTAATGAAAAACTAAAATAATTTTGCTTTGACATCAAGGATATAGTTTATAGAAATTTCAGTGTATTGACATTCTTGGTATTTTCCACTAGTGACTCAAAAGTTTGCTGAAGTAATGATCCACTCAATCTTTTTGGGAAAAAAATCTGAAATTTTATAATTAATTCTTTTTAGTACTCAATTTCTTTTTTAATCAGGACACAGATTCACTGGGCTCTAAAATTATATTTTTATATACTCTTCTCCCTAGAAACAAGTCATTTCATTGAGAATAAATCGAAATGCTAAATTCTATCCAGCTGTCACTCTTTGATACATATCCAAGAATAAAAATTGAACTCTGAAAAGCCAGTTATCTGGTGATTCAATATTAAAGGTGATTCTGTCAGTAGGCTTTGGCCAATACTAAATTGGCATTGGGAGGCTATGTTTAATCTGGAAATGAATGAAAATTAAAAATACAGTCACAGAACCATAAAAATATTTAATGACAATAAATCTGACTCTTCTTATTTTAAAGATACACAAATTTAAGTCAGATATGTGAAATGACTTTTATAGTTGTATTTAGGTAGTGACATTAGCACAATTACAATACAAGCCTATTAGTTTTCTTTTACTCATATCGCATGAACTCATTAACACTGTTAATGATCATAATAAAATGAGTGCAGTTAATGTCCATATTGTTCTTCTTTTAGATTTTTAATTGCAAAAGTATTAACAATGTATGGTAACAAATATATCAAGTGTTGAAGTGGAAATAAAAATAAGGTGACAACTAGTTTCAGATGGTATATACTGCATGATGAATGACATTTCTTTTGTAATAGTTTATTATAAATCTCTCAACAACTCAAGTAGATATTATCTATGTTTTACTCATACTGTTTAGAGATTTTTATGATCTGCTATAAGAAAATATTCATGTGGTTGTTGGCATATTTCACTAATCTGAAGATCAGAGTAGAGTAGAATAGAGAAAAATCCATTAAAAAAAGAAACTACAGAATTAGAGGAAGATAAATTTCCTAATCTTCAAGTTGAGGAAGAAGGTAGATGTTGTTAAATTTCATTTTCATCTTTAGGTAAAGTCAAGAGATTATTAAATATACTGTGAAGATTCATAAATAGGCAAGCTATCATTATAAATGGATATGATTCACCAAGACCAGATCTTTCCAAACTAATCTCATTTCTTTTTTTGTGGATGATCTAGATCTATAATGGCAAAAATTTTGGCATGTGTGTTGAAGATGGCATGCAGAGTGCTCTCTATGGGCACATGTGTGCCCTCCACTCCCCAATAGAGTTTGTTACTAGAAAGGTAGAGGGAATTGGATGGAGCTGCTCCCTTCCTCCTCTCCACCTTATCTGATGACATTTTTCCACATCACCTCTGCCCAGCAGCCCATGGGATTGCTTCCTCCCTCCCCTGTCTGGGGTAAGGTAGGTGGTGGCTCACAGGTGACAGAGCTCAGGACACTTTCCTCCCCCTCTCTACACTCACTGAAGACATTCCTCGCTTCTCCCACCCCTCTGCCAAGCAGCCCTATAGGAGTGCTTTCTCCCCTGTGTAAGGCATGGCATATGATCTCTAAAAGTTTTACCATCAATGATATAGATGGTTAGGATGATAATCATTACATTCTATTACATTAAGGCATTTGACAAAGTGTCTCAAAGTATCTTCAAAAACAAGATGGAAAAAGATGGAGTATATAGACAGGCAGAATTATAACTTGAATTTAGCAAAAAAAATGAGCATCACTTAATGCATGGTTATGACATTACTTGAGTGCCAAAAAACCCAATACTGCCATTTTTCATTTTAATATATTAAGAATTTTATTTTTCTTTATATCATAGTCATTTTTGGAAAACAAACAAAAACACTGCCCTACACTCTATGCTCATTACACTAAATTTTTCCTTGTGGCACACAAGAATTAAATAAAAATACATTTTAGAGAATATATTTGACATAGTATATGTTATATGCACACATTATCATCTATTCCCTCTATAAGAAAAAGGTATATTTAATTATGTTTCCAATGCTTATCATTGCTTCAGTTAATCTTTTTTTTAAACATTTATAAATATTTATTTTTTGAAATGTTACCATGCTTACATAATTCATGCTCTTACTTTCCCCTTCACCTCCCCCCCCTGACTGCCTCCTCCACCCCATGGCTGATGTGTATTTCCATTGGCTTTAACATGTGTCATTGATCAAGACCTATTGCAAATTGTTGATAGTTGCAATGGTGTGGTAGTTTCGAGTCTACATCCCCAATCATGTCCTCCTCAACCCATGTGTTCAAGCAGTTGTTTTACTTCTGTTTCCACTCCTGTAGTTCTTCCTCTGAATGTGGGTAGCATTCTTTTCCATAAATCCCTCAGAATTGTCCTGGGTCATTGCATTGCTGCTAGTACAGAAGTGCATTACATTCTATTTTACCACAGTGTATTGGTCTCTGTGTACAATGTTCTTCTGGCTCTGCTCCTTTCACTCTGCATCAATTCCTAGAGGTCTTTCCAGTTCACATGGAATTCCTCCAGTTCATTATTCCTTTGAGCACAATAGTATTCCATCAACAGCATATACCACAATTTGTTCAGATATTCCCCAATTAAAGGGCATACCCTCATTTTCCAGTTTTTTGCCAAAACAAAAAGCACAGCTATACATATTTTCGTACAAATCTATTTATCTATGATGTCTTTGGGGTACAAACCCAACCTGCCAAAATGGTTGGACCAGTTCACAACTCCACGAGCAATGCATTAATGTCCCAATTTTGCCACATCCCCTCCAGCATTCATTACTCTCCCCTTCTTTCATTTTAGCCAATCTGCTAGGTGTGAGGTGATACCTCAGAGTTGTTTTGATTTGCATTTCTCTAATTATTAGAGATTTACTTAAAAAATCCTAGAGAATCAACTAAGAAGCTTGTAGAAATAATCAACAACTTTAGCTAAGTTGCAGGATACAAAATAAATGCCCATAAATCATCAGCATTTCTTTATATTTCCAACACATCCCAGCAGCAAGAAGTAGAAAGAGAAACACCATTTAAAATCACCCTAGACAATATACAATACTTGGGAATCTATCTACCAAAACAAACACAGCAATTATACGAAAACAACTACAAAACACTTTCCAAACAATTAAAACTGGTTCTAAACAATTAGAAAAATATTGATTGCTCATGGGTAGGATGAGCTAAGATAATAAAAATTACCATTCTACCCAAATTAATTTACCTATTTAGTGCCATACCTATCAAACTACCAAAAAACTTCTTTACTGAATTAGGAAAAACTATAACAAAGTACATTTGGAATAACAAAAGATCAAGAATATCAAGGGAAATAACGAAAAAAAATGTGAAGGAAGGGGGCCCAGCAGTACCAGATATTAAACTGTACTATAAAGCAGTGGTCATCAAAACGGTATGGTACTAGCTAAGAGTCAGAAGGGAGGATCAGTGGAATAGACTTGGGGTAAGTGACATCAGCAAGACAGTGTATGATAAACCCAAAGAGCCCAACTTTTGGGACAAAAATCCACTATTTGACAAAAAACTGCTGGGAAATTTGGAAAACAATATGGGAGAGATTAGGTTTAGATCAACATCTCATACCCTACACCAAGATAAATTCACAATGGGTGAATGACTTGAATATAAAGAGGGAAACTATAAATAAGGTAAGTGAATACAGAATAGTATACCTGTCAGATCTCTGGGAAAGGAAATATTTTAAAAGCAAGGAAGAGTTAGAGAAAATTACAAAATGTAAATTAAATGATTTTGATTATATCAAACTAAAAAGCTTTTGTACAAACAAAAACAATGTAGCCAAAATCAGAAGGGAAACAACAGTTAATCTTTTTTTAATGATTTTTAAAACTTTACTTTGTTTTACTCATTCTGTATGCTTTTTCCCTTTGCATCTATTACACTTTGCAACAGTATTTTCCCATATTTCTTAATTATTCATCTTCATTATTTCTAGCTATTTAATAAGATACAGATTTTTTAAAAAGTCTTCAGTTAATTTACATCTACTTTGTTTCCAGTTACTTTTATCATAAACAGTGTTACTATGAATAATTTCTTTTGTATAAATGGCATCTGAATTTCTGTTTTATTTTTTAATTTTTACTTTGAAGAGCATATGACTAGTGGAAGAAACACTGAATCAAAGAATGAGATCATTTTAGTTGATTTTGTTGCCTTATTCCAAAATGATATTTCAACTCCACCAACCACATAGATGAATTTGTATTCACAAAACCCCTATTGCATGCACTTTTTGTCATCTTTGTCAATTTTCAAACTATGATGGAATATATCAGACTTCTCAATTCCATTCTCTTATTATTAGTCACTTAGAGCCAATTTTAGATGATTATTTGTAATTTTTCAATTATTTTGAAAATTATTTGCCAATTTCACTTGATCTTCTGTTTATAAAAATTGATCTTGTAATGGTTTTATCACTAAAATTACAGGCCACTGAGCAGGTCCTGATAAATGTTTTTTTACATGTTAAAAATTCCTTCAAAAGATGAAATCATAGGTCTCAACCAAAAAAACAAATTAATCAAACTACTTTATTAAAACTTTTAATCATCACTATTATTCAACATTTTACTTTGGGGTTTTTGAAGTATGCATTTATTATTTACTATTTCTTCTATATAAAATCAGTTGCTTAAAAGTATCCAGGAATTCTAATGTATGTATGTAGGATTTAATCTGATTCATTATAACTCTATGTGGGGTTTTCTTGGAAAATATGCTGGAGTGATTCACCATTTCCTTTTCCAGCTCATTTTATAAATGAGGAGCTGAGGGAATCATGGTTAACTGACTTGCCCAGAGCCAAACAGCTAGTAATTATTTGAGGCCAGATTTAAGGTCATGAAAACGAAATTTCCCTATTCAAGGATCTCTATCTACTGTACTACCTAGCTGTCCATACCTTTTCTTTTAGAATCATCTAAAACATAACAGTTTTTGTTCTGCTCCCTTCTTTCCCAATTTAGTTATCTCTATGATTTAAAAACAAAAACAAAGTAGAATTTTAAGGAAGAATAGGATAAAAAAAATTGAGTGATAAGGATAAACATGAGAAAACAGAATGGAAGGAGATACATAATTAGTATACATGATTGTGAATGTAAATGGGATGAATTCACTCATAAAATGGAAGTAGTTAACATAATTAATCCAACAATATGGTTTTTAAAAGAAACACACTTGAAACAGAGATACTCCTCCCCCAACCCAGATTTTAAGGAGCTGAGGAAGAATATACTCCTCTTTAGGCCTTAGATGAGGTAAAAAGTACCCAGGCAAAAATTATGATCTCATACAAAGCCAAAGCAAAAAAAATAAATGATTTTATTAGCTAGAGTCATCTGGAAAACTCTCTAAATCAGTACTGACTAGAGAAATACAAATGATAATAACATTGAAGTACTATCAGATTTCATTATCATAATACTGGCTTAAATGACAGAAAAGGAAAATGAAAAATTCTAGAAAGGAAACGGAAAGCAGGGATACTGTTGTTATTAAAAATGAGGAAGGCAGATGAATGTTTGGGACTTGCGGTTAAGATGGCAGCAGAATAAGGAGCAGCTGCTTCATCTCTCCTAACTGAAGCATACAGGACTCCTCAAGGGGTCATAAAAACGAAACCAGACAAACCCCAAAACAGGGCACAGCATTGAAGGTATGCAGAATCGGGGCATTTCCACACTATAAAGGGGTGAAACAGCTCTCACTAAAATGTGAGAGGAAGAAGCCCCTCCACCCCACACACACACACCATGCACAGTGCCAAGGCCAACACACAAGAGTGAAAACAGGATTGGGCAACCTGTAAGTCACTAGCAGCCCCAGGGCTTGTACCTGTGAAGGCACTGCCCTGGGCGAGGACAAAGATCGCTAATTCAGGGACTTTCCCCGAGTGTCTGCACAGGTGAAGGCAGTGCCCTAGGCTTGAATAGGGATCTCCAGCACAAGCTGGGACATTGAGTGAGGACCCAATGCAGATGGGAGTGTGTCTGTGGAAGCAGCCCCCGAGACTGCTGAAGGAGCCTCAGGCAGAGGGGCAGACTGGGGACTACCAGGAGGCCTGACCCCTAGGACAAGGAGACCAGAGCCCTCTGTGGCTCAGAAAGCACAGGCAGACCCTGAGTGTGAAGACAAAGCTGAAAAGGGGCGGGGCTAACAATGGCAAGCCATAGGGAAGCCCAGAAGAAAAAGATTATCAAGAAAAACTCTGGAACACTCAACAACTTCTACACAGAGAAAATACAGACAACAGGAGGACAAACAAAAATCCAAACCTTCCCAAAACAATGAAAGCTGGTCACAAGCTATTGAAGAGTTCAAAAATGAGATGTTGAGGAGGATGGAAGAGATCTGGCAAGAAAATAACAGTTTAAAAGGCAGAATTTCGAAATTGGAAAGTGAGGCAAGTCAACTAAAGACCAGAAATGACCAGATTAAAAAGGAAAACCAAAACATTATAGCCGAAAACCTGTCCTTAAAGGCTAGAATTGAACAATTAGAAGATAATGATCTCTCAAGACAACAAGAACAAATAAAACAAAGTCAAAAGACTGATAAAATAGAAGGAAACATGAAATATCTCAATGAGAAAGTGACAGACCAAGAAAACCGGTCGAGAAGAGACAATTTGAGAATCATTGGTCTTCCAGAAAAAGGAGAAAATAATAGAAACTTGGACTCCATGTGTGTATTATTCCTGTTGGCTCCCAGAGGAGCATAGGGCCTCAACCATCTCACGCCAACGGACTCTGTTCTGGGCAACTTCCCTCAGGTAAGCCCATGTCATTCCAACGGCCTTTGTTTCATTTTTGGCAGATCTTCGTCAGGTCTGTTTTGGCATTCTGACTTTCCTCCTCCCTGGTGGATTCCAGCTCAGTGCTTGTCTGGCAACGTTGTCCTCCGGTTTTCATAGTGTATGTCCTATCCATCTCCACTTCCGTTTCTTTACATCCTGGCTGATGGGAAACTGAATTGTTCTTTCCCAGAGTCTGGTATTGGAAATCTTTTCAGGCCATCTGATGTTCAAGATGTGACGTAGGCATCTGTTAACAAAGACGTGGAGTTTATTGGTATTAGCGCTCGTCACTCTCCAACTTTCTGATCCATATAGGAGGATGGCCTTTACGTTGGTGTTGAAAATTTGGAGCTTAGTGACGAGCGACAGTGCTCTGGAGGCCCAGACAGACCGCAAGGTGTTAAATGCATGTCTGGCTTTGTTGATTCGGCTCCTGATGTCCTCTTCTGCCCCGCCGTCCTTACTGACTATGCTACCCAAATAGGTGAAGTGGTCCATCTCCTTGATGTTTTCTCCCTGTAGTTGGATTGGCAGGTCCTTTCTCCTGTTGACTGTGATCACCTCAGTCTTCTTCTTGTTGATCTTCAGACCAGTCTTCTCTGCTTCTTCAGAGAGTCGTGTAAGTTTGTATTGTGCATCCTGCTGTTTGTGAGAAAGGAGACAGATGTCATCCGCGAAGTCAAGGTCCTCTAGCTGCTTGGTAAGACTCCATTGGATGCCTGAGTTGCTGTCCTTGATAGTTCTTCTCATAATCCAGTCTATAACCATCAAGAAGATAAGGGGCGAGAGCATGCAACCTTGCTTCACTCCGGACTCCATAGTTAAAGAAATTATTCAGCAAAATTGCCCCGAAGTCCTACAACAAGAGGGCAATATAGATACTGAAAGGATCCATAGATCACACTCTACACTGGACACAGAAAAGTCAACACCAAGGAATATAATAGCCAAAATCAAGAGCTTTCAAGTAAAAGAAAAAATCTTACAAGAAGCCAGAAAGAGACAATTTAAATATAAAGGAGCACCAATCAGGATCACACAGGATCTGGCAGCCTCAACACTAAAAGACCGCAAGGCTTGGAACATGATATTCAGAAAGGCAAGAGAGCTGGGCATACAGTCACGGATCAACTACCCATCGAAACTGACTATATACTTCCAGGGGAAAGTATGGGCATTCAACAAAATTGAAGATTTTTAAGTTTTTGCACAAAAGAGACCAGGACTAAATGGAAAGTTTGATACCCAACCACAGAAATTAAGAGAAACATGAAAAGGTAAATAAGAAACAGAGGGAAAAGAAAGAAAACACATAATTTTTTAAACTGGACTCTTTAAGGTCTTAAATAAGAAGATCTAATTATCTGTATTACTATGAGGAGAAATGCTATGTAAAATTCTCTGTAGTGAACTCTACTCACTATTACAATATTCACTATTATAGCAACCAGAAGAATAATTCATAGGGAGAGGACAGGATACTAAATGGTCTAAGATGACATGGGGGGTGGGAAAGAGGGGGAGAATAGTAGGAGACACCAAGAAAAATCTGAGTAAATAAGAAAAATAGGATATTCTATCATACACAAAAAGGGCATGGGAAGGGAAGGGGATAAATATTATTATAAGGAGGAGAGGAAGAGAGCATTAAGAGGTAATAATCAAACCTTACTCTCAGTGTAATCAATCTGGAGAGGGAAGAGTAGCTTTATTATCCATTCGGATAAAAAACTCTATCTAACCCTACTTAGAAAGTGAGAAGGGATGAAGCAAAGGGAGCAGGGGAGAGGGGAGGTCAAAAAAGGGAGGGGAGAAGAAGGGTGAGGGAATTCATTAGGCCTTTAAAAAACAAAAAAAGGGGAATAACAAGGGAGGGGGCAAAAAGGGAAGTCAATCAATGGAGGGGATAAGGGATACTGACTCAAAGCAAACCACTGATTTAAAATAAAATAGTGTAAGAACAAGGGGTGGATCTAGGGAGGATACAAAAATGTCAGTGAATGCACAACTGATAATTGTAACTCTGAATGTGAATGGGATGAACTCACTCATAAAACGGAAGCAAATAGCAGAGTGGATCAGAAATCAAAATCCTACCATATGTTGTCTACAAGAAACACATATGAGGCGGGTAGACACACACACACGTTTAAGGTTAAGGGCTTGAGCAAAATCTTTTGGGCGTCAAATGAGAAAAAGAAGGCAGGAGTGGCTATTATTATCTCTGACAAAGCCAAAGTAAAAACAGATATGATTAAAAAAGACAGGGAAGGTCATTACATCCTTATTAAAGACAGTAAAAACAATGAGTAAATAACAATGCTCAATATATATGCACCAAGTGGTATAGCGTCCAAATTCATAAAGGAGAAACTGGGAGAGCTCAAGAAGGAAATAGATAGTAAAACCATACTAGTGGGAGATCTAAATATTCCTCTTTCAGATCTAGATAAATGAAACCAAAAAATAACTCCCTAAGAAAAAATCACCAGGACCTGATGGATTCACAAGTGAATTCTACCAGACATTCAAAGAGCAACTAATCCCAATACTATAAAAATTATTTGATATGATAAGCAAAGAAGGAGTCCTACCAAATACCTTTTATGACACAAATATGGCATTGATTCCAAAGCCAGGGAAATCAAAAACAGAGAAAGAAAACTACAGACCAATCTCCCTAATGAACATAGATGCAAAAATCTTAAATAGAATACTAGCAAAGAGACTCAAGTAAGTAATTAAGAAGATCATCCACCATGATCAGGTGGGATTTATACCAGGAATGCAAGGATGGTTCAACATTAGGAAAACCATCCACATAATTGACCATATCAACAGTCTAACAAACAAAAATCACATGATTATCTCAATAGATGCTGAAAAAGCCTTTGACAAAATACAGCATCCATTCCTATTGAAAACACTGAAAAGTATAGGATCAGAACGACCCTTTCCTAAAAATAATAAACAGTACATACCTAAAACCATCAACAAACATCATATGCAATGGGGATAAATTAGAAGCCTTCCCAATAAGATCAGGAGTGAAATAAGGATGCCCATTATCACCTCTATTATTCAACATAGTACTAGAAACACTAGCAATAGCAATTAGAGAAGAAAAAGAAATTGAAGGTATCAAAATAGGAAATGAAGAGACTAAGTTATCACTCTTTGCAGATGATATGATGGTCTACTTAAAAAATCCTAGAGAATCAACTAAGCAGCTTGTAGAAATAATCAACAACTTTAGCAAAGTTGCAGGATACAAAATAAATGCACATAAATCATCAGCATTTCTATATATTTCCAACACATTAGACCAACAAGAGGTAGAAAGAGAAACACCATATAAAATCACCTTAGACAATATAAAGTACTTGGGAATCTATCTACCAAAACAAACACAGCAATTATAGGAAAACAACTACAAAACACTTTCCAAACATAAAACTGAATCTAAACAATTGGAAAGGCATTGATTGCTCATGGGTAGGATGAGCTAACATAATAAAAATGACCATTCTACCCAAATTAATTTACCTATTTAGCGCCATACCTATCAAACTACAAAAATCATCTTTAATGAATTAGAAAAAACAATAACAAATTTCATTTGGAATAACAAAAGATCAAGAATATTAAGGGAAATAATGAAAAAAATGTGAAGGAAAGGGGCCTAGCAGTACCAGATATTAAACTATACTATAAAGCAGTAGTCCTCAAAACAATATGGTACTGGCTAAGAGACAGAAGGGAGGATCAGTGGAATAGACTTGCAATAAATGGCATCAGCAGGACAGTGTATGTTAACCCAAAGAGCCCAACTTTTGGGACATCAATCCACTATTTGACAAAAACTGCTGGGAAATCTGGAAAACAGTATGGGAGAGAATAGGTTTAGATCAACGTCTCACACCCTACACCAAGATAAATTCAGAATGGGTGAATGACTTGAATATAAAGAGGGAAACTATAAATAAGTTAAGTTAACACAGAATAGTATACCTGTCAGATCTCTGGGAAAGGAAAGATTTAAAACCAAGCAAGAGTTAGAGAAAATTATGAAATGCAAATTAAATGGTTTTGATTATATTAAGCTAAAAAGCTTTTGTACAAACAAAAACAATGTAGTCAAAATCAGAAGGGAAGGGGCAGCTGGGTAGCTCAGTGGAGTGAGAGTCAGGCCTAGAGGCAGGAGGTCCTAGGTTCAAACCCAGCCCCCATTGCCCACCCTTACCAATCTTCTACCTATGAGACAATACACCGAAGTACAAGGGTTTAAAAAAAATCAGAAGGGAAACAACAAATTGGGAAAAAATCTTTATAACAAAAAACTCTGACAGGGGTCTAATTGCTCAAAAATACAAGGAGTTAAAATCAATAGTATAAAAAATCAAGACATTCCCCAATTGAAAAATGGGAAGAGACATGAATAGGCTATTCTCCGGTAAAGAAATCAAAAGTATCAATAAGCACATGAGAAAGTGTTCTAAATCTCTAATAATTAGAGAAATGCAAATCAAAACAACTCTGAGGTATCACCTCACTCCTAGCAGATTGGCTAAAATGATAGAAGGGGAGAGTAATGAATGTTGGAGGGGATGTAGCAAAATTGGGACATTAATGCATTGCTGGTAGAGTTGTGAACTGATCCAACCATTCTTGCTGGCAATTTTGAACTATGCTCAAAGGGCTATAAAAGAATGCCTGCCCTTTGATCCAGCCTTACCATTGCTGGGTTTGTACCCCAAAGAGATCATAGATAAATAACTTGTATGAAAATATTTATAGGTGCGCTTTTTGTAGTGGCAAAGAACTGGAAAATGAGGGTATGCCCTTCAATTGGGGAATGGCTGAACAAACTGTGGTATATGCAGGTGATGGAATACTATTGTGCTCAAAGGAATAATAAACTTGCGGAGTTCTAGGTGAACTGGAAAGACCTCCAGGAACTGATGCAGAGTGAAAGGAGCAGAGCCAGAAGAACACTGTACACAGAAACAGATATACTATGGTAAAATTGAATGTAATGGAGTTCTGTACCAGCAACAATGCAATGACACAAGACAGCTCTGAGGGATTTATGGTAAAGAACGCTACCCACATTCAGAGGAAGGACTGCAGGAGAGGAAACATGGAAGATAAACAATTGCTTGAATGCATGGGCTGAGGCGGACATGATTGGGGATGTAGACTCGAAACTACCACACCAATGCAACTAAACAACAATACGGAAATAGGCCCTGAACAAGGACACATGTTATAACCAGTGGAAATGTGCATTGTCCATGGGTGGTGGGACAGCGGGGGGTGAAGTGGAAAGTAGGGGCATGAAGCATGTAAACAGGTTAAAAATGAATTTTAATAAATGTTTAAATTTTTAAAAAATGAGGAAGGCAGATATTAAAAGGGAGAATAGTATTTTAATAAAAGCCATGCTGATAGAGATAAAATCATTAGACCACTTGGCTGTAAGTATTCAAACTGCCACCTCAGCCATTTTAGCTTTCGTATCTCAGAGAGCCCAGGTAGGTAAAGAGGAAGTTCAAAGTCACTTCCCCATATTGAAAGCCGTCCCTCACCTTGAATACATAATCCAAAACAGGAAACCCATTGGGGATCACGGGAAATGTAGTTCCAAGTATCCCAAGTGATTTTAAATAACACAATACATACACTTCTGGGGAAGTTGTAAACTGGTCCACTACTTCTAGAGAATAATTTGGAACTATGCCCAAAAGGCTATAAAATTATGTTTACTCCTTGACTCAGGAATACCACTTTATATCCCCAAGACATAAAAAAAAAACAAAAAGTACCTATATCCGTATATAAATATGTATGTGTATATAATGACTCTTTTTGTGCTGAGTTATAAATTGAGAGGATGTCTATCAATTAAAGATTAACTAAACAATTTTTGACATATGAATTTGAATTGAAGGCTATTTATGTTCTACCAGGTGTTGAGTAAAATGGTTTAAGAAAAACCTTGTAAGACTTATATTGACTGATTCAAAGGAAAATGAGAAGGATCTGAATCTGTACCAGGAACATCAATATTGTAAGGATGATCAATGTTGAAAGATTTTTCTACTCTTATCAAGACAATGATCTAAAACAATTTCAAAAGATCCATTATGTTGTCGAATGCTCAAACTTTCCCCTGGAAGAATATAGTCAGTTTTGATGGGTAGGTGATCCTTGGTTGTAAACCCAATTCTCTTGCCTTTCCAAGCCTTGCGGTCTTTTAGTGTGGAGGCTTCCAGATCCTGTGTGATCCTGATTTGTGCTCCTTGATATCTGAATTGTCTCTTTCTGGCTTCTTGTAAGATTTTTTCTTTTAGTTGAAAGCTCTTGAATTTAGCTATTATGTTCCTGGGGATTGTCTTATTGTCTAATGTAGAGGGTGATCTATGGATCCTTTCAATGTCTATATTGCCCTCTTGTTGTAGAACTTCAGGGCAATTTTGCTGAATAATTTCTTTAAGTATGGAGTCCAAGTTTCTATTAATTTCTGGTTTTTCAGGAAGAACAATGATTTTCAGGTTGTCTCTTCTAGACCGGTTTTCTTGATCTATCAGTTTCTCATTGAGATATTTCATGTTTCCTTCTATTTTATCTGTCTTTTGACTTTGTTTTATTTGATCTTGCTGTCTTGATAGATCATTGCCTTCTACTTGCCCAATTCTTGTCTTTAGAGACTGGTTTTCTGCTATAAGCTTTTGATTTCCCTTTTCAGTTTGGTCTGACCTGTTTTCCAGCTGTTTGATTTTGGTCTCCAATTTGCTTATTATTTCTTTTGATTTGGGGGCATCTTTTTCTAATTGCTCAATTCTAGCCTTTAGAGACTGGTTTTTGGCTACAATCTTTTGGTTTTCCTTTTCAATCTGGTCATTTCTGGTCTTTGATTTACTTGCCTCACTTTCCAATTGTGAAATTCTGCCTTTAAAATGTTATTTTCTTGCCAGATCTCTTCCATCTTTCTCTGTTTTGGAAAGGTTTGGATTGTTTGTTCTCCTCAGTTGTTTCCTCTGTTGTCTGGATTTTTTCTGTGTAAAAGTTGTCAAGTGTTAAAGGTTTTTTCTTCTTCATCTTTCTCTTCTGGTTTTCCTGATGACTTGTCATATTAAGCTGAGTTCCCTCTCAGCTTTATGCTTGAGCCCAGGATCTGTTTGTGGCTCTTTAGAGATTCCTGAGGTCTCAGGTATAGTTGTTTTGGGACAAGCCTCCTGGTGGTCTCCTTGCTCGTTCTTTTGCCTGAAGCTCCTTTAACAGTCTCAGGCAGCTGCTTCCACAGTCAAGCACCTCTCTGCACTGGGTACCCACTCAAGGTCAGCTCCTGCACTCAGGATCAGCCCCATTCATCTGCACCCCAGTCCTCGCTTTAATCTGTGCCTCAGCCCGCGCCTGTGTTAGCCCCTTCACCTGCGCCTGGGCTCAGGGTCTGGGCTCAGGGTCTGAGCTCAGAGTCTGCAAGTTCCTCAGCCTCCCGGGGGTCCCAAGTCTTACTGCTCCCAGGAACAAGCCCTGGTGAGCTGTCAATGACCCAATGGGTGCCCCAAACCTGCTCTGACTCCCGTAAGCTGGCTTTGGCGCAGTAGGTGGTGTGGGGTGGGGGAGGGGGTTGCTCCGCTCTTGTTTTTGTGGGAGCTCTTTCACCCCTTTATAACATGGAAATGCCCCATTTCCACAGTACCTCTGATGCTGTGCCCTGTTGTGGGGTCCCTTCTTTCCTCTGGATTTGTTTTTATGTCTTTTTGAGGAGTCCTATATGCATGGGTTAGGAGAAGTCAAGCAGCTGCTTTTTACTCTGCCGCCATCTTAACCCAGAACCCCAAAAAATCCATTATGAAAAATATTTTCCATCTCCTGAAAAAGAAGTGATGAACTTCGAGTGAAATTGGAGTACATATTTTTACTTTCTTTTTCTAAAATGACAATTATGGAAATATTTTACATGATTATATATATATATATATGTATAATTGAAATGATATTACTTGCATTCTCATTGTTTTGAAAAGGAAAAAAGGAGGAAGAGAGTTTGAGACTCAAAATATTTTTAAAACCATGTTACTAGCAAATAATACATTTTAAATGTTATAAACTATTGAAAATAATTACCTATTTTTGAATCCTTTCCTTTGATTATTTTGAAATAATCAAATCATTATGTATTTAATATTTTTTTCACCTTCTGTACACACAAAGACACAGTCATAAATACCAAATGATAAGAAACCATGTCAAAAAGTCTTGATGAAATCCAGATATACAATATCATAGTTAATGCTATGGTCTATCAGCCTAGGAATCCTGTCAGAGAAGGAAACTAATTTCATTTAGTAATGCCTTTATTATCGATTATCCCATGCTAGCTTTTAAAACTTTGAGAATTTTATTTTATTTTTTTCCTTATTTTAAATTTCCAATATTTTTTCATGGTTATATGATACATGATTCCCCTTCCCCCCTCTTTCCTCCCTCCTTTGGTAAGCACTTCCACTGGGTTATCCATGTATCATTGTTCCAAACCTATTTCCGTGTTTTTCATATCTGTAGTAGAGTGATCCTTTAACATCAAAACTCCAATCCCTATTGCTCTATGTGATTGATCACATATTTTTCTAATTCATTTCCATTTCCACAGTTCTTTCTCTGCATGTGGACAGCATTCTTTTTTTCTAAGTTCCTCTGGATTGTCCTGGGTCATTGCATTTGATTGTATCTGTCTTATGTGTACAATGTTCTCCTGGTTCCACTCCTTTTACTCTACATCAATTCCTGGAGGTTTTTCCAGTTCACACAGAATTCCTCTAGTTCTTTATTCCTTTCAGCAAAATAATATTCCATCAGCAACATAAACCATAATTTATTGAGCCATTCCTCAATCAAGGAACATCCCCTGATTTTCCGTTTTTTTTTTTTTTTTGCTACCACAAAAAATGTTACTATAGATATTTTTGTACAAGTTGTTTTCCTTATTATCTCTTTGGGGTATAAATCCAGCAGTCATATGGTTGGATCAAAGGGCAGGCAGTCTTTTTAAGCCCTTTGTGCATAGTTCCAAATTGCCCCCCAGAATGGTTGGACCAATTTACAACTCCACCAGCAGTGTATTAGTGTTCCAATTTTGCCACATTCCCTCCAACATTTATCACCTTCCTTTGCTAACATATTGGCAAGTCTGCTAGGTATAAGACGATACCTCAGAATTGTCTTAATTTGCATTTCTTTCTTCACAAGGGATTTAGAACATCTTTTCTTGTGCTTATTGATAGTTTTGATTTCTTCATGTGAAAATTTCCTAGTCATGTCCCTTGACCGTTTGTCGATTGGGGAATGGCTTGATTTTTTCTAAATTTGACTTAATTTCTTATATATTTGGGAAATTAAACCTTTGTCAGAGAGTTGTATTATAAAAATGTTCTCTCAGTTTTGTTGATTTCCTTCTAATTTTGGTTGCATTGGTCTTGTTTATATAAAACCTTTTTAATTTGACATAAACGAAGTCATTCATTTTACATTTTGCACAGTTCAGCTCTCTATCTCTTGCTTGGTCTTAATGATCTAGAATTTTATCAAGAGTCAAAGTCAAACTTAGTAGCTTGAGATGAAGAAATCAAAACAATAAATAGATATATGAAAAAATGCTCTAAATAATTACTGATTAGAGAAATGAAAACCAAAACAATTCTGAGATATCATCTCATACACACCAGTCTATGTATAATGATAAAAGGGCAGAGCAACAAATGCTGGGGGAAATATGGGAAAATGGGGACACTGATAAACTTTTTTAAGGTCCTATGAACTGATCCAACCATTTTGGGAACAATTTGGAATTACACTCGAGTTATACAACTGAATATACCTTTGCTAAGTCTATTTCCAAAAGAGATCAAGGAAAGAGGAAAAGAACCCATATATTCTAAAATATTTATAACAGCTCTCTTCGTTGTGTCAAAGAATTGGAAACTGAAGGAATGCTCATCAGTTGGGGAATGGCTGAAGTAATTGTGGTATATGATTTTGATAGAACACTTGTGCTATATAAAATGATGAACAAATTGATTAAAGAAACATGAAAAGAACTACACAAGATAATGAACTATGAAATGAGTAGAACTGGGAGAATATTAAATATAGCCACAGAACTAAGGCTGGAAGAATAAACAATGAATGTTACCTCCAGAAAGTCCTCAGAAAAGTAAAACATGAAAGACTTAGTTTATATGAACATGCTGGCTTTCCTGAGGACATGTTTTGAGATGCAAGGAGGATGAAGAAGGGATGGGATACTTGTGGAAGAGATTTCTTATATAGATATGAAGAAAAATAAATTAATTATATAGGAAATTTATGATTTCATTTGTTTACTATCATCTTTTTCTTTGTATCTGAAAATATTTGCATTGTTTATTTTTGTAAAAATTTGGAATAATAAAAAAAGAAAGAAAAAATCTGGTATATGCAGAGAAGAAAGTGGAATAAAGAAAAAAACCAGTATCTTTACAAAGGAAGGAAAAGGTAGAGGCAATTTAAAGAAAAAGAAATAACCTCCTCTTTAAACACTGGAAAAATCATTTTCCACCTCCCATTATGCAAAGCTACTCCCACTCATCATAATTTTGAAAGATTGCTAACACATGAGAAATAACAATGACAAAGTCTTTTAGCATATTGAGAAATAGTTTATATTGTCCTGTTATCTTTATTTAATTAATTGTTGCTAAGAAAGATTTTTAATTTCCACATTTAGATTTCAACTCCCAAATATGCCTATTTCTATCCCACTTAGTTGTCTGTCCATTTTACTTGGAATATGAATTAGAAGAAAAACATTTTTGCATAAATCTGTCATCTGTCTATTTTTCTTAGACATCATCCAGTTTATCTCAATCTGTGATCTATTCTTTGATTTCCCTTTTTTAGATATAATTAAAACAAAATTATTGTCCTTTCTATTCAATGTGAAGTTTAACTAATTTTGGCTTGAAACATTTCATGTATTATTCATGTAGAATAGTATCACTCTTTTATTTTCATCTTTAGCTACCTGTCTTAATTAAATCTTCCATACATTTTAAAAATCTGAATTTTCCAATGAATTTCCTATGTATTCAAAGCCATTCCAATTTGTCAGCATCCTTTTACTTCCTAATACAAGTAATAATTTTGCTTTGGAGAACTTCTTTGAAGAGTCTTCCTATATAGGATCTTAGAATATTAACTATTTGTTGAATAATATAATATAATGTTTATAAATATTGCATGCCATCTTTCTGAAGAACAAAAATTAAATTTTCCTCCTTTCAAATTCCCAACTGTGAGAGATCAAAAACCATGAGAAGTAAGTGAACTGTACCATCTCTGTGTATATATCTCAGTAAGGTAGAGACATTACAGGAGTTGACATGCAGAGTTTTACTTATAAATTATAAAAAATGTATTTATGAATTTTTTCTGCATACTGTTAATTTTGAAATGAGACAGAAGCTTCTGTTCAACTTATATTTTTTAACAAATGCAAGTGTTAAACTATATCAGTTTTTATTTTATTTTATCAAATTTCACAATTTATCAGATAGTCATGTATTCCAAAATTAGAGAGAACAAGTAATTGAGAATATATATAAATATATGTATATATATATGTGTGTGTGTATGTGTGTAACACATCAGAACATACAGAGGATGTTAAGAAATATTCAATTGTTTGT
Organism: Gracilinanus agilis; assembly: GCF_016433145.1. Taxonomy (NCBI): domain Eukaryota; kingdom Metazoa; phylum Chordata; class Mammalia; order Didelphimorphia; family Didelphidae; genus Gracilinanus; species Gracilinanus agilis. The sequence continues at coordinate 447,058,454 of NC_058132.1, forward strand.
TCACAAAGGCTTGAAACATTTGCTATTCAGTCCTCAAAGTTTAGTACAAGGTTGACTATCCTACTTAAGTCAGAGTAATCTTTCTTGGCCACAATATTCTGAGGAACCGATAGTGGCATACATTTTTTTTCAAACATTTATTAATATTCATTTTTAACATGGTTACATGATTCATGCTCCTCCTTTCCCCTTCGCCCCCCCACACCCCCCACCCGTGGCCGATGCACATTTCCACTAGTTTTGTCATGTGTCCTTGATCAAAACCAATTTCCAAATTGTTGGTAGTTGAATTGGTGTGGTAGTTTCGAGTCCACACCCTCAATCATGTCCACCCCGACCCATGCGTTCAAGCAGTTGTTTTTCTTATATGTTTCCTCTCCTGCAGTCCTTCCTCTGAATGTGGGTAGCATTCTTTACCATAAATCCCTCAGAATTGTCCTGGGTCATTGTATTGCTGCTGGTACAGAAGCCCATTACATTCAATTTTACCACAGTATATCAGTCTCTGTGTACAATGTTCTTCTGGCTCTACTCCTTTTGCTCTGCATCTGTTCCCGGAGGTCTCTCCAGTTCGCCTGGAACTCCTCCAGTTTATTATTCCTTTTAGCACAATAGTATTCCATCACCCGCATATACCACAGTTTGTTCAGCCATTCCCCAATTGAAGGACATACCCTCCTTTTCCAATTTGTTGCCACCACAAAAAGTGTAGCTATAAATATTTTCGTACAAGTCTGTTTCTCTATGATCTCTTTGGGGTACAAACCCAGCAATGGTATGGCTGGATCAAAGGGCAGGCATTCTTTTATAGCCCTTTGAGCATGATTCCAAATTGCCAGTTCACAGCTCAACCATTAATGTCCCAATTTTGCCACATCCCCTCCAACATTCATTACTCTCCCCTTCTTTCATTTTAGCCAATCTTCTAGGTGTGAGGTGATACCTGAGAGTTGTTTTGATTTGCATTTCTCTAATTATTAGAGATTTGGAACACTTTCTCATGTGCTTATTGATACTTTTGATTTCTTTACCTGAAAATTGCCTATTCATGTCTCTTGCCCATTTATCAATTGGGGAATGGCTTGATTTTTTATACAATTGCTTTAACTCCTTGTATATTTGAGTAATTAGACCCCTGTCAGAGTTTTTCGTTATAAAGATTTTTTCCCAATTTGTTGTTTCCCTTCTGATTTTGACTACATTGTTTTTGTTTGTACAAAAACTTTTTAGTTTAATATAATCAAAACCATTTAGTTTACATTTTGTAATTTTCTCTAACTCTTGCTTGGTTTTAAAGTCTTTCCTTTCCCACAGATCTGACAAGTAACCTATTCTGTGTTCACTTAACTTGTTTATAGTTTCCCTCTTTATATTCAAGTCATTCACCCATTCTGAATTTATCTTGGTGTAGGGTGTGAGATGTTGATCTAGACCTATTCTCTCCCATATTGTTTTCCAAATTTCCCAGCAGTTTTTGTCAAATAGTTTATTCATGTCCCAAAAGTTGGGCTCTTTGGGTTTATCATACATTGTCTTGCTGATGTCATTACACCCAAGTCTATTCCATTGATCCTCCTCTCTATCTCTTAGCCAGTACCATATTGTTTTGATGACTGCTGCTTTATAGTATAGTTTAATATCTGGTACTGCTATGCCCCCTTCCTTTACATTTTTTTAATTATTTCCCTTGATATTCTTGATCTTTTGTTATTCCAAATGAAATTTGTTATAGTTTTGTCTAATTCAGTAAAGAAGTTTTTTGGTAGTTTGATAGGTATGGCACTAAATAGGTAAATTAATTTGGGTAGAATGGTCATTTTTATTATGTTAGCTCGTCCTACCCATGAGCAATCAATGGCTTTCCAATTATTTAGATCCAGTTTTATTTGTTTGGAAAGTGTTTTGTAGTTGCTTTCGTATAATTGCTGTGTTTGTTTTGGTAGATAGATTCCTAAGTATTTTAATTTGTTTAAGGTGATTTTAAATGGTGTTTCTCCTACTTCTTGCTGCTCTAATGTGTTGGAAATGTATAGAAATGCTGATGCTTTATGTGCATTTATTTTGTATCCTGCAACTTTGCTAAAGTTTTTGATTATTTCTACAAGCTTCTTAGTTGATTCTCTAGAATTTTTTAAGTATACCATCATATCATCTGCAAAGAGTGATAGCTTAATCTCTCATTGCCTATTTTGATACCTTCAATTTCTTTTTCTTCTCTAATTGCTACTGCTAGTGTTTCTAGTACTATGTTAAATAATAGAGGTGATAATGGGCATCCTTGTTTTACTCCTGATCCTATTGGGAAGGCTTCTAATTTATCCACATTGCATATGATGTTTGTTGATGGTTTTAGGTATGTACTGTTTATTATTTTTAGGAAAGGTCCTTCTATTCCTATACTTTTCAGTGTTTTCAATAGGAATGGATGCTGTATTTTGTCAAAGCCTTTTTCAGCATCTATTGAGATAATCATGTGATTTTTGTTTGTTAGACTGTTGATATGGTGAATTATGTGGATGGTTTTCCTAATGTTGAACCAACCTTGCATTCCTGGTATAAATCCCACCTGATCATGGTGGATGATCTTCTTAATTACTTACTGGAGTCCATTTGCTAGTATTCTATTTAAGATTTTTGCATCTATGTTCATTAGGGAGAATGGTCTGTAGTTTTCTTTCTCTGTTTTTGGTTTACCTGGCTTTGGGATCATTACCATATTTGTGTCATAAAAGGAATTTGGTAGGACTCCTTCTTTTCTCAGCATATCAAATAATTTGTATAGTATTGGGATTAGTATAATTGGGCGAAATAGTTCTTAATGATTGCCTTAATTTCCCCTTCATTAGAGGTGAGGTCTCCCTTTTCATCTTTGATACTGTCAATTTGGTTTTCTTCTTTCCTTTTTCTTATTAGATTGACCAGTACTTTGTCAATTTTATCTGTTTTTTTTCAAAATACCAGCTTATAGTCTTATTTATTAATTCAATAGTTCTTTATTTGCATGCCCCATTCATTAATCTCTGCCCTCCTTAATTTGTTAATATATGCACTCAAGGATATAAATTTCTCCCTGAGTACTGTGTTGGCCATATCCCACAGAGTTTGGTAGGATCCCTCATCATTGTCATTCTCTTCAATCAAATTGTTGATTGTTTCTATGATTTCTTCTTTGACTAATTTGTTTTGGAGAATTATATTATTAAATTTCCAATTAGTTTTTGATTTGCCTGTTCAGGTGCCCTTAATAATTCTTATTTTTATTGTATTATGATCTGAGAAGGTTACATTTATTATTTCTGCTTTTTTGCATTTGTTTGCAATGATTCTATGCCCTATAACATGGTCAATCTTTGTGAATGTGCCATGTGCAGCTGAAAAGAAGGTGTATTCCTTTTTCTCCCTATTTATTTTTCTCCACATATCAATTAAATCTAATTTTTCTAGGACCTCATTCACTTCTCTTACCTCTTTATTATTTATTTTTCAGTTTGATTTATCTAGATCTGAAAGAGGAATATTTAGATCTCCCACTAGTGTGGTTTTACTATCTATTTCCTTCTTGAGCTCTGCCAGTTTCTCCTTTATGAATTTGGATGCTATGATACTTGGTGCATACATATTGAGCAGTGTTATTTCCTCATTGTTTATACTGCCTTTAATCAGAATGTAATGACCTACCCTGTCTTTTTTAATCATATCTATTTTTACTTTGGCTTTGCCAGCAATCATAATAGCCACTCCTGCCTTCTTTTTCTCATTTAATGCCCAAAAGATTTTGTTCAAGCCCTGAACCTTAAACTTGTGTATGTCCACCTGCCTCATATGTGTTTCTTGTAGACAACATATGGTAGGATTTTGGTTTCTAATCCACTCTGCTATTTGCTTCCGTTTTATGAGTGAGATCATCCCCTTCTTCCATTTTCACCATTTCTTTTTTTTTCTCCCCTTTGGGTAATAGAGATTTCTATTTATAATTGGGTGCTTATCTTATTCCTTCTTTTAGCCAAATCTGAAGAGACTAAGGTTCATCTTGCCCACCATCCCATCATCTTCTCCTCTGTTATAATAGCTCTTTTTAGGCCCCTTTTAGGATCACTTTTAGGATGTGATTGGTGAATTATTCCAAGTTATATTTTACCCTCAAACAGGAGAGTTTTACTTGATAATTTATGAATATGATTGCAGGTCCTTTTTGGGGGGTGAGTTTTCATGTAATCCAGTAATTTTTAAAGTAGCCCTTCATGAATGATTTTCTACGTTAGCTGTTTTTTTTTCCAAAGAGACATTTCACATTTCTTCTAATTTTTTTTTATTCTTTTCATTTTGTTTCATTGTTTCTGAAGGCTGATGGCTTTCATTTGTCTAATTCTAATTTTCAAGAAATTATTTTCTTAATTGAGCTTATGTATCTTCTTTTTTTCTACTTGCCCAGTTCTATTTTTAAGGAATTTTTCTTTTGCACATTTTAAATACCCTTTTTCATTTTCCTGCTTCCTTTACCAGGCTATTGATTATTTTCTCGTGGTTCTTTGCATTATTTTCAATCCCTCCCCTCATTTTTTCTTCTAATACTTTTATTTTATTTTAAATTCACTTTTGAACTCCTCCATGAGATTATTTTTGGCCTAAGACCAATTTGCATTATTATTTGATGTAGCTATTTTGACACTGTTATTTTCTATATTCGTATTTTGATACTCCCTGTTATTGTTGTAACTAAGATTAGATACATTAAAAAATTTTAATTTATTTTTAATAGTCCTTTTGGTAATTTTTTCTTGCATGGTAAAGTTGAGCTCTGCTTGTGGATTGGAGAGGGTGCTGTGCCATGCTTCTTGTGCCAGGGTTTGGGACTTTGTTTTCTGGCTTTCACAAAGCTTCAGGATCTAGTTGCTGGCTTATACTAGTAGGGGATCTCCTTTCTGGATTTCACTGATGGAAATTCTCCCTGCTGCCTTGTATTGGTTGGAGACCTTACTGCTGGCTTATATTTAGGGCAGACCCTCACTACTTGACAATTCCAGGGGCAAAGCCTCACTTTGGACAGTTTCAAAATCATAGAGTTGCTGTTGACCAGTCCCATTGGGGTCCAATCTCACTACTGCCCACCCTCAGAGGTAGAGGCTAGCAGGAGTCTTGCATCAGATCAGGGTCTCACTGATGAAGGTTTGGAGCTTCATATACCCATAAGAGTGTCTTCTCTCCTTGTGTGTCTGTTGCCTACTTGGACTTCATTCCCCTCTGACTCATTTCCTTTACTGAATTATTGGCCAATCTGATAGGTATAAGATAGTACCTCAAAGTTGTTTTAATTTGCATTTCTCTAATCAGGAGGAAGTTAGAACATTTTTTTATGTGATTATTGTTAGCTTTGATTTCTTTATCTGAAAACTGTCTATTCACATCCTTTTACCATTTATCAATTGGTGAATGACTTGGATTCTTATAAACTTGACTTAGTTCTTTACATACTTTAGAAATGAGACTTCTATCAGAGAAATTTGTTATAATTTTCCCCCCAGTTTGTTAATTCCCTTCTAATTTTGGTTGCATTAGTTTTGTTTGTATAAATCCATTTAATTTAATATAATTAAAATTATTCAATTCACAACAGGTATTGTTTGGTCTTAAATTTTTCATGATTTATATTTTATATGTGATGTTAATATTTGTTTAGTTAATTTTTATTTTTTAGAACAAATACCATTCATGAAATTACCAAGCAAGAAGTGATAAGTTAATTTTAAAAATGTATAACAAATTATGGTGCATATATTTTAATTTAAATTTTTCTAAAACTGCATTTAAGGTATCTTAGAGAATATATATGTATGTATACATCAGGTTGCATAAAAATTATGAAGTTATCATAAAATTTAAGTTCAAAGGTTTTATTAAAATGTTTTTATTAAAGACACTCCACAAGCTCTTGACTAACAAGTGCAATAATGCATCAGCATTTTTTTCTTCTCATATGTTCATATATATCTTTCAGGGACATCTTTTCTTTGCTAAAAATAAAGCTAAAAATATTCTTTATTTTGAGAGCATTGAATTAAATTAAGCAATGAGTCTTCAGCAGAAAAAATAATGATCATAAATTTGTATGTTAGGGGATCATTACTAAAAAACATAAGTTCTATCTTACCTATACATCTATCTTTCTGACTATTGATCTGTCATCTATGACATAGGCCTTTAACTAGAACCCAAATATTTAAATTAACCATAACATTTTTAAAGTAATGTGCTTTTAAGCCACTTACAATTGTTTTTATAATGAATAACATTTAATGTGGATGGGGAAACAAATGTATTAGAGAAAGCAGTGTAATTGACTGAAAGCTGCTCTGAAATTGAAAATAATTTCCTGAAGGAGTTTGTACTTCTAGAATCTTGCATAAGATGAAAAAAGTGTGCCTTAAAATTTTTTTTTAATTAAATACCTTTTAGAAAATATTTCTGAATTTCCCTGACCTATGTTTCCTTGTAAGTAAGCATGATTATTTTATTATGTAAGTAAGCATGATTTGTTATTTATTTATTTTAAAATATTATTATTTTTTTATTTATTATAAATTTAGATTGCCATATGTGCCTTCTCAAAACCAATTACTATTTGATAAAAGTTTTATAAATTAAGGGAATGTCTACCCCAAGTATGTAAAGACTTCTTCCAACTAAATTGGCATATATGAACACTTTCTTCCAATGGTCATGAAGATGCTGTGGAGTCCTTAGAGCTTAGTGAGACATTGAAGATGCCCAGGTCATACACTGCATCCAGTCATTACTAGTCATCTTGACTTTTATCTTGTAAAAGAGGCCCCTTTAAAAAGAGATCTTAGCCAGCTGTGTCCACTCTTCTGGTTCATGAAGGGGAACTGAAGGAGGTCTTCTTGTTCATTGCTGGATAAGCACGGACCTGGGACCCTGAGACCTTGGTGAGACTGCTCTTAAATCACTCTCTTAGAACTACATGTGGTGAGTAAAGAAGGCTGACTCCTTTAACCTCCCAGGAGGTACTAACTTCCTGGAGGCTCCCTTGAAAGGGAGAAGCCCTTATGGCTAAACCCCTTGTTAATTGGCTTTTAGGTTCTGGTTGGGCCTCTGGAGCCCTGCTGGAGTAAAGGTCAGACTTGAATACAATCTCTTACTCTACCCTCTTCTCATCTCCCTACTTCTACTCTCTCCTATATTTTGTAAATAAATCACTAAAATCATTTTGGGGATTGATAATTATTCAATTCCCTGGTGAACTAACCTTTTAATATATTCAACCCAAAATCTGCTTTCCCCCCTTACACCACTGGAATTTAATGATTCTGGAAGAGAGTGAGGCTGACAACTTTGTGAAGCTCTGCCTCACTGATATCCAATTCATGCCCAAATCAAATATCATCCAGTGATATTACTGTTCCTCTTCAAAAGGAAGGATAAAAAGCAATATTAAAAATAACTTTGATACAACTTGATGATAATAATAATATCTTAAAGGAGAAATAAAAACATGTAATATATATGTTTATATTAATCTATATCATATCCCTTTCTTTTGGGTACAGAATTCTCCTATGTTTAATAACACACTCTTAAAAATGTATATACCCTTCCCATAATTTTGATAATATATTCTATTTAAATATGCATTCATATACACATATATGTATATATATAAATCTATGTACATATATATTTTTTCTTCAAGATAGGACTCCCACTATCAAATTGCAGGTAAATTAAATTAATATCTAAAAGAAAAAAAATTTAAACTTCTTTTGTCTTTATATGTAGTCAGGTATGAAAAATACCTAAAAATTATGTTTTGGTGACAGCATGTTTTTTCTCCTCTAATTAAAAGAGTATATGTGTCTGACTGTATATTTCATATATATATCATGATTTAATTAAGCAACATTTTATTAAATTTACAATAATGAATGACATGAAGTTCGTATATGCATACCATTTTTTTTAAACCCTTGTACTTCGGTGTATTGTCTCATAGGTAGAAGATTGGTAAGGGTGGGCAATGGGGGTCAAGTGACTTGCCCAGGGTCACACAGCTGGGAAGTGGCTGAGGCCAGACTTGAACGTAGGACCTCCTGTCTCTAGGCCTGACTCTCACTCCACTGAGCTACCCAGCTGCCCCCTATGCATACCATTTTAAAAGTATATTTTTGAAATTTTGAGTACTCTTCCTAAAAGAAAAAAGCAGATTTGTAAAAACAAAAACAAAACAGAAACCAAAAAACCTTTGTATTTACAATAACTGAATCAATTAATTACTATGTTATATTTGGAAAGTTTTTCTTGTGGAGCTATGTGGACATAGATATAATTTTGTTTTGATATCAATAATAATCCAGTTCATTATTATTTTCAGAATAACTGTACCAAACATAATTTATTAAGAGGAATGTAAAAAATCCAGTATGACTACATTGAGACTGGGGCAGTGATAAACTCTGAAGGAGTGTTGTTTCCTGGAACAGAGTCAAGAACATTCCATCAGGGATAGTGTTAAGCCAGAAGCTGACAGATACAGCTTTGTGACACTTGTTCTTTGACTCACTCATACAGAATATCATCATATCTTTTGTTTAATATTCTTTTTTAAACTTCTGCTTCCTTAATTGATTAGTATGATTATAGCAACTGAAATGGATATGTTTAATATATCAGCTTTGTTTTATTCATTTATAATTTCTTGGTGAGTCTTGGCAAATCTGTAATGTGTTGCTGACAATTGTTTTTGTAGCTATATTTATCTGTGTAGCTTGGGATTCTTTAATATTAATATTCAGGACATTCTAATTACTATCATCTCTGAAGTCCATGAAAATTTATTTAGACCAAAATAAATTCTCCTTTTCTTCATTTTTACTTAGATTGGTCAGCTGTGAAAGGGTAAATGAAAGAATCTTACTCTTGTGTTGCTATCAACACATATATGAGAGTGAAGCTAAGGAGGAGAAAAGGCAGAGAGGCTCCACTGAGCTCTCCAAAATTCTCCTCTGAACAACTTTGAAATAATGCCTCAAATGAATTCAAGAGTAGTATAACCCACAAAAGGATTAAGTGAAATGCTTTTTCAGCCCAAGACAACTTAGAAATTCTAGAAGGAAGTTCTGTTGCACCAGAGTGAGAATGGAGTACAGTTTAGGTCAGGCAAGACTTTGGCGAATCATGAACAGGTCTTGTGGGAAATTGAATCAGAGCAATGGCTTTCAGAACTCTCAGCCAATAGATGTTAATGGAATCAGAAAATTGGTCAGCAGGAAATTTTAGGGGTAACCTTTGCTGGCAATGTCTCCAGGTCTCTGTTGTATTTCCCTTATGCAGATCCAAGTTGAAGTCCTGAGTCTAATCTGACATGGTAGGTGGAAGGATTGTTAGTCAGCACTCCTCTGCATGCAGTTTTGCTTCTGATTCCCCCTTATCTCATGAATATGAGCTCTCTGTCTCTCTCTCTGTCTCTCTCTGTCTCTCTCTGTCTCTCTCTCTCTGTCTCTCTCT
>NC_058132.1:447072930-447105741 GCF_016433145.1 Gracilinanus agilis
GAGAGAGAGAGGGAGGGAGAGAGAGAGAGAGAGAGAGGGAGGGAGAGAGAGAGAGAGAGAGAGAGAGAGAGAGAGAGAATTCATTATTGGATAGAAAATTGGAGTAAAAATCACAAAGATATGGGTTCCAGTAATGCCTTTTGCACACACTGACTGTGACAGTGTGCAAATCTCTTAACCATTCAGTATATTAGGAAACTCTCCACCTCTCTAAGGTCCTGACCTTCATTAGTGAAAGGAGTTTTCTCTTCTGGCACATCCATATGCCAATGAAATCACAGATCCAGACCCTTCCTTAGGAAAAAAAAATTCTTTTTTATGCTTTTTAATTTCACAATAAATCAAGTTGTTGTCCATGTTGTAATACCTTTATTACCGTAAAAGGTATATAGTCTTCTTACTTACAATCAATCCACATATGGTATCTTTCTTATGAGCAAAAGTGAACCTATTCTAATTGTTATTCTTATACCTAGGGCTAAAGCAAATACATAGTCTTAATTCAAACACTTCGATTAGCAATAGAAGCAAAGTGAAACTGTCTACACATTTTAAAAGTATATTTTATTTTATCCCAATTACATGTAAAAACATTTTGAATCCCTCTGAAATGGTAAGCAATCTCATCTATCTTTTACATGTATAATGATGAAAAAACATTTTTCCATATTAATCCCTTTGTATAAGGAAATTCAAACAGTAAAGATTAAGAAAGAAATTTCAAAAGTTTGATCTGATTTCAGACTCCATCTATTCTTTCTTCAAAAGCAGATGGCATTTTTTTTATCATTTTTATCAATACTTTTGGATCATTTTGAATCAATGCATTACAAAAAATAGTTAAGTTATTCACAGTTGTTTATTTTATAGTATTCCTATCACTATGTATCATGTTCTCCTGATTCTGCTTATTTCACTCTGCTTCAGTTCATGTAAGTATTTTCAGGTTTTTCAGAGCTCTTCCTCCTCTTTTCATATAGCACAATAGTATTCTATAACAATCATATACTGTAACATTCATTCATTCCCTGATTGATGGATATCCCCTCATTTTCCAATTCTTTGCCCCAACAAAAAAAGCTGCTTTATACACTTTTGTACATATAGGTCCTTACCTCTCCCCACACTTTTTTTTATTTCTTTAGAATATAAACATAGTAATGTTATTGTTCAGTCAAAGGGAATGTATTGTTTTTGGTTGTAGTTGCAAATTGCTTTCCAGAATGGTTGAATCAGTTCCCAACTCCCCAAACAGTGTCTCAATTTTCCCACATCCCCTTCAAGTTTGTAATTTTCTTCTATCATATTAGCCTATCTAATATTTTTGGAGTGGTATTTCAGATTTGTTTTAATTTGCATTTCTCTAAATAATAATGATTTAGAGGACTTTTTGCATGGCTGTTGAGAGTTTTAATTATTTTGAAAACTGCTTGCCTAACTCTTTTGATTATTTAACAGTCAGGGAATGTCTTGAATTATACATTTGACTCATTGCTCCACATATTTGAGAAATGATGCCTTTATTAACTGTAATTTTTTAAATTTAACTATAAAATTTACTGTTAATTACATTTTTTACCATTATGATTACTGTGTATTATATTCCATCCTATTTACCTCTATTTAGTTTCTGATCACTTCATCTACCAATTTGCCCTCCTCTCTATCAGCCCTAACCCCTTCTCGTATCTTTCCCTCATCCTTTCCTGTAAGGTAAGATAGATTTCTATACCTAATTGATTGTGTATATTCTTCCCTCATGGAGTCATTTCTGATGAGAATAAAATTTCTTTCTACCTCTCCATCTTTTCCTCCACTGTAAAAGTTCTTTCATGCCTCCTTAAGCTGCAATAATTTTGCCTATTCTATTTTCCCCTTCACCCTTCTCCCAATGCATTACTATTTCCATTTGTTAATAGTAATTTTAAACTTAACCTCCCATCCTATTCAATTAACACTTTTGCCTTATACTACTAACTGTCCTCATATTGACATAGTTCTTTGGAATTACAAAAAGCATCTTTCCATGTAGGGATGTAAGCCATTTAACCTTATTAAATGTCTTTGATTCCCCTTTCTTGTTTGCTTTTTTATGCTTCTATTGAGTTTTGTATTTGAGAATCATATTTTTCCATTTTTCTTTTTTTTTCATCAAGAATATTTGAAAATTCTTTTTTTTCATTGAATACCCATTTTTCCCCTGAAGCGTTATGCTCAATTTTTTTTAATTTTTCAAATTTTTTCAAATTTGCTAATTAACTGATTCTTAGTTCTAAATCTATTTCTTTTCCCTTCAAGAACATCATGTTTCAAGCCTTCAGATCATTTCATATAGATGCTGCTAAGTCTTGTGCTATCCCAACTGAATGACATTTGAATTGGTTTTTTGAATTTTTTTTTGGTTGCTTGCAATATTTTTTCATTGATCCAGGATTCCTGGAATTTGCCTACAAAATTCCTGGGAGTTATCCATTTTGGAATCTCTTTCAGAAGGTGATTGGTAGATTCTTTAGATTTATATATTATCTTCTGATTCTAAAATATCAGGATAGTTTTATTTAATAATTTCTTGAAAGATGATGTCTTAGCTCTTTTTATTTTTTTTTAATCAAGGCTTTCAGGGAGTCCAATAATCCTTAGATTATCCTCCTGAATCTATTTTCCAGATCAGATTTTTCCCCTCAATGAGGTATTTCACATTTTCTTCAATTTTTTAAAAAATTCTTTTGACTTTGATTGTTTCTTGATATCTCATGGAGCCAATAACTTCCAATTGCCCAATTCTAATTTTTAAAACATAATTTTTTGGAGTGAGCTTTCATGCCACTTTTTCCATTTGACTAATTAATTTTTTGGAAATTATTTTCTTTAGTGAATTTTTGTCCTGCTTTTTCCATATGGTCAATTTTGTCTTTTAAGAAGTTATTCTCTTCAATGCATTTTTACATTTTTTATTTAAACAATTCTGTTGTCTAAGTAGGTTTCTTCAGTGTGTTTTTGAGCCTCTTTTACCTATTTACCTCTTTTATTTAAGGTATCAATTTCTTCAGTATTTTTGTGAACCTTTACATATCTTTTTCCAATTTTTCTTCTTCTCCTCTTATTTTTTTAAATCCTTTTTAACTCCTCCACTGATTTTTTGGGGGCCTAAAAGCAATTCATATTTTTCTTGGAGGCTTTGGATGTAGCAATACTAACTTTGTTGTCTTCTTTTGAGTTCATGTTTTGATCTTCTTTACCACCAAAATTACTTTTAAGATTGTTTCTCTTTTGTTGTTCATTTTCTAAGCCTATTTTTTTTAATCTGTTAAATTTGGGTTCTGTAGCTGTGATGAAGGAAACACTGTTCCAAGCTTCAGGTTCTTTCTATAGTTGCCTTCAGTGCTAGTTCTGGAGATCTATCTGCTTTTAGTTCTTCCAAGGTGGTATAATGTAGGCAAAGGTGTGTTTAATAATCATCCAGCCTGTACTCTGGTCTTTGCGTAACCACAAGCATTCTTTTCCAACCTGAAACTGTTACGAGGATTCCCAGCTTCCCTGTGGCCATAAGCACTGGTGTATTCCAGTGTTCCTCATCCCCCTGAGATCTAACCCAGGACAGTAATCTGGCACTGTGTATGGACAATGTGGTGAATATCTTGCACCCAAAGCTAACAAAAAGATCCCTGTAATCTCTTTCTGAGCAGTTATTTAAACTTTATTACCATCTGTAGCTAGAAGCTCCAGAATCTTTTGTTGCTGATTCAGCTGCTCCTAAGGTCTCTTGCCATGGTGGGGCCCATTTTGGCATGCTTCATTGCCCTCTACTTACACTCTGGTGCAATAGATCTTTCACGCTGGCCTTATGAGATGTTTAGAGTGGAACATTATTTTATCCCATCGTTTTGTTGGTTTTGCTACTCCAGAATCCATTTTGAAACACTATATCATAAAATTTTTGGAGGGTCATTTAGCAGAGATCAAGTGAGTCTGTGTACCTTCCCTGCCATCTTGGCTCTGCTGCCTACACTTTTGGTACCTTATTGGAAGTATCAAATAATAAATATGTTAGAGGTTATTTTACATACTTTAGTCTTTAAAAATTATCTTTATAAGGTGGAAAATGACCAAGAAGTAGCAAGCTTTTCTCTGATTTTTGAAATAATTTCCTTCTTTTCCTTATTTGAAAGCATAGGAGAAAAAAATTAATGCTTTCACAAATGTCTACTTAAGATTTTTTTAAAAACCCTTAACTTCTGTGTATTGGCTTATAGGTGGAAGAGGGATAAGGGTGGGCAAGTGACTTGCCCAGGGTCACACAGCTGGGAAGTGTCCAAGGTCAGATTTGAACCTAGGACCTCCCTCCCGTCTCTCGCCTGACTCTCAATCCACTTAGCTACCCAGCTGCCCCGTCTACTTAAGATTTTGAATGAATCTGATAACTTTTATTTCCTTAATTAATTCAAACTATTGAAATTATATTTCATAGTGCAAAGAAAAGAAAATGGATTTGAAATCAGAGCATATGGATTTGAAATCTAGGCTCTTCTGACATCACTTTAGACAAGTCATTTCACTTTTATGGACCTTGATTTCTTGATCTAAAAAATGAGCTGGGATGGTGAAGTTAAATTTTCCTTGATGATTTGCAAGATCCTCTCTAGCTCTAAATCCTATGTTGAATAATATAAATATTTCATGCATTATTAAATATCATTTCAATAGTTTTAGTTACGCTACTTTCAGCCTTTGGTATAATACTACTTAACCAACTGTAGCATGTCTGCTTAGAATCCAGTCTATTTTGGTTTATGTTGTATGCTGCTCTTTTGCCCTTGAGAATCAATATACAAGGAAGTGTACATCATAGGTAGTAAGAAAATATTTATTAACTTATTAATTCTTCATTCTTTGTAGATATATGTGTACTGCTTTCACCAATTCAAATTGTATTCTCTGTATGATTTATATGATGATCTTGGAGAGTTGTAGCAAAACAATTCGCAAACACACTCACACTCACACACACAAGTTCCCTTGAGCCATTGGATCTGTTAGGTCATTTTACTTTGTCTATGCTCCTACAAATCTTTCCATGTCTCTATATCCACCATATTTCTATCATTTTTATCATTCAATAGCATTCAAATATAATATTATATTATTCAAGATTGACTGCAAATCATTTATTTAGTGCTTTCTTTGAACTAGATACTATTTTAAACATTGATAACACAAACACAAAGATCAAAACACTCTTTGCTCTATAGAGGTTTTTATTTTTAGTTTAACATTTTGGATGAACACATGTATAAATCTTTCTGAAAGTTTCTCTCCTCTATACCAATTTGAAAGCTTAAAAATATTCTTTCAGTTTTATTTTATGAAATTTGTTTTTGTAAACCTCTAATGAGTATGCTTGCCATTTTGTTATTTTATATTTTTATATATTATATGTTTAAAATTGACTGATAGAAAGTTTGTGTGTTTTAGTCAAATGTGTTTTAGAAAGAATTGCTAACAATAAGGCTGCTGGAGGTGATGGAATCCCAGCTGAGATATTAAAATCTTAATACAGAATATTGTCAAAGTCCTGCACTATAGATGCCAACAAATTTGGAAAACTCAACAGTGTCTACTGGTTTGGAAAAGATAAGTTTATGTCCCAATCCTAAAGAAGAATAATCTGAAAGAATGTTCAAAATACCAATTACACTCATTATACACACCAGCAAGGTTATTCTCAAGATTCTACAAACTAGACATCAGTAACATTTAAACTGAGAATCACCAAAAGAGTAGAGTAGTTTTTAAAGAGGCAGAGGAGCTAGAGGCCAGATTGCCAACATTTTCTGTATTATGAGAAAACACAGGAGTTCCATAGATGCGCTTACTTCTGCTTCATGAAAGGTTTTGATTGTGTTGATCAGAGGAAAATATGGTAAGTCCTCACAGGTTTAGAAGTAACAGATCCTCTTATTTCATTAGGAACCTGTATAGGGGGGCAGCTGGGTAGTTCAGTGGATTGAGAGCCAGGCCTAGAGATGGGAGGTCCTAGGTTCAAATCTGGCCTCAGACACTTCCCAGATGTGTGACCCTGGGCAAGTCACTTGACCCCCATTGCCTACCCTTACCACTCTTCTGCCTTGAAGCCAATACACAGTATTGACTCCAAGACAGAAGGTAAGGGTTAAAAAAAACAGGAACCTGTATAGGGGCCATGAAGAAATATGACAAAATTTATATGCAGAATGTATTATGTATAATGCCAGGCTTGGTAAATCAAAACCTGGAATTAATGTTGCCAGTAGAAATAACAACAGTCTCAAAATATGCAGATGATTCCACTCTAATGGCAGAAAGTGAGGGAGAATAAAGAAGTCTTTTTATGAGGATAAAAGAGGAGAGTCTAAGAGATGAATTGAAGTATTGAAGTTTAATGTTAAAAAAAAAACTAAACTGGGCAGCTGGGTAGCTCAGTGGAGTGAGAGTCAGGCCTAGACACAGGAGGTCCTAGGTTTAAACCCGGCCTCAGCCACTTCCCAGCTGTGTGACCCTGGGCAAGTCACTTGACCCCTATTGCCCACCCTTACCAATCTTCTACCTATGAGATAATATACCGAAGTACAAGGGTTAAAAAAAAAAACAAAAAAAAAAAAAACTAAACTAATTTGTCCTAGCAAATAGAGGAAGAAGAAATGGACAATTTCAAATTTTATACTCTTGGGCTCAGAGATAACTGCAGATGGAATTTGTAGCCATGCCATTTAAAGATACTTGCTCCTTGAAAGGAAAGCTATGACAGATATAGACAGAAGAGTAAAAAGCATAAATATCACCTTGCTTACAAAAGTCTATAGATTAAAAGCTATGGTTTTTTCCCCAGTAGTAATGTGTAGCTGTGAGGGTTGGACTTTAAGGAAAGGTGAGTGCCATAGAATCAATACTTTTGTACTGTGTTCCTGGAGAAGACTTTTGAGAATCCTTTGGAAATCCAGGTGTTCAAATCATATAATACTTGGAAGAAATCAATTCAGGCTATTCATTGGAGAATCAAATATTGAAGCTGAAGCTTAAATACTTTGACTACATAAGGAGAGGGCAGGACTCATTGGAAAAGACTAATTTGGTTAAGATTGAAGACAAAAGGAAAAGGGTATAGTAGAGAAAGAGATGGATCAATAGCATCACAGGAAAAAAATATGAATTTGGACAGACTTTTAGAAATAGATTTAGAAATAGAAATAAATATATGATTTAAGCATAAAAGAAGATATCAGAAGTAAAGTAGAACAGGCAAAATTTTACCTATCATATTAATGAATAGGAGAAGAATTTAGGAATAAATGAGAGATGGAAAGCATTACCCTGATAAAGCTTTAACAAGCAGAACTGTAAATTTGTTAAACACACTTTAGAGGAATTTTGAAACACAGACAAAAATAAATATCATTGGACAAGTTTTTTTTTTGTGAAGTTTAAACATGGTGACTCTCAAGAAAGTTTCAGTAGTCATAAGAGGCAGAAAAGGGAAAGAGGAAGAACTCCAGAAGGGCAGTTGCTGTCAGTTATTATAGAAGAGGTCTCCTGTTCCAGATAATAACATTTTTCCTCTCTTCCATCCTCTTCTTCTATGAACTCCTCCCTCTACAGGTAAAGTTAAGTTGAAATTATTTTATTTAATCTAATTTTTATTTATATGTATATTTTATTAATATTTAGTTAGTGAAATACAAGTCTATTAATGCATATAACACCTTATGAAATCTGGGTTTTCTTGGTGTCTGAAAGGGATTAATTTAATTTACATTATTCCTTATGGAAAAAATGTATTGGTACTTGACATTTTTGGTACTCAATCTGTCTTGTACACTTTTGGTGGAACTGTTAACTGATGTGAAACCAATCTGGAATTATACCAAAAAGATATAAAACTACATAATTTTTGACCTATCAGTTCCACTTTAAATTTGTTTCCTAAGGTGATCAGGAAAAAAAGAAAATAAACTATTTGTTCTATAATATTTATAGCAACAATATTTATAATGGCAAAGAACTAGAAATTCATGGAATGCCCATCATTAGGGGAATTGCCAAAAAAGCTGTGTCATATGTTAATAATGGAATACCACTGTGCTAGGAGAAATAATGAACAAGTTACTTTTAGAAAAACGTGAAAAGGCCTACATGAAATTCTGAGGAGTGAAAGAAAAGAAGCAAAGAATATTTTTTGAAGAATGACTTTTGTATATGCACCTTGAGAGAAAGACCTGATAAACAGAAACAAGGAAGATGGAAGATACCTGAGAATTTGTACATAACAAACTAATTTTAAAAAGATAGTGTGGAAGATTGAAAGACCTGGCATGATTTATACCATGAGGTCATAAGGAGTTAGACATGATTAAGTGATTGAACAGAACAACAAAAAATAGATAATTCTCTCTTTTTATGTTATATAAATAGTTAGTGAATAGTTCATCGTTGCAAAGAAATATTTTTAGGTATTGCTAATCAATCCTGATGCCATTTTCCCCAATTTATCTTTTTCTCCTTTGGTTTTAAAAGTTTCCTCTTTTGTACTTATTTTAGGTTTGTTAATTTATTGGCTTGGTTTTCTAATGCTTTAATCACATAGTCTGTTTATTAATTCTCAGTTTTTCCACTTCCAAATAGGTGTTTTCATAGATAGTACTTTTAAAGCCTCATTTAGCTATATGTCAGAGATTAGCATATGTTTTTTCATCATTGTCATTTTTATTTATTGAGGTGTTCTTTCTTTGACTTACTCTTTAAAGTATTCATTTTCTAGAAGGATATTTAAATCTCTATTTAACTATGATCCCTGTATTAAGGACTATTTTTATATTGTAAACTACACACAAATAATTTCAATGTTTCTGATTTTTTAACATTTATTTATATTTACATATATATACGCCAGCACATTACTTATTTTATAAGAAATACCTACAATTTAATACATAGGACTATAACTATATATACTTATATCTACATATTTTTTAATGTTTCATTTTTAGTGTTTCCATATGTCTTTCATCTCTAAATTATTCATAGTTTATTCCATTACATATTTTCTTTGCCATCTCTCCTATGGGTTTTTAAAAATATTATATAATACTTCCTTCTTATATAAAACACATTTCATATAGTACCCTTGTCTTAGGACCTATTTTTCTTTTAAGTCTCACCTCTTCCAAGAGACAGTATGAGTTATGATACATGTATGGTTCCACCATGGACTAAGTAGGTATGCATCACACATTAACTTTTGTCTCCTACATCCCATTTCTCCATTAATGCAGCCTCCTTTTCTTTTCTTCTCTTTTTGGAGTTGGAAATTTCAATTCTTGCTACATTTCAACCACTAATTTCTAGTTCCTAATAAATCTTTAAGCTCCATGGAAGCTTTAGATCCTTAGGTCCATTTTGAAAATCTCTTAATGGTTTTTCTATGTTCTTTTTCACTATCAACATCAATCCATCCACCACATAATCAATAGTTTATGAACGTATTTACTTTCATTGCACATTCTTTTCTTGATAATTATATCCATTTCCATTTCTTGAATTTCTCTTTCATGCCATAAATCCATAGAAATACAAATGTTTTTACCTGTCCAATATCTGTCCATATCTATAAATAAATGTGCCTATAAATAAATACCTATAAATAAGTATAAATAAGAAAAATAAGTGTTTTTCTTTAATGATTAGCCTAATACTTTTGGAATATGTCATGTAGGTTACACTGAAGGCCAGAATTTTAAAGTAATGTATTATTCCTTTCTTTTATGGAAATAAGTTTAACTGTGTAATGTCATTATATAAACAGACTATTCTTCATATTTAAAGCTGTTTCTCTTGACTATTTGAAAATTTTGTTTTTATTAAATATATTGAATTTAACCATTAGGTTTTTGAGTATTATTCTCTTTATGAAAACTTTTTTTAATACCATATAATACTTCCCTTCTTATATAAAACATACTTCATAAACCACCTTTGTGAATTTTGAATTTTCTAACTCAATATTTCTATATTCATAAGTGAGGGCCAATTTTCTTGAAATTACATTTAAAATTTTGTCATCTTCTTTTGGAAGACATATAATCCTTTTGTTTGAACTCACTGAGAACTTGTTGAGAAGTGCACTGCAAAGTTCCCTCTCAGTTATTTGTTTTCCTTATAAATTGAGCAATATTAGATTGTATATAATCTAGAATTATTTCAGAATATTTTGTCTGATAATTGTTACTTTTGCTTGTGTAAAATACAAGTAGGTTTTTTTCTATTTCATCTTGTATATTTTTAATTCTAAATTCAATTAACATGGATCAAATATCTCCTAGATGTCTTCATGAGATACTTTTTTAAAAACATTTATTAATATTTGTTTTTAACATGGTTACATGATTCATGCTCCTACTTTCCCCTTCACTCCCCGCACTCCCCCCACCCATGGCCAATGCACATTTCCACTGGTTTTATCATGTGCCATTGATCAAGACCTATTTCCAAATTGTTGATAGTTGCATTGGTGTGGTAGTTTTGAGTCCACATCCTCAAATATGTCCTCCTCTGCCCATGTGTTCAAGCATTTATTTTTCTTATATGTTTCCTCTCCTGTAGTCCTTCCTCTAAATATAGGTAGCATTCTTTACCATAAATCCCTCAGAACTGTCCTGTGTCATTGCATTGCTGCTGGTATAGAAGAATTACATTCGATTTTACCATAGTATATCAGTCTCTGTGTACAGTGTTCTTCTGGCTCTGCTCCTTTCACTCTGCATCACTTCCTGGAGGTCTTTCCAATTCACCTGGAACTCCTCCAGTTTATTATTCCTTTGAGCGCATTAGTATTCCCTCACCAGCATATACCACAATTTGTTCAGCCATTCCCCAATTGAAGGTCAGACCCTCCTTTGCCAGTTCTTTGCCACCACAAAAAGCTCAGTTATAAATATTTTCGTACGAGTCTGTTTATTTATGATCTCTTTGAAGTACAAACCCAACAATAGTATGGCTGGATCAAGGGGCAGGCATTTTCTAATAGCCCTTTGAGCATGATTCCAAATTGCCAGCCAGAATGGTTGGATCAGTTCACAACTCCACCAGCAATGCATTAAGGTCCCAATTTTGCCACATCCCCTCCAGCATTCATTACTCTCCCCTTCTTTCATTTTAGCCAATCTGCTAGGTGTGAGATGATACCTCAGAATTGTTTTGATTTGCATTTCTCTAATTATTAGATATTTAGAGCACTTTCTCATGTGCTTATTGATACTTTTGATTTCTTTACCTGATAATTGCCTATTCATGTCTCTTGCCCATTTATCAACTGGGGAATGGCTTGATTTTTTATACAATTGATTTAACTCTTTGTATATTTGAGTAATTAGACCCCTGTCAGAGTTTTTTGTTATTAAGAATATTTTTCCCAATTTGTTGTTTCCCTTGTGATTTTGACTACATTGTTTTTGTTTGTAAAAAAGCTTTTTAGCTTAATATAATCAAAACCATTTAATTTACATTTTGTAATTTTCTCTAACTCTTGCTTGGTTTTAAAATCTTTCCTTTCCCAGAGATCTGACAGGTATAATATTCTGTGTTCACTTAACTTATTTATAGTTTCCCTCTTTATATTCAGGTCATTCACCCATTCTGAATTTATCTTGGTGTAGGGTGTGAGACGTTGATCTAAACCTATTCTCTCCCATATTGTTTTCCAAATTCCCTAGCAGTTTTTATCAAAAAGTGGATTCATGTCCCAAAAGTTGGGCTCTTTGGGTTTATCATACACTGTCTTCTGATGTCATTTACCCCAAGTCTATTCCACTGATCCTCCCTTCTGTCTCTTAGCCAGTACCATATTGTTTTGATGACTGCTGCATTATAGTATGGTTTAATATCTGGTACTGCTAGGCCCCCTTCCTTCACATTTTTTTTCATTATTTCCTTTGATATTCTTGATCTTTTGTTATTCCAAATGAAACTTGTTGTAGTTTTACCTAATTCAGTAAAGAAGTTTTTTGGTAGTTTGATAGGTATGGCACTAAATAGGTAAATTGATTTGGGTAGAATTCTCATTTTTATTATATTAGCTTGTCCTACCCACAAGCAATCAATGGCTTTCCAATTGTTTAGATCCAGTTTTATTTGTTTGGAAAGTGTTTTGTAGTTGTTTTCATATAATTGTTGTGTTTGTTTTGGTAGATAGATTCCTAAGTATTTTATATTGTCTAGGGTGATTTTAAATGGTGTTTCTCTTTCTACCTCTTGCTGCTCTAATGTGTTGGAAATGTATAGATATGCTGATGATTTATATGCATTTATTTTGTATCCTGCAACTTTGCTAAAGTTGTTGATTATTTCTACAAGCTTCTTAGTTGATTCTCTAGGATTTTTTAAGTATACCAACATATCATCTGCAAAGAGTGATAGCTTAGTCTCCTCATTGCCTATTTTGATACCTTAAATTTCTTTTTCTTCTCTAATTGCTACTGCTAGTTTTTCTAGTACTATGTTGAATAATAGAGGTGATAATGGGCATCCTTGTTTTACTTCTGATCTTATTCGGAAGGATTCTAATTTATCCCCATTGCCTATGCTGTTCCTTGATGGTTTTAGGTATATACTGTTTATTATTTTTAGGAAGGGTCCATCTATTCCTATACTTTCCAATGTCTTCAATAGGAATGGATGCTGTATTTTGTCAAAGGCCTTTTCAGCATCTATTGAGATAATCATGTGATTTTTGTTTGTTAGATTGTTGATATGGTCAATTATGTGGATGGTTTTCCTAATGTTGAACCATCCTTGCATTCCTGGTATAAATCCCACCTGATCATGATGGATGATCTTCTTGATTACTTGCTGGAGTCTCTGCTAATATTCTATTTAAGATTTTTGCATCTATGTTTATTAGGGAGATTGGTCTATAGTTTTCTTTCTCTGTTTTTGGTCTACCTGGCTTTGGGATTAGTACCATATTTGTGTCATAAAAGGAATTTGGTAGGACTCCTTCTTTGGTTATCATATTAAATAATTTGTATAGTATTGGGATTAGTTGCTCTTTGAATGTCTGATAGAATTCACTTGTGAATCCATCAGGTCCTGGTGATTTTTTCTTAGGGAGTTCTTTGATGGCTTGTTCAATTTCTATTTCTGATATGTTATTATTTAGGTATTCTATTTCTTCTGCTGTTAATCAAGGCTGTTTATATTTTTGTAAATATTCATCCATATCTCCTAAATTGTTGTATTTTTTGCCATATAATTGGGCGAAATAGTTCTTAATGATTGCCTTAATTTCCCCTTCATTAGAGGTGAGGTCTCCTTTTTCATCTCTAATACTGTCAATTTGGTTTTCTTCTTTCCTTTTTCTTATTAGATTGACCAGTACTTTGTCTATTTTATCTGTTTTTTCAAAATACCAGCTTCTAGTCTTATTTATTAATTCAATAGTTCTTTTACTTTGATTTTATTAATTTCTCCCTTAATTTTTAGTATTTCTAACTTAGTTTTCATCTGGGGGTTTTTAATTTGCTTGCTTTCTAATTTTTTGAGTTGCATACCCAATTCTTTAATCTCTGCCCTCCCTAATTTGTTAATATATGCACTCAAGGATATAAATTTTCCCCTGAGTACTGCCTTGACTGCATCCCACAGATTTTGGTAGGATGTATCATCATTGTCATTCTCTTCAATGAAATTGTTGATTGTTTTTATGATTTCTTCTTTGACAAATTGGTTTTGGAGAATATTATTCTTTAATTTCCAATTGGTTTTTGATTTGCCTTTCCAGGTGCCCTTACTAATTATTATTTTTATTGCATTATGATCTGAGAAGGTTACATTTATTACATCTGCTCTTTTGCATTTGTTTGCAATGATTCTATGCCCTATTACATGGTCAATCTTTGTGAATGTACCATGTGCAGCTGAAAAGAAGGTGTATTCCTTTTTGTCCCTATTTATTTTTCTCCACATATCAATTAAATCTAATTTTTCTAGGACTTCTTTCACCTCTCTTACCTCTTTCTTATTTGTTTTTTGGTTTGATTTATCTAGATCTGAAAGAGGAATATTTAGATCTCCCACTATTATGCTTTTACTATCTATTTCCTTCTTGAGCTCTGCCAGTTTCTCCTTTATGAATTTGGATGCTATACCACTTGGTGCATATATATTGTGCAGTGTTATTTCCTCATTGTTTTTACTGCCTTTAATCAGGATGTAATGACCTTCCCTTTCTTTTTTTAATCATATCTATTTTTACCTTGTCTTTGTCAGAGATCATTGTAGCCACTCCTGCCTTCTTTTTTTCATTTGATGCCCAAAAGATTTTACTCAAGCCCTTAACCTTAAACTTGTGTGTGTCTACCCACCTCATATGTGTTTCTTGTAGACAACATATGGTAGGATTTTAGTTTCTGATCCACTCTGCTATTTGCTTCTTTTTTATGAGCGAGTTCATCCCATTTACATTCAGAGTTATAATTATCAGTTGTGCATTCACTGACATTTTTGTATCCTCCCTTAGCTCCCCCCTTCTTCTTACACTATTTTCTTTTAAACCAGTGGTTTGCTTTATGCCAGTATCCCTTATCCCCTCCCTTGATTGACTTTCCTTTCTGACCTCTCCCTTGTTATTCCCCTCTTCTTATTTTTAAAGACCTAATGAATTCCCTACCCCTTCTTCTCCCCTCCCTTTTTTGACCTCCACACTCCCCTGCTCTCTTTTGTTTATCCCTTCTGACTTTCTCAGTAGGGTTAGATAGAGTGATAGAGTTTTTTATCCTAATGGATAATAAAGCTACTCTTCCCTCTCCAGATTGATTACACTTAGAGTAAGGTTTGATTATTACCTCTTAATGCTCTCTTCCTCTCCTTCTTATAATAGTGTTTATCCCCTCCCCTTCCCATGCCCTCTTTGTGTATAATAGAATATCCTATTTTTCTTATTTACTCAGAATTTTCTTGTTGTTCCCTACTATTCCCCCCCCTCTATCCCACCTCCTTGTCTTCTTAGACCTTTTAGTATCCTGTCCTCTCCCTATGAATTATTCTTTTGGTTGTTATAATAGTGAATATTATAATAGTGAATAGAGTTCACTACAGAGAATTATACATAGCATTTCTCCACATAGTAATACAGATAATTAGATCTTATTTAAGCCCTTAAAGAGTCAAATTTAAATAATTATGAGTTTTCTTTTTTTCCCTCTGTTTCTTATTTACCTTTTCATGTTTCTCTTGATTTTTGTGGTTGGGTATCAAACTTTCCATTTAGTCCTGGTCTCTTTTGTGCAAAAACTTGGAAATCTTCAATTTTTTTGAATGCCCATACTTTTCTCTGGAAATATATAGTCAGTTTTGATGGGTAGTTGATCTGTAGCTGAAAGCCCAGCTTTCTTGCCTTTCTGAATATCATGTTCCAAGCCTTGTGATCTTTTAGCGTGGAGGCTGCCAGATCCTGTGTGATCCTGATTGGTGCTCCTTGATATTTGAATTGTCTCTTTCTGGCTTCTTGTAAGATTTTTTCTTTTACTTGAAAGCTCTTGAATTTGGCTATTATAATCCTAGGTGTTGACTTTTCTGTGTCCAGTGTAGAGTGTGATCTATGGATCCTTTCAATGTCTATATTGCCCTCTTGTTGTAGGACTTCAGGGCAATTTTGCTGATTAATTTCTTTAAGTATGGAGTCCAAATTTCTATTAATTTCTGCTTTTTCTGGAAGACCAATGATTCTCAAATTGTCTCTTCTAGACCGGTTTTCTTGGTCTGTCACTTTCTCATTGAGATATTTCATGTTTTCTTCTATTTTATCAGTCTTTTGACTTAGTTTTATTTGTTCTTGTTGTCTTGAGAGATCATTGGCTTCTAATTGCTCAATTCTAGCCTTTAGGGACTGGTTTTCCTTTTCATTCTAGTCATTTCTGGGTCTTCATTTGACTTGCCTCACTTTCCAATTGTGAAATTCTGCCTTTTAAGCTGTTATTTTCTTGCCGGATCTCTTCCATCTTCCTCAACATCTCATTTTTGAACTCTTCAATAGCTTGTGACCAGTTTTCATTGTTTTGGGAAGGTTTGGATATTTGTTTGTCCTCCTCTATTGTCTGAATTTTCTCTGTGTAAAAGTTGTCGAGTGTTTCAGAGTTTTACTTGATAATCTTTTTCTTCTGGGGTTCTCAGCTTGCCATTGTTAACCCTGACCCCTTTCAGCTTTGTCTTCACACTCAGGGTCTGGCTGCACTTTCTAAGCTCCCGAGGGCTCCCGTCTCCTTGTCCCTTGGATCAAGCCTTCTGGTAGTCCCCGGTCTGCCCCTCTGCCTGAAGCTCCTTCAGCAGTTTCAGGGGCTGCTTCCATTGCCGTGCTCCCATCTGCACTGGGTCCCCTCTCGAGGTCCAAGCCTGGGCTCAAGATCTTTGTCCACGCCTAGGGCAATGCCTTCACCGGGCGCAGACGCCTGGGAAAGTCCCTGCTTTCCAGATCTTTGTTCGCGCCCAGGGCAATGCCTTCACCCACACGGGAGCTTGGGAAAGTCCGTGCATGCCCCCCAGCTACCTGGGGTCCCATGTCTTGCAGCTCTCAGGTATAAGCCCTGGGGCTGCTAGTGATTTTCTGGTTACCCCAATCCTGTTTTCACTGCCTTGCATGGGCCTTGGTGCTGTGCATGGTATGTGTGTGTGTGTGTGTGGGGAGGGGGGGACTTGGATGGGCTTCATCCTCTCGTGTTTTAGTGAGAGCTGTTTCACCCCTGTATAGTGTGGAAATACCCTGATTCCACATACCTTCAATGCTTCGCCCTTTTGTGGGGTTCCCTCGTTTGTCTGGACTCGTTTTTATGTCCCCTTGAGGAGTCCTGTGTGCTTTGGTTAGGAGAGATCGAGCAGCTTCTCCTTACTCTGCCGCCATCTTAACCAGAAGTCCATGTAAGTTTTTAAAAATATTGTATTCTTATGTTTTTAACTCATGACTTGTATTTTATTTCTCAAATGTTATTCTCTTTTCAACTTTATAGCTATTCTCTATTATGGTCTCATTTTTTCCCTCTTATATTGTTGTATGTTTTATAATTCTAAGCTGAACATTCTAGTTTCTTTGTTGAAAGTATCAATTTCTCACAAAAATATATACATTATGTATGTATGTATATATGTGTGTTTTATTTTTCATTTGAGCCATTTTTCATATTTTTGGAGTATCCACCTGATTTTGTTTTTCATCATTTTTCTTTATAAGATTTTCTAACCATATTTTAGATTCTCTTAATGGTTTTGCTCATTTTTTCTTTCAATATATTTTCTGACTTCACTTTTATTGAGTTTTTATATATTTATTTACCTTTCTGTGGCATGCACTGTCATTTTCACCCCAGCCTTTCTCTCTTTGATGGTTTCTTATGATATCAGAGGCTAGGCAAATGGATTGATCAAATTGGATGACACTGTGCACTCTGGCCTTTGTTCATACCTTAAATAATTTTGTGATGAAGAATAGATCCCATAGAGTTTCCCATTACCTTTTCCTTGTTCTTCAAGAAGCTTCCTGACATGACATATTTTTATTTCACCAAATTCCTTCCTTCCCTTGTCATTTATTCATGTAATTGAACAAAGATAATATCTGTTGTATCTTTGGGTGTGGTGTATTAGGTGCTGAGTGTTCTGGAGAAGTCCTTAAGAGTCAAAAGGATCATTAATATAGTGGCTATCCTTGCTTCTTTACCTGAAGTAGGGGATGTATATGGGGTGAGGGAGCCGCTTGATAAGTGAGTGCAATATATATTAAATGTCCAGTTTTAAACTTTGTTATTCTATTATTCCAAGTTATTTTGGCTTCTTACTTTAAGAATTTAGTTCTACTCTATATTTGTAAAATATTCTTTCTTTGAAGAGAGTGATTAATTTGCCATTGTCTCAGTTATCTGAAACCCCTTCAGGATACCACATTTTAAAAGGAAATTCACTGCTTCCACATGAAAGTAGTTTGGATCGCGTTATAAAAAGAGTACCTGAAAGAACTGATTATAATGAACACAAAGAAGCAAAGACTTGGTTAATGGGACCTATCATGACCTCTATCATTAAATATACGAAATTCTGTCTTTGGGAAGAGAGAGTAACTTTGACCTCTGAAGCAGCAATATTAAAGCTCAGTAAATAAAGGGTAGAAGTTTTATATGGAAAAAATATATACATAAATTTTTAAAAATTAGAACCATCCAAAAACTGAATGAAGTGTTTATGGTTTACTTAGTCCTTGACCATTAAAGCCTTCAGGTGGAGGTTACATAGTAATTTTAGAGGGAATGTTATGAATTAATATAATGTAAAGCAAGATGAGCATGAAGTAAGATCAAATGATCTTTGTGTTTTTTTCTAAATATCAGATTCTATAAGACATAGATAGAATAAACAATATTTAGAATATAAAGAATAAATAAATAATTAGTAAATAGAGTTTAAGTCTATGAGTCAGTATGACCTAGGTTCAAGCACTTCTTGGCTTAAGGGTAGGTGCCCTAAGGCTGAATCTACCATTTCCCCTCACCATCTCCATCAACAATCTAAGACTATAAGTTACAAAATAGCCACACATTGTTCATTAAAAGTATTTTCTTACTAGCATCTCCCCAAAAGGTGACAAAACAGGTTATGATACCCCCCATGGGACACATTTATACACACACAATAGATTTTTAAAAATAGAATAGTATTGTGTAGATAGCATTGCTAGGTGATAGAATGAACTTTTCATTAAAGTGACTGAAATGATTGAATATTTTAGCATAAAAATGATACTAAACATTTAATTTCATGACTTTTTAACATGTCCACAGATATATGGCACGCTACAGTGAATAGGTATTCAATTCACATGTATAGTCACCTTTAAAATTATTTAAAATTGTATACTTATAAAATTCAAAGGAATGTTTTTGTTCTAAAATTTCCAAAGAAGCAAGGTACGGTTTGAAATTTAAGTCATTTATTCAGTTTTTCAACCTGCATTTTTACCACAATTATGCTCTTAGTACTCTCATTCATTATTTAATTTTCTATATAGTTTTAACAAAAGTTCTCTGTCTACTCATTTGAATAATTTCTTGTAATAGTGCAGCAGGTAATAGTTTTCTTGTAACCTGATTTCATTTATTCTAATTTGCAAATTTAAAAAGGAAAAGCTGTCTAAGAAAATCATAGTTAGCATGTCATTTTCCAAATGCCATTAAATTTTTCTCTTTACATACATCTTTAATAGTCAATTTCTTCTTTTCTATACATATTAAGGTGAGAAAATTTTTGCCATCAATATTAAAATATGAATTATCCCCATATCCATGTACATAGCTTATCTAATGATATCAAATCCTATTCATTATACAGCAGTTTAATAGCATAGATCATTTTTTAATATAAAGTTGCTTTGCTTAGCAGTGCACAAAAAGGAAGTGGGGCTTTGAAAAAATTAATTTTTTCTATTTCCTTGATGGTATGAATTACACAAATATGTCCAAGATGATTTTCACTTTAATAGTCTAAGATGAAGATTATATTTTATACCAGAATGTATTAGTTAAATTAGAAGTATAGTACTAAATTCAAAAGTTAATGCACTACTCCTATAACAGCAATGCCATCTATGATTAAAGCGAACACTAGTAATAAATCTAGTAATAATAACAAAATAATACTAAGAAGCATAAGGGTGAGGATGGTGATAACAGTGAGATGATGATAACAACCCATACCTCTTTGTTTTATGTTTAATATTTTACTATATTTTAAGTTTCAATATGTTTCCCTCCTCCCTCTAAACCCCTCACTAAATAAGTCCAATAGATGACACAAATTAGACAATATGTGTGTATTTGAAATTTACATATATCAGTTTTTCCACTCTGTTAGCTGATAGGATCTTCTTTCATAGGTACTTTGTAGTTAATTTGAATATTCATATAACTCAGAATAGCTTAATCATAAAAAGAAAAGCAAAAGAAAAGTTTGTTATTCACAGTTACTTATTGAATGATATTGCTGTCATTGTGTATGACAATTTCTTGGTTCTACTCATTTAATTCTTCATTATTTCATACATCATTCTATTTTTTTCTGCAATCAACCTGCTCACTGTTTCTTGCAATAAAGTAATATTCCATAACAATTACATATTGTAACTTATTTATTCATTCCCCAATAGATATCCTCATTGTCCAGTTCTTTGCCACCATAAGGAGAGCTACTATGAATATTTTCCAACATATAGGTCCTTTTCCTTTTTTCCTGATCACCTTAAGAAATAAACCTAATACAAGAGATATGTAGATAGTTTTATGACTAAGAATAATTCAGATTTCTCTCTGTGATTAGATCAGTTCACAATTCTGTCAGCAGTGTATTTATTAATGGACCAATTTTTCCGCATGCTCCCTAACATTGGTCATTTTCTGCATCTATCATTTTAGCTTATCTACTTGGGATGAGATAGGATCTGAAATTGTTTTAATTTTCATTTCTCTAATCAGTAATGATTTAGAAGATTTTGCTTGACTACATAACTGTATCTATAGGTTTGCTTTCTTCTTCCAAAAGCTTCTTCTTCATATACTTTAGCTATTTGTCCATTGGAGAATGACTAATATTCTTATGTGACAAAGTTCTTCATAAATTTGAGATATGAGCACTTTATTTGAGAATCTCTATAAAAAATTCTCCTAGTTTCCTATTTTCCTTTATATTCCCAATGGTTGACTAATGAGATGTCATTACCTGGTTGTTGTTTTCTTGCAATTATTTATTTAATTTATTACTTTAGAATATTTTTCCATGATTACATGATTCATGTTCTTTCCCTCCTCTCCTACCATCCCTCTCCCATAGCCAACAAGCAGTTGCACTCGGTTTTACATGTATCAGTGATCAAGACCTATTTCAATATTATTAATATATGAAATAGAGTGATCGTTTCATATCCCCTTCGAATCATGTAATCAAACACTTGTTTTTTTTCTTCTGTGTTTCTACTCCTACAGTTTTTTCTCTGCATGTGGATAGTGTTCTTTCAGAATTGTCCTGTATCATTGCAATGCTGCTAGTAGAGAAGGCCATTACATTTGATTGTACCATAATGTACATTAGTCTCTGTGTACAATGTTCTTCTGGCTCTGCTCCTTTCACCCTGCATCAGTTCCTGGAGGTCATTCAAGTTCATATGGAATTCCTCCAGTTCATTATTCCTTTAAGCGCAATAGTATTGCATGACCAACAGATACCACAATCTATTCAGCCATTCTCCAATCAAAGGGCATCCCCTTATTTTCCAATTTTTTGCCACCACAAAGAGCATGGTTATAAATATTTTTGTACAAATCTTTTATCATATTATCTCCTTGGGGTACAAACCAAGCAGTGGCTGGATCAAAGGGCAGAAAATCTTTAAAAGCCCTTTGGGCATAGTTTCAGATTGCCATCCAGAATGGTTGGATCAATTCACAACTCTACCAGCAATGCATTAGTGTTCAAATTTTGCCACATCCCCTCCAACATTTATTATATTTCTTTGCTGTCATATTGGCCAATCCACTAGGTTTGAGGTGGTACCTCAGAGTTGTTTTGATTTACATTTCTCTGATTATAAGAGATTTAGAACACTTTTTCATGTGCTTATTGAGAATTTTTATTTCTTTATCGGAAAATTGCCTATTCATGTCCCTTTCCCAGTTATCAGTTGGGGGCATGGCTTGATGTACAATTGATTTAGCTCCTTATGAATTTGAGTAATTAGACCTTTGTCAGAGTTTTTTGTTATAAAGATTTTTCCCCCAATTTGTTGCTTCCCTTCTAATTTTGGCTCCATTGGTTTTGTTTGTACAAAACCTTTTTAATTTAACATAATCAAAATTATTCATTTTACATTTTGTAATTTTTTAAACTCTTGTTTGGTCTTGAAATCTTTCCTTTCCCCAAATCTGACAAATATACTATTCTGTGTTCAAATAATTTGTTTATAGTTTCCTTCTTTATATTCAAGTCATTCACCCATTCTGAGTTTATCTTGTTGTTGGGTGTGAGATGTTGATCTATAATTAATTTCTCCCATATTGTTTTCTATTTTTCCCAGAAGTTTTTGTCAAATAGTGGATCCTTATCCCAAAAGCTAGGATCTTTGAGTTTATCATACACTATCTTGCTGATGTCATCTACCCCAAGTTTATTCCACTGATCCTCCCTTCTGTCTCTTAGCCAGTTGTATATTGTTTTGATGACCACTGCTTTATAGTATAGTTTAAGATATGATATTGCTAGGCCCCATCCTTCACATTTTTTTTCATTAGTTCCCATGACATTCTTGATCTTTTGTTCTTCCAAATCAACTTTATTAGAATTTTTTCAAATTCAGTAAAAAACAGTTTTTTTGGTATCATGCCAGGTATGGTACTAAATCAGTAAATTAATTTGGGTAGAATTGTTTTATTATATTAGCTCATCCTACCCATGATCAATTAATGTTTTTCTAAGTATTTGGATCTAGTTTTAATATTGTGGGAAGTGTTTTGTATTGTGTTCATATAGTTCCTGTTTTTGTTTTGGCAAAAAAGATTCCTAAATATTTTGTATTGTCTAGGGTGATTTTAAATGGAGTTTCTCCTTCCAACTCTTGCTAATGAGTTGAGTTGGAAATATATAGAAATAGTGATGAATTATGTAGGTTTATTTTGTATCCTGCAACTTTGCTAAAGTTGTTGATTATTTCCACTACTTTTTAGTTCATTCTTTAGGATTCTTTAAGTAGACCATCATATCTTCTTCAAAGAGTGAGAGTTTAGAGTACTTTATTATTTTTTATTTTTATTATTTATTATTTATTTTAGTCTACTTATTGCCTACTTTAATCCCTTCAATTTCTTTTTCTTCTCTAATTGCTACTGCTAGTGTTTCTAGTACCATGTTAAATAATAGAGGTGGTAATGGGTATCCTTGCTTCACTCCTGATCTTATTGGGAAGGCTTCTAATTTATTCCCATTACAGATGATGTTTGCTGAGGGTTTTAAATATATACTGTTTATTATTTTTAGGAAAGGCCCATCTATTCCTATATTTCTCATGTTTTCAATAGGAATGAGTGTTGTATTTTATCAAAGCCTTTTTTCTGCATCTATTAAGATAATCATGTGATCTTTGTTGGCTTGCTTGTTGATATGGTCAATTATGTGGATAGTTTTCCCAATATTAAACCATCCTTGCATTCTTTGTATAAATCCCATCTGATCATAGTGAATAATGTTCATGACAACTTGCTGGAGTCTTTGTGCTAGTATTCTATTTAAGATTTTTGCATCTATGTTCATTAAGGAGATTGGTCTGTAGTTTTCTTTCTCTGTTTTTAGTCTGCCTGGCTTTGGAATAAGTACCATATTTGTGTCATAAAAAGAATTTGGTAAAACTCCTTCTTTTCTTATTTTGTCAAAAAGTTTTTATAGTATTGGGATTAGTTATTCTTTAAATGTTTGATAGAATTCACTAGTGAATTTATCTGGCCCTAGGGATTTTTTCTTAGGGAATTCCTTGATGACTTGTTCAATTTCTTTTTCTGATATGGAATTGTTTAAGTATTCTATTTCCTCTTCTGCTAATCTGGGCAATTTATATTTTTGTAAATATTCATCTATTTCACCTAGATTGTCATATTTATTGCCATATAGTTGGGCAAAATAGTTCTTAATAATTACCTTAATTTCCTCTTCATTAGAGGTAAGGCCTCCCTTTTCATCTTTGATACTGTTAATTTGGTTTTGTTCTTTCTTTTTAATTAGATTAAACAGTACTTTATCTATTTTATTTGTTTCTTCAGAGTACCAGCTCTGAGTCTTATTTCTTAGTTCAATACTTCTTTTACTTTTACTTTTATTAATTTCTCCCTTTATTTTTAGGATTTCCAATTTGGTCTTCATCTGAGGGGTTTTAATTTGTTCTCTTTTTAGTTTTTTTAGTTGCATGCTGAAGAAAGTAAATAAACTGGGATTGGGTTAGATAGGTATAAATGCTTTTAAGTGGGGTAACACCAGGGTATCTAGCTGGGTTAATACAGTGGGTCCTTAATGTTGGTGAGGTGCCAAATTACCAGATTTGGGAAAGGAAGTTTTCAAGGAGAGTCTGGTATATATTACAAAAGGTTTATTAACAACTGGGTCAGGAAGAGAAGGGAGTGGGTAAAATATCCTAAACTACTTGGGTCCCCTCCCCAGAGTCCAGAAGGGTGACTCTACACTATCAGACTAAAATCCCTCAGCTGCCTTAAATCAAACCTATCCAGAGTTCCTCTTGACATATAATAATTAAGGAACACTGGAAAGGTGAACAGGTCCAGCTAATTAAGGTGGGGTCTCACATATGTCCACAAAGTTGTGTCCTCAAATCTGTGTCCACAGAAGTCCAGATGATACTGCTACTGTAATCCAAGCTTGGGGAGGGAGTAAAGATTTGGCATCAGAGTCCATCCTTGAATGCCTCACCTAAACTCAACCAAACTCCAGCCAAAGGTCTCTTGATAGATGATGGTTTTCAATCAAAGCAGGATGCACACAGAGGAAGCAGCTCTCTCCATCCAAGGGAAATTTAATGGGCAATTGACTTTCTCTGCCAGCTATCCACTCAAAGTTCTGGAACCTTCTCCTGTCAATCACCATCACTCTGCTAAGCTAATTTCCTATAATAATGCCAATTCATTGACCTCTTCCCTCTCTAATTTGTTGATATATGCATTTAGGGATATAAATTTTACCCTGAGTACTGCTTTGGCTGCATCTCATAGATTTTGCATCTCTTCAATGAAATCAGTAATTGGTTTTTTGAATTGTTCTTTGATCAGTCAGGTTTATTTTAAACCCTTAACTTCTGTGTATTGGCTCCTAGTTGAAAGAGTGGTAAGGGTGGGCAATGGGGGTCAAGTGACTTGCCCAGGGTCACTGACCAGCCAGTTTTTGAAGAATTAGATTATTTACTTTCCAATTAGTTTTAAATCTGCCTTTCTCCAAGCCATTATTGATTATGATTTTTATTGCATTATGGTCTGAAAAAATTAAATTTATTATTTCTGTTTTCCTACATTTGCTTGCAATGTTTTTATGACCTAGCACATGGTCAATCTTTGAATATGTGCCATGTGCTACTGAAAAGAAGGTATATTCCTTTTTATTTTCCTATTTATTTTTCTATTAGCTCTAATTTTCTAATATTTCATTCAATTCCGTTATTTCTTTCTTATTTATTTTTTGGTCAATTTATCTAGTTCTGATAGAGGAAGGTCAAGATCCCCTGCTAGTATGATTTTACTATCTGTTTCCTCCTTAAGCTCCTTTAAAATCTGACTGCTATACCATTTGGTTCATATATGTTGAGTCCTGATATTTCTTAGTTACTTATATTACCTTTCATCAAGATGTAATTACCTTCCTTATCTCTTTTAATGAGATCTATTTTCACTTTAGCTTTTTCTGAGATCATAATTGCTACTCCTGCCTTTTTTGTCTCAGTTGTAGCCCAGTAAATTCTGCTCCACCCTCTTACTTTTACCCTGTGTATATCTACCTGCCTCAAGTGTGTTTCTTGTAGACAATGTATGATAGGATTCTGGTTTTTAATCCATTCTGCTATCTGCTTCATTTTTATTGGAGAGTTCATCCCATTCATATTCTCATTTTTGATTACTGTCTATGTATTTTCCTCCATTTTTACTTCCTCCTTAGATTGTCTTGTCTCTTATCCCTCTCATCCCCACCTTCAACTTTTCACTTTTAGTCAGTTTTCTCTTTTCCCCTGCCTAATGTTACTCCCTTTCCCAGTACCTCCCCTCTTATTGATTCCCCCTACTATAGTACCTTTTAAACAACACCACACCATCTCCCTCCCTTGTATTGCTTCCCTCTTTATCAATCTGTTTATTATCCTTCTACTTCTCTATAGAGCAGGGGTTGGCAACGAATGGCTCTCGAGCCATATCTGGCTCTTTTGAGGGCCAAATATGGCTCTTTCTGCAGTGGCCATAAAGTCAATTGTTTTTCAGGAGCTGTTACAGGAGCGTGCACTGTTACAGGAGAGCACACTTTGAGCACTGTAGGGCTCTCACAAAATTACATTTTAAAAAATGTGGTGTTTATGACTCTCACGGCCAAAAAGGTTGCCGACCCCTGCTATAGAGCATGATACAATTCTCTGCCCAATGGATGTAGTTGTTCTTCTCTGTTTGAGTCAACTTCAATTTGTGTAAGAATTAAGTATTACCTGTCTCCAACCTCTTTCATCCTTCCATTGTATTGGTCTTCTTCCTTCCTCCCCCATGTACTTCTTTATGAAATATAAATTTACCTCATGTTGTCTCTTTTCCCATTTCTCTTCGTATTATCCTCCTTTTTTACCCCTAGTTTTACATAGACAATTTGACATTTCATCCTCTATAGTTTTTCACTCTTCCCTTTATAAGGATGGCATTCGAAAATAAGTATTGTTTTATTAGTTTAAAGATAAAAAATAGAAAAACTGACTTGAGAAAGAATTGGAGTTTCAAATAGAGCTGAGAGAGAGAGTGTTAATTTCAACTCTTGGCAGTTATAACCATTACTTCCATGACAGTTACACTCTCTGGGTGTGACATTCCAGGAGAGGGCTTCTGGCAGTCGACAGAACCACATGCAGCTTCTATCTCTCTCTGACCTGGAGAAGGTAACATCTTTACCTCTCTCTATCTCTGTCTGAGTGAAAGACTTGAGGGAGTGGAGTGTTTTCTTTTCCAATGTGGGAAACACTATTCATTTATCTGTTACTGTCTATAGACTGGTTAAACTGTGAAAAGACCAAACAAAATCTGGTCTTTGGTTTGGACTCTGAGTCTGTTAAGACTTGATTCTTGTGGAGACTCAACCAGTTAGCCATAGTTTTCTTTATAACTTAAAGGCGAAGTTAAGAGTTAGAGTGGTTAGGTTTATTTAGAACAGTATAAATTTGGTTAGTTAGATCAGGGAGGATTAGCATAGCCTGAGAACCACAGGAGAAGCAGTTCCTTACAGGACGTGAGAGTTTATTTGGGTGGAGTTAGAATCCCTAAGAATTAGAAATCCTTTTTCCCTTATATATATATTTAAATAAATAATTTATTTTTTTCATAAACAATAGTCTCTTTAGCATTCCTTGTGCCTGGCCCTGAAGGGGCTTTTGATATCATCTATCAAAAGTATCAAGAAACAATTTTGAACCTTTATTTTCTAGTTCTTTGTCCTTTATTTGTGTACTCTCGTATTTTATTTTTACACCTCTAAGTATACTTCTTCTAGCTACACTGATGACACCAAAAATTTTAAGAGTTACCAATATCATCTTTTCTTATAGGAATCAAATCAATTGAACTTATTGCATCCCTTAAAAAGTTTTGGGTGTTTTTTTCCCCTTTCTTAATTATCTTTTGGTGATTCTCTTAAATTTTGTGTTTGCACATCAAGTTTTCTGTTTAAGTCACATCTTTTCTTCATGAATGCTTGGAAGTCTTCTGTTTTATTACATGGCCATACTTTCCCCTACAAGAATATAGTCAGTTTTGCTGGGGAGATAAGTCTTGGTTGTAGACCCAGTTCCCTTGATTTCTGGAACAGCATATTCCATGCCTTCTGGTCCTTCAATGTAGATGCACCCAGGTCTGGTGTTATCCTAACTGTAGTTTCATTATATCTGAATGACTTCTTCTTAGCAGCTTGTAATATCTTTTGCTTGGTCTGGTAGTTCTTGTATGTGGCTACTACATTCCTGGACATTGTCAATTGGGAATTAAATGCAGGAGGTGATCTGTGGGTTCTTTCAGTCTCCAGTTTTCCCTCTTTTTCATGAATGTTGGGGAAGTTTTCTTGGATAATTTCTTATAGAATGATGTCCAGGCTTTTTATTTTGTCCTGATCTTCCACTGTGCCACCTAGCTACCCATTTATGTTATTCCCCATGAATAATCTAAGTTTTAGTGACTTTGATCTCTTTTCACTCACAAGACATTCCATCTACCAACTGAACAATATAAATGACTGTCCTCATGTTTGAATACTCCACCTCTTCATCATTACTTCTTAGGTTCCCTAATTTCTAGTCTCTGCTAAAATCTCATCAACAATAAGAAACTTTTTCCTAATCTACCTCACTCTTAATCAACATATACAAATTGTGAAGGCATGTGTCTAAGTACTCAGTGACCGTTTGTCCATTTTTCTTATTTCTTGATCATATTTTTCCACACCTCTCCTTATATTTATATTTGCCTTGTCTTCTTGAAATATAATAGTTTAAGATGATTCATTTCAGAGGGTCTTTTTGAATCCTTTATAGAATTTCTTTGTCCCCTTATTGTTTACAACAGATATAAACAAATTTTCTGCATTTCTCTATTTTTATCTCTACATTTTTTTATCTCCAATTTTTCATTCATATTAAGATATGATATGAGATAATCAAGGGTCTCAGAAACATTTTTCCTTTCTCTTTTTTTTAATTCAAGATAAGAAAAATTCTGCAAATTTTGTTATTTGAACCTATTAGCCGTCTTGTCAAATAGTTGCAACTCCTGAAGTCTTAAATTTGAACCTATCAAAACCTTGGTTTTAATTCTATCACAGATAATTAGTGAGCCTAAGAAAATCACTTAATCTTTCAACATGAGTTTCTTCATTCCTTAAAATAAATAAACAAATAAACTTGGTAAGAACTGAATCTTCCTTAGGGTTATGATGGAAACAAAGTTACCTAATATGTGTAAGACATTTTAAAACCTAAAAATCCTATTTAAATAAATTATTGATATTATTATTTTTTCATATATAGTAAGGGCAAGATGGATATTATTCAGTTTATCTAATGGTATGTCCATTTCTGGACAAGTAACATGATTTTTTAGTTACTTTATTTCTTAAACTTTGTGTAACATATACTGGCCAAATAGCAGATCTATGCTTAATTAAACCTGGATGATCCTCTTCTTTATTATGAAATCAAAGATAAAATGAGTACTTTCCCTCAAAATTCTCACCCTTTCCATTTTCCCCAGATATAATGATATTTTAAAAAAGCATATGCATCTTTTTATAAGAAGAGAGGTCACTGTACATGGAGCCAGAAACTTCTGTTAAGATATTAAACTAACAAAAGAGGCACAAAATTTGTTAGTTCATTTTTGCTTGCCATTACTTCTAATCTGTTTCCTATTCCTCCTTATTAATTAGCCTTCAATCCTTAGGACCATTAATGACTTTACTATCTTCTCTGCTTCTGACAGGAAGAGAAAAGAAGGAAGGAGAGAAGAAAACAGGAGGGAAAGGAGAGAAAGAGACCAAGAGACTAACCAATGTGTATATAACTGAAGAATATAAATCCTCAATTTCCAGTATGTTATGTCTCCATGATACATATTGATCTTTTTCTAAAAATTTGTGAAGTAGCTAGATCTCTTCAAGTAATCTAGAATATCATGGCAATATTATTTCCTTTAGAAGCCTTCTCAAACATATCCACCAATTCCATCCTCCAAAGGGCATATAAATTTATGTATATGGGGATATCTTTTAAATAATGAAAAAAAAATTCCACTGCATTGTCCTTTTAACTTCTCTTTTCCAAAATTGCATTTTCTTACATAAAGCTATGGCATCCATAAATCCTATACCATCAAGTCTAAAGATTTATGCAAAGTTGAGTCTACTTCCTTAAATTAGGGTCTTTAGATCCTAAAATCTAAAGACTTTGTTATTACTCATACATTGCACATTTCACAATGGAAATATGAAATCATAAATATATAACACACCATCTTAAAGAATATTATTGTGTTATTCATTATATGTGTTACTCATCCTTATATTATAGTTCTTTATTTTTCAACCTGTCATACCTGATACTCTATGGGAATATCGATTTTGACAAATTTAATCATTTTCCCCCATTGTTAATTCAAAGACCTTATGATTAGATTTGTAAATTCTTAGCCAATTATATTTTTACATTCTCATCCCTGGCCAAGAGAATATCTTATATATTGCTAGGTTAACCAAAAATTTATGTTTATTTTTACATTGGGCAACTTTTATAATTTTTTCCTGTAAAACCACAAAGGAGATTCTCTTAACAAAGAAGTTTAACTCTGTATGAATATCAAATGAATACATAGCTTGGCCTTCTGTGTGGAGAAACAGGCAAATAATACATATCTTATTATCTTTACCAATTTTATACTATGTCTAGTTCCATCTAAGGACACTTGGTACATGATTGCTAATAGAGCTGTAAAATAAAACTTATTTTGAATGTAATAAGGAAATAAAACATTAAAACTTG
Source organism: Gracilinanus agilis (assembly GCF_016433145.1). Taxonomy (NCBI): domain Eukaryota; kingdom Metazoa; phylum Chordata; class Mammalia; order Didelphimorphia; family Didelphidae; genus Gracilinanus; species Gracilinanus agilis. The sequence continues at coordinate 447,103,298 of NC_058132.1, forward strand.
TGGACAGCAGTTCTGAACTATTTCTTCTTATAATCTTTATGTGGGAATTTTGATGACATTGATAATCTATCACTTTTTAGCATTTATACATGTGCATATTTGTTTTCATGTCACATTTCATAATTTCATTTAGACATGCCAGCACAGGAACTTACTTATCTAATTCTCACTTTATTCTACTGACAGCATTTGGACTTCAGTCTCTTGCCAGTAACAACCCACTATGTGTAAATGAATGTGACATGATTCACACCCTGTCTTGTCTTATTGCTTAATTATCTAAGTACAATGAAGGAGGACAAAGTGTTGAAATCTGGAATATATTAGTATGCCATATAAAACATTTGATGTTCTTTTTTTTCTTGAGCAGGATATTTGCAAGCACTCAAACAATTTAAAAAGTCATGAATTGACATGTTCTCCTATTTATAAGGTGAATATAAATAATTTGGAGACCAAATGCTTAGGATTAATAAATAAGCATGGTTTATGCAAAACAAAGAAAAAAGTGCTGCTGAAATCGAATAACCAGATGATATATGGTTATATAAAAATAACTAACATAAAAGTGATCTTAAAATAATCATGATTATGCAAAAAATAAAATTGGATGAATGATGAATAAATAATCAAAATAATTATATAACATCATAAAGTATAGTCACAAATAATTGTATTCATAATTACATTCTATTGAGAATCATGGGTAATGGCTGCAAAAGTCAACACTGGTACTACTCCATTTTATTCAAGTCTTTTACATTAGGAAGGCACAAACTGAATTCAGAAAGTCTTGTTACTGAGTGTTCATATAGAGCCAACAAGCCTATGATAGGGTCTCTCTGGATCAACCTTTATAAACTATTTTTAAAAGACTATTTTTTAAGCAAGTGAGAAAGCAAAATAATTATACTAGACTCAAATTCCCTGTTACTCTCATTATCCAAAGCCTTCATGCTCCCTGGAGAGCCTTTCTTCTTTTGTATTCCATTAAGGTGCCCACGTGCCCATGACGAGTGTCTGGAAGGGCAAAACAGCAGTCTACCAACTTCTTCCTACATATACCTTCTCTCATGTCTTAATGAAGTTTGGGAGTTTTTTGTGTATAGAGTGATAGATATAAATATCCATTATTCTACAGAACTGTGGAAGAAGAATTCTACCCATCTGACAAAAGTGTAGCTTAAAAAAAAGTACCCTGAAATATTGTTGGAATATTGGAATGAAATGTTATTGAACATGTACCATGAGATATTTGTTTTGATTGACTATATTTATTTATTATTAGGATTTTCTTTTTCTTTTTTCCCCAATGAAAGTAACAAAGGTGAGAGAAAGAAATCCTTATTAGTTGAAAATTAAAATACAATGTGAGATATATTTATATAACAAATGTATCTATCAAATATTCTATATTATGTGCATTGTATGTATATAATGCCCTATATACATATGCAGTGTATTGTATACTGTACTATATGTACTCTATTTTACTGTAGCAACAGCATAATGTCAAGTTAACTGAAGAAAACATTTTTTAAGCATTTGTGAATGGCTAATAAAAACTCTGAGGATGATAAGATAAATTTATACGGAAAGAATGGGAATGAAGAGGGTTTTATAACAAACAAAGCAAACCAACCATGAATAAAGATCATAAGACTGGCTTTTGGAGTTTTTCTTTGGTGGCAGAGGGTGACATCTGACATGATGTAGCCATGCCTCTCATTCACTTTCCTCATTTGAAGGCATTTGGGTTTTGAATTGAAGCTGTAGGTTTGAACTAGGCTTAAGAACTATGTGAACCTGGCTGACAATTGAAAGGTAAACCACTTTCAACTTGAATATCTCCAGACTCCACCTCTTTCTCTGCTCCTGACATGCTGTCAATATTAGAAACTCCTTCCCTGAAGCTCTCCTTTCTTCATTGTTAAAATTTTCCTAGAGCTGCCAATTTGGAAAGGCCCGTAGAGACATTTCAGTCTCTCCTCTTACCTTGATTTCACCTTATTTTCCTTACTTGTCATGTTGTCTATCTTTTTTTAAATCCTTACCTTCCATCTTAGAGTCAATACTGTGTATTGGCTCCAAGGCAGAAGAGTGGTAAGGGTGGGAAATGGGGGTCAAGTGACTTGCCCAGGGTCACACAGCTGGGAAGTGTCTGAGGCCAGACTTGAATGTAGGACCTCCCATCTCTAGGCCTGACTCTCAATACACTGAGCTACCCAGCTGCCCTGTCACATTGTCTTTTTTTTCTCTTATCCCCTGCCTTCTAGCTATACTTTAAGTGTTGTTTCCCCCAGGAGAATATAGATTTCTTGAAGATAGGAAAAGACTTAATTGTTTTTATTTATACATAGAAAGATGACTGGCTCTCTCCTCCTCCTCCTCCTCCTCCTCCTCCTCCTCCTCCTCCTCCTCCTCCTCCTCCTCCTCCTCCTCCT
>NC_058132.1:447110591-447259676 GCF_016433145.1 Gracilinanus agilis
ATATATATATATATAAAATATAAATGTGTTTATTTATTTCATATATAATTGCTTATATTATCTAAAATATAAATATGTGCTTATATTTTATATATCAATTATTATATTATATTAATTATATCATATCGTATCATATTATATTATATTATAACTATATAACCTAATCATGCCAGAGTTTCTCAAGGGGTTTTTGATGTGAGAGCAAGTTCTTGGAGATTTAGTCATACTTGACTGGCTTTGAGATTGGTCCTAGGGCCAGAAAGTCTGCTTTCCAATTAAATTGATGATTATTTCTTAGAAAAGGCATAAAAATTAAGAAGGACTGAGAGATTTCTTATAGAATACCTGAGAATTGAAGGCATCAAGCAAAGTCAGGAGGTAGAAATATGGATAAAGAAAACTCCAGGTACTAGAGATAGCCAAGCAAAATGTTTAGTCATGAAATTGAATGACATGTGTCAGGAATAGCAAAAAGATTCCCCAATAAATGTGCAATTATTTTATTTCCAGTTTTCACAACCACCAAAAGTACTGCTTTCTAAAGTATCTAAAGTCCTATAGTATTATTCTATGTTCAGTTTTTGAGATATATTACTAACAACAATTGCATCTTTCAGTCAAAGGGAATGGATGATTTGGCCATCTTTTTTTTTTTTAACTATAATTCAAAATTAAAGACAAAATGGATAGAAAGTTAAGATTGGAATCAGGAAAACCTGAATCTAAATCTGACTTCAAACTTTTATTAGCTGCCTGACCCTGGGCAAGTCACTTACCCCTTTTTACTAGAGAAGGAAATGGTATCTTTGCCAAGAAAACCCCAAATGGGATCATAGTATCAGAGACAATTGAAATTCCTGAAAAAAACATTTCCAAATACTATTTACAATGGCTGAGGCAATTAATACCTACATCACACTAATAGATAATGTTGATACAGTCCTTTAAGACTTTAAAATACTTTGTAGATAAAAACTCACTTAAATTTAGTGAGGTAGTTATTATTATACATGTTTTACTTACAGGGAAACTGAGATTCATAGTAATTAAATGACTTGTTTCAGATTACATAGCTAGCAAGAAACTGAGAGAGAATTTGAACCCAGATCTTCATGATCTCAGGATTCTTCCCAAAAACATCAATAGTATGTTAATATGAATTTTTATATAGCCTCTCTAAGATTGTCTTTTTCAAAGTTTCATCATCTTTGCCAGTTGGTTGGGTATGTAGATTAGAGAGAATTCAAAATTCTTCTGATTTGAATTTCTTATTATTAGTATTAAAATTAGTATTACTGCTACCAATTTATATTTCATTGAAGAGCTCTTTTTTCATATTGTCTTCCACTCATCTATTTAGGAGTAACTTTGAGTCATAAATATCTGTTAGTTCTCATATAGCTTTTATTGCAGACACTTATCAGACTTTTTTTTTTGCTCCATAAATATTAGTTTATTTTTTTTTATTATTATCCCATCCAGGCCCTGACTCAAGGGCTCTGTATGCAAATACAAGTTTAAAAAAGTCTCTGCCCCTCAGGGAGCTTATATTCTTTTTTTTAAAAAACATTCATGTTCATTTTTAACATGTTTACATGCTTCATGCCCCTACTTTCCCCTTCAACCCCCACCCTCACCCCACCCATGGCCGATGCGCATTTCCACTGGTTGTAACCTGTCATCAATCAAGACCTATTTCCAAATTGTTGAAAGTTGCATTGGTGTGGTAGTTTCGAGTCTACATCCCCAATCATGTCCATCCTAACCAATATGTTCAAGCAATTGTATATCTTCTATGTTTCCTCTCCTGCAGTCCTTCCTCTGAATGTGGGTAGCATTCTTTACCATAAATCCCTCAGAGCTGTCTTGTGTCATTGTGTTGTTGCTGGTACAGAAGTCCATTACATTCAATTTTACCACAGTATATCAGTCTCTGTGTACAATGTTCTTCTGGCTCTGCTCTTTTCACTCTGCATCAGTTGCTGGAGGCCTTTCCAGTTCACCTGGAACTCCTCCAGTTTATTATTCCTTTTAGTACAATAGTATTCCATTACCAGCATATACCACAATTTGTTCAGCCATTCCCCAATTAAAGGACATACCCTCCTTTGCCAGTTTTTTGCCACCACAAAAAGCGCAGCTATAAATTTTTTTGTACAAGTCTGTTTATCTATGATCTCTTTGGGGTACAAACCCAACAATGGTATAGCTGGATCAAAAGGTGGGCAATATTTTATAGCCCTTTGAGCATAGTTCCAAACTGCCAGCCAGAATGGTTGGATCAGTTCACAACTCCAAAAGCAATGCATTAATGTCCTAATTTTGCCATATCCCCTCCAACATTCATCACTCTCCCCTTCTTTCATTTTAGCCAATCTGCAAGGTGTGAGGTGATACCACAGACTTGTTTTGATTTGCATTTGTCTAATTATTAGAGATTTAGAACACTTTCTCATGTGCTTATTGATACTTTTGATTTCTTTACCTGAAAATTGCCTATTCATGTCTCTTGCCCACTTTTCAATTGGGGAATGGCTTGATTTTTTATACAATTGATTTAACTCCTTGTATATTTGAGTAATTAGACCCCTGTCAGAGTTTTTTGTCATTAAGAATATTTTTCCCAATTTGTTGTTTCCCTTGTGATTTTGACTACATTGTTTTTGTTTGTACAAAAGCTTTTTAGCTTAATATAATCAAAACCATTTAATTTACCTTTTGTAATTTTCTCTAGCTCTTGCTTGGTTTTAAAATCTTTCCTTTCTGAGAGATCTGACAGGTATACTATTTTGTGTTCACTTAACTTATTTATAGTTTCCCTCTTTATATTCAGGTCATTCACCCATTCTGAATTTATCTTGGTGTAGGGTGTGAGATGCTGATCTAAACCTAATCTCTCCCATATTGTTTTCCAAATTTCCCAGCAGTTTTTGTCAAATAGTGATTCATGTCCCAAAAGTTGGGGTCTTTGGGTTCATCATACACTGTCTTGCTGACGTCATTAAGCCCAAGTCTATTCCACTGATCCTCCTCTCTATCTCTTAGCCAGTACCATATTGTTTTGATGACTGCTGCTATATAGTATATTTTAATATCTGGTACTGCTAGGCCCCCTTCCTTCATATTTTTTTCATTATTTCCCTTGATATTCTTGATCTCTTGTTATTCCAAATGAACTTTGTTATATTTTTTCCTAATTCAGTAAAGAAGTATTTTGGTAATTTGATAGGTATGGTGCTAAATAGGTAAATTGATTTGGGTAGAATGTTCATTTTTATTATGTTAGCTCGTCCTACCCATGAACAGTTAATGATTTTCCAATTGTTGAGCTCCAGTTTTATTTGTTTGGAAAGTGTTTTGTAGATGTTTTCGTATAATTGCTGTGTTTGTTTTGGTAGATAGATTCCCAAGTATTTTATATTGTGTAGGGTAATTTTAAATGGTGTTTCTCTTTCTACCTCTTGCTGCTCTAATGTGTTGGAAATATATAGAAATAATGATGATTTATGTGCATTTATTTTGTATCCTGCAACTTTGGTAAAGTTGTTGATTATTTCTACTAGCTTCTTAGTTGATTTGCTAGGATTTTTTAAGTAGACCATCATATCATCTGCACAGAGTGATAGCTTAGTCTCCTCCTTGCCTATTTTGATACCTTCCATTTCTTTTTCTTCTCTAATTGCAAATGCTAGTGTTTCTAGTACTATGTTGAATAATAGAGGTGATAATGGGCATCCTTGTTTCACTCCTGATCTTATTGGGAAGGCTTCTAATTTATCCCCATTGCATATAATGCTAGTTGATGGTTTTAGGTATATACTGTTTATTAGTTTTAGAAAGGGTCCTTCTATTCCTATACTTTTCAGCATTTTCAATAGGAATGGATGCTGTATTTTGTCAAAGGCTTTTTTAGCATCTATTGACCTAATCATGTGATTTTTGTTTGTTAGACTGTTGATATGGTCAATTATGTGGATAGTTTTCCTAATGTTGAACCATCCTTGCATTCCTGGTATAAATCCCACCTGATCATCATTGATGATCTTCTAAATTACTTGCTAGAGTCTCTTTGCTAATATTCTATTTAAGATTTTTGCATCTATGTTCATTAGGGAGATTGGTCTATAGTTTTCTTTCTCTGTTTTTTGTCTACCTGGCTTTGAAATCAGTACCATATTTGTGTCATAGAAGGAATTTGGTAGGATTCCTTCTTTGCTTATCATATCGAATAGCTTGTATAGTATTGGGATTAGTTGCTCTTTGAATGTCTGATAGAATTCACGTGTGATTCCATCAGGTCCTGGTGATTTTTTCTTAGGGAGTTCTTTGATGGCTTGTTCAATTTCTATTTCTGATATGGGATTATTTAGGTATTCTATTTCTTCTGCTGTTAATCTAGGCAATTTATATTTTTGTAAATATTCATCCATATCTCCTAAATTATTATATTTGTTGCCATATAATTGGGAGAAATAGTTCTTAATGATTGCCTTGATTTCCCCTTTATTAGAGGTGAAGTCTCCTTTTTCATCTTTAATACTGTCAATTTGGTTTTCTTCTTTCCTTTTTCTTATTAGATTGACCAGTACTTTGTCAATTTTATCTGTTTTTTTTCAAAATACCAGCTTCTAGTCTTACTTATTAATTCAATAGTTCTTTTACTTTCGATTTTGTGAATTTCTCCCTTAATTTTTAGTATTTCTAACTTCGTTTTTATCTGGGGGGTTTTAATTTGCTCGCTTTCTAATTTTTTGAGTTGCATACCCAATTCATTAATCTCTGCCCTCCTTAATTTGTTAATATATGTACTCAAGGATATAAATTTCCCCCTGAATACTGCCTTGGCCGCATCCCACATAGTTTGGTAGGATGTCTCATCATTGTCATTTTCTTCAATGAAATTGTTGATGGTTTCTATGATTTCTTCTTTGACAAATTGGTTTTGGAGAATCCTATTGTTTAATTTCCAATTGGTTTTTGATTTGCCTGTCCAGGTGCCCTTACTGATTGTTATTTTTATTGCATTATGATCTGAGAAGTTTATATTTATTATATCTGCTCTTTTGCATTTGTTTGCAATGATTCTATGCCCTATAACATGGTCAATCTTTGTGAATGTACCATGCGCAGCTGAAAAGAAGGTGTATTCCTTTTTGTCCCTATTTATTTTTCTCCACATATCAATTAAGTCTAATTTTTCTAGGACTTCATTCACCTCTCTTTCCTCTTTCTTATTTATTTTTTGGTTTGATTTATCTAGATCTGAAAGAGGAATATTTAGATCTCCCACTATTATGCTTTTACTATCTATTTCCTTCTTGAGCTCTGCCAGTTTCTCCTTTATGAATTTGGATGCTATTCCATTTGGTGCATTTATATTGAGTAGTGTTATTTCCTCATTGTTTATACTGCCTTTAATTAGCATGTAATGACCTTCCCTGTCTTTTTTAATCATATCTATTTTTACTTTGGCTTTGTCAGAAATCATAATAGCCACTCCTGCCTTCTTTTTCTCATTTGACACCCAAAAGATTTTGCTCAAGCCCTTAACCTTAAACTTGTCTATGTCTACCCACCTCATATGTGTTTCTTGTAGACAACATATGGTAGGATTTTGGTTTCTAATCCACTCTGCTATTTGCTTCCGTTTTATGAGCGAGTTCATCCCATTCACATTCAGTGTTATAATTATCAGTTGTGCATTCGCTTACATTTTCCTATCCTCCCCTATTCCTACCCCTTCCCCTTAAACTATTTCCTTTTAAACCAGTGATTTGCTATTAAGACCCTATTCCTTATCCCCTCCCTTGACTAACTTCCCTTTCTACCCCCTCCCTTATTATTCCCCTCTTTTTATTTTTAAAGGCCTAATGAATTCCCTCCCCATTTTCTCCCCTCCCTTTTTTGACCTCCCCACTCTCCTGTTCCCCTTTGTTTATCCCTTCTGACTTTCTCAGTAGGGTTAGATAAGAGTTTTATATCCCAATGGATTGTATAGCTACTCTTCCCACTCCAGGTTGATTACAGTGAGAGTGAGATTTAAATATTACCTCTTAATGTTCTCTTCCTCTCCTTCTCATAATAGTATTTGTCCCCTCTCCTTCCCATGCCCTCTTTGTGTGTAATATAATATGCTATTTTTCTTATTCACTCAAGTTTCTCTTGGAGTCCCCTACTATTCACCCCCCTCTTTCCCACCCCCCATATCATCTTAGACCATTTAGTATTCCACCCTCTCCCTGTGAATTATTCTTCTCATTACTATAATAGTGAATACTATAATAGTGAATAGAGTTCACTACGGAGAATTATACATAGCATTTCTCCGCATAGGAATGCAGATAATTAGATCTTACTGAAGCCCTTAAAAAGGCAAATTTAAAAGTTATGAGTTTTCTTTCTTTCCCCTCTGTTTCTTATTTACCTTTTCATGTTTCTCTTGATTTTTGTGGTTGGATATCAAACTTTCCATTTAGCCCTGGTCTTTTCTGTGCAAATACTTGGAAATCTTCAATTTTGTTGAATGCCCATACTTTCCCCTGGAAGTATATAGTCAATTTTGATGGGTAGTTGATCTGTGGTTGCAAGCCCAGCTCTCTCGCCTTTCTGAATATCATATTCCAAGCCTTGCGGTCTTTTAGCGTGGAGGCTGCCAGATCCTGTGTGATCCTGATAGGTGCTCCTTGATATTTCAATTGTCTCTTTCTGGCTTCTTGTAAGATTTTTTCTTTAACTTGGAAACTCTTAAATTTGGCAATTATATTTCTGGGCATTGTCTTTTCTAAGTCGAGTGTCGAGGGTGATCTATGGATCCTTTCAATGTCTATATTGCCCTCTTGTTGTAGGACTTCAGGGCAATTTTGCTGAATGATTTCTTTTAGTATAGAGTCTAGGTTTCTATTAATTTCTGTTTTTTCTGGAAGACCAATGATTCTCAAATTTTCTCTTCTAGACAGGTTTTCTTGGTCTGTCACTCTCTCATTGAGATATTTTATGTTTCCTTCTATTTTTTCAATCTTTTGACTTTGTTTTATTTGTTCTTATTGTCTTGAGAGATCATTAGCTTCTAATTGCTCAATTCTAGCCTTTAGGGACTCGTTTTCGGCTGTAATCTTTTGGTTTTCAGCTATGATCTTTTGGTTTTCCTTTTTAATCAGGTCATTTCTGGTGATCACTTTGCTTATCAGTTCATTTGATTTCTGAGCCTCACTTTCCAATTGCAAAATTCTGCCTTTTAAACTGTTATTTTATTGCCTGATTTCCTTTTGAGCTATTTCCCATTTCTCTAAGCAAATCTTTTCCATCTTTCTCGTCATCTCAGTTTTGAACTTTTCAAGAGCTTGTTGCCAGTTTTCATTATTATTTTGGGAGGGTCCGGATGCTTGTTTGTTCTCCCCTCTCTTTGCTCGGTTGTCTGGATTTTCTCTGTGTAAAAGTTGTCGTGTGTTAAATATTTCTTTTTCTTGTTAATCTTTCTCGTCTGAGCTTCCTGATTCTGGGTAGCCATTGTTATCCCAGTAGCTTCTCAGCTTTATCCTTGCGCTCAGGGTCTGTCTGCAGTCTTTTGGGTCCTGAGGTCTGAGGTCTGGTTTTTCTCAAGGTCAAGCCCCCGGGTGGATCCCCTTACTTGGTCCTCTGCTGGAGGTTCCTTTACAAGTCTCAGGGTGCTGCTTCCACAGTTGTATACCCATCTGTGCTGGTTCCCCACTCAGGGTTTCAGAGCCTTCTCTCATGCTCTGCCTCCACCTGTGCCTCTGCCTGTGCCTGCGCTCTGTGTCCGGGCTCTGTGCCCGTGCTCAGAGTCCGTGTGCCTTCTTTAGCTTTTTGGGGTCCTAAATCTTGCTGCTCTCAGGAACAGGCCCTGGAGCTGCCAGTGACTCAATGGGTGCCCCAAACTTGCTCTATTTCTTTTTAGCTGGCTTTGGCGTTATAGGTGGTGTGTGTGGAGGGGTTGAGGGTGGGGTGGTTGCTCAGTCTGCGATTTATTGAGAGCTGTTTCACCCCTTTATAGCATGGAAATGTCCCGTTTCCATGTACCTTCCACACTGCGCCCTGTTGTGGGGTCCCTCCGTTCGACTGGGTTTGTTTTTATGTCTCCTTGAGGAGTCTTATATTTTTCAGTCAGGAGAGGTTAAGAGCTGCTTTTTACTCTGCCACCATCTTAACCCGGAAGTGGGGAGCTTATCACTTATCAGACTTTTTGAAGGAATTTTTTCTTTTCCTAATGAATGGATTTCCTTCTTATTCCAGGTGCATTTATTTTGCTAATTGGACTTTTAAAAAAATTCCATGTAATCAAAATGAACCATTTTATCTTTTGTAGTTTATTCTATCTTTTAAATTCAAGAGTTTTTACCTTTATATATAGGTATAAAATGAACAAAATATTTTCCTCCAATTTCCTTGCAATTAAAAAATTCTCTGTGTGATATGATTTCGTAGTCAGCTTAAGTATACATTTAAGAATTGTGGATATAATATATTCTAAATTTAAATTCCACAATAATATTGCCCAGTACTATGAGTAGTTCTGGTAAAAATAAATTTTTCCCTCAAATTTGTTTATCAAATGTTTCATTATTGAGATTAGAACGAATTTTTTTCTGGTTATCTCGTTTTTTTTCCAGATTATTACTTCAACATTTGCACAACAATCATCATACAATATGAGGAAGCAACAAAGTAGTGAATTAGTCCATTGTTCTCTAAAGCAATTTGAAATTATGCTAAGAAAGTGACTAAAATGCTCCTTTAACCTGTAGATCCTACTATTAGCAATACACCTAAAGGAATTTAGTAAATAGAAAGACCCTATATAAAAGATATATATATATATATATATATTACACTTTTTATGTAATTGCCCATTATTAGGGGAATTGCTAAAAAATTGTATATAAGTATAATGTAAAATTATTCTATTATAAGAAATGCTCAATATTATGCATGTAGGTAAATGTACAAAACCTTAATGAAATGAGATGACCCCCAAATGAACTGAACCTAAGAAGGAAACTATATAATGAATGGCAAGAACATCATAAAAGCAAATAACATAAGTCAATTGATATTAAATGGTACAAAATTAAAATTGAAATTTTAATATAAAGATTTTTGAAATATACTATTTAGTTTTTTTTTTAATTTTTAAATTGATTTTTCATTTTTTAGAATACTTTTCCATGATTACATAATTCATGTTCTCCCCCTTCCCTTTTCCCTCCCCCTTACTGGAGCTGACAAGCAATTCCACTTGGTTATATATGTATTATTGCTCAAAATGCATTTCTATACTATTCATATTTGTAATAGAGGGATCTTTTAAAACCAAAACCTCCAATAAAATTCCCATATAACCAGGTGATAAATCATATGCTTTTCTTCTGTGTTTTTGCTCCCATAGTTCTTTCTCTCTGGATGTGGATAGTGTTCTTTCTCCTAAGTCCCCCAGTATTGTCTTTAAATCATTGCATTGCTATTAGTAGCAAAGTCTATTATATTTGATCATACCTATACTATTTAGTTTTAGTGAATTTTCTTACCAGAAAATTTTCTTACTTCTTTTTTATGAAGAATTGGTCTCTAAGAGAGAGTATTTTGGAAAATGTATATGAAATAAAAACAGAAGTTATGAATATTATTTATCTAAAAATTTCCTAAAGATACAGAATAAACTATTATCATCATCAACAAAAATAAGAATAATAGATGAAGAATGTCTATTATTCAGACTATGATGTATAGTGAGTTTGATAATTCATACCTTGACATTTTTAGTTCTTAAATATTGGAAATATGGAGCTAATATATAATAAATAGTGTTCTAAACTGGTTAGGGAGAAAATAGTAGTCTGAATTTTATTTGACAGAGCTTTTTAATCACTGCTCATTCTAATTTTTTAAAGACCCATATTCTAATACAATTTTTAAAGAAGTTATATGTATATGGAATATCAATCTGTAAAAATTAATTAAAGGAGTATGGTATAGTAATAGAATAATGGAATTAGAATGTAGAAGACACGGATTAAAATATAAAATTTGAAATTTCTGGCATATGACTGTGGAAAAATCACTTATCCCTTTGGCTCAATCCCCTGAACTATCACATGGAAATAACTCCATTCTTATAGTGTTGTGGTAAGGATTTTAGGACATAATGTTAATGATTTTTATTTTGAGTAGATAATTATGGCATTTAATATTCATGTGGGAGTTAATATTTTACAATGAGATTCTAAAAGAGAAGTCACAACTCATTGAACAAACTTCAGATTTAGAAACTTCCAGGCCTAGGGGAGCTGTACTTTGGACAACAGTATAATATATCCCACTGAGCAGTCCTACGTAAAAGTTTGTCCAATATTATTAGAGGTTGACAAAGCTTGTGTTCTACTGAGAACTCTGAGGCCCCTGGATCACTGGGTTAAACCACAATGAGTCATTGGTATAGAACTTAAATGCAAAAGAGTCCAGTTAGTGTGCTTTTTCTCAAAAGAAAGAGACATCCTTTGAAGGGTACATTTCTAATTTTATACTTAACTATTTCTAGTTGCCTTTCTTTCATATATGACTAGATGATAAAGGAATATTATATAAAACATAAATTTGATAAAATTATGTTTTATGGGAGAGTTATTATTATTATATCATTTAGAATTTATCAGGTATCTCACTCCCTCCATAACCTCCCTGCATCATTGATAACACTACCTGACAAAAAATATGGATACATCCTAGTCTTTCATGATTCTTTCTCTTTCTTTATAAGTGGACATTCACAAGTTATTTTTTTAATATTAATTCTAAAAATGTATATATTATTTTCTTGGTTCTACCCATTTTGCTCTTCATTATGTAATGTAGGTCTTTCTACTTCCTTTAAATTAATTTGCTCATTATTTTTACAACACATTAGTATTCCATCACAATCATATCATATGTCAGCATTTGCCACAACAAAGAGCAATTATATAGATATTTCGGAACACATAAGATAGTAGTTGTTTCACTAATTTCCTTAGGAAACAGACCCAAAGATAGTATTTCTGTGTCTTAGAGTATAAACAATTTTATAACTCTTTGGGCATAATTCCAAATTATTCTCCAAAATGGTTGCATCAATTTGTAGTTCCACCAATATTGTCTTAGTATTCCAATTTTTCCAAATCCCTTCCAACATTTGTCATTTTGTCCTTTTACCATTTTTGCAAATCAGATAGGTGTGAGATGGCACTGTATCTACTGAACCACCTAGCAGTCTCTCTTTATATTTTTTAGATATAAAACCTATATTGGAGAAAGTGTGTAGGAAAAATTTCTCTAAATTTTCTACTTCCCTTCTAATCTTGTCTACAATATTTTTATTTGTATAAAACTTTTACATTTAATGTAATCAAAATTAGTCATTTTATAACTCATATTGCTCTGTCTTGTTAATTCATAATTTATTCTCCTACCCACAAATATGATATATAATATGTTCCATGTTTTTCTAATTTGCTTATATCTTCTTTTATGTGTAGGTCATATATCCATTTGAATTTATCATTTGAATGGCTTAAGTCAGTGATGGGCAAACTATTCCCCAAGGGCCAGATCCAGGCCATAGTTTGCCCATCACTGCCTTAAGCAATTCTCTAATCACTACATCTGGATGTGGTGGTGTAGTGATTAGGGAATTGCTTAAGGCAGTAATGGGCAAACTATGGCCTGGATCTGGCCCAAGTGGAATAGTTTGCCTATCACTGGTTTAAGTCCATATTTAGTTTCTGTCATAATACTTTCTAAATGCCAGAAATTTTGCCAAATACTAAGTTTATATACTCAGAACTTGAACCTATACTTTTGTCAAATAAAAGGTACTATAATCTTTAATTACTGATTATTATATTATGAGATTCTCAATGCAAAATAGCAAATTATTAAAATATCTCCATCAACATCATCCATGAGTATGCAATACATTGTATTTAATGATTTCACTTTTACTAGCTAGTTTGAGAAGCAAGAAATAGTTATTTTGTCACTTTTAGCATTAACTTTAAGAAATACTATTTGAGTCCAATAAAATCTTTCCATTTCATTATGACTGAACAAAAACTATTAAGCTGATGCACACTGGGGAGAGTTCCTTCATGCAGAAGAATTTAAAGACTTTGTGAGAAATCATTATTTACCTCATTCAGTCAATATTTTGATTATCATTGGTCTTAACTATATTAGGTGGATAATGGTCATTGTCTCTGACACTGAAATAATGATGACAATATAACCTATCTTAAGTATCATAAAACATAGTTAGGAAGCTGTTATTAGAATAATAGTTAAAACTCAGTAATCCTGAGAATTCATTGCATTTAATATATAAAGTTATCATAAATGAAATTAAGGAATATTAAAACACTTCATTGATATTACTTGAAACCCTCAGTGGGAATAAAACAATTTTTATGTTCAATCAGTTAGAAATGTTACAAAGGATCCACAAATTCAAGTGAAGGAAAAGAAAGTAGAAATCACATGATTATCTCAATAGATGCAGAAAAAGCCTTTGACAAAATTCAATACCTTTTACTATTGAAAACACTAGAAAGTAGAGGAATAGAAGGACCTTTCCTCAAAATAATAAACAATGTTTACTTAAAACCATCAGCAAGTATGTCTGCAATGGGGACAAGTTAGAGGCCTTCCCAATAAGATCAGGAGTGAAGCACAAGTACAAAATACTTTTCACAAAATTAAAACTTGATCTAAATAATTGGAAAAACATGAATTTCTCATGGGTTGGATGAGCTAATATAATAAAAATGACAATTCTACCCAAATTAATCTACTTATTTAGTGTCATATCTATCAAACTACCAAAAAAAGTTTTTATAGAATTAGAAAAAATATAACAAAGTTCATATAGAAGAAAAAAAGATTAAAAATATCAAGGAAATGATGAAAAAATGTGAAGGATGGGAGCCCAGCAGTACCAGATCCCAGTTTTTAGGATAAGAACTCACTATTTGACAAAAACTG
Source organism: Gracilinanus agilis (assembly GCF_016433145.1). Classification (NCBI taxonomy): domain Eukaryota; kingdom Metazoa; phylum Chordata; class Mammalia; order Didelphimorphia; family Didelphidae; genus Gracilinanus; species Gracilinanus agilis. The sequence goes on from NC_058132.1 coordinate 447,123,618, forward strand.
CTGGGAAAATTGGAAACCTTATGAGAAAAATCAGATCTAGATCAACATCTTACACCCTATGAAAGATAAATTCAAAATGGGTAAATGACTAATAAAGGGAGTAAAGTTATGAATAAATTGGGTAAACATAGAATAGCATACCTGTCATATCTGTGGTAAAAGATGGAATTTAAGACCAAGCAAGAGATAGAGATCATTACAAAATGTAAAACGAATCATTTTGATTATGTCAAATTAAAAAGGGTTTGTACAAACAAAACCAACACAACTAAAATTAGAAGGAAAGCAACAAAGTGGGAAAAAAGTTTTATAACAAAACTTTCTGATAAAGGTTTAATTCCCCAAATATATAAGGAACTAAGTTAAATTTACAAAAAAATCAAGCCATTTCCCAATTGACAAATGGTCAAGGGATATAAATAGGCAGTTTTCACAGGATGAAATCAAAATGATCAATAATCACATTAAAAAAAGGGTTCTAAATTCCTCCTGATTCAAGAAATGCAAATCAAAACAACTCTGAGGTACTATTTCACACCTAGCTAATTGGCCAATATGGCAACAAAGGAAAATGATAAATGTTGGAAGGGATATGGCAAAACTGGGAAATTAATGCATTGCTGGTGCATTTGTGAATTGGTCCAACCATTCTGGAAGGCAGTTTGGAACTATGCTCAAAGGGCTTTAAATGAAGCCTGCCCTTTGACACAGCCAAATCACTGTTGGCTTTGTACCCCAAAGAGATAATAAGGAAAAAGACTTGTACAAAAATATTTATAGCTGCACTCTTTGTAGTAGCAAAAAATTGGAAAATGAGGGGATGTCCATCAGTTGGGGAATGGCTGAACAAATTGTGGTATCTGATGGTGATGGACTGCTATTGTGCTGAAAAGAATAATGAACTGGAGGAATTCCATGTGACCTGGAAAGTCTACCAAGAGTTGATGCAGAGAGAAATGAGAAGAACCAGGAGAACATTGTACACAGAGACTGATACATTATTGCACAACCAAATTGTAATAGACTTTTCTACTAGTGAGCAATGCACTGACCCGGAACAATTCAGAGGAATTTATGAGAAAGAATGCTATCCACATCCAGAAAAAGAATTGTGGGCATAGAAATGCAGAAGAAAAATATATGACCCATCCATGGTTTTATGGGGATGTGATTGAGGTTTGTTATTAAAAGAACACTCTAGTGCAAATATGAATAATATGGAAATATTTTGAACAATGATACATGTATAACCCAGTGGAATTGTTTGTTAGCTCTGGGATAGGGGAGGGAAGAGGGGTGGGAAAAATCATGAATCATGTAACCATGGGAAAAAATCCTAAATAAATAAATAATGCATGACAAAAATAAATAAAATTAAAAATTAAAAATTAATTTTAAAGAACAAATGACTAACTATCATGAGAATTAATGAGGAAAAATAGAAGCAAGGAGTTCTAAAAGTACCAAATTTTAAATTGTATTATAAAGCAGAAATTATCAAAACTTTCTGGTACTAAGAAGTAGAAAGATAGATCAGTGAAACAGAAGAGACATAAAACAAACAGCAGTAAAAAGATTATAGTATCCATATTTGACAAAAGCAGAGACCAAGTTTTATTGGGATAAGACATTGCTACGTGTAAAAATTATTGGGACACCTGGAAAGTAGTTTGGCAGAAACTAGGTATATATTACACTATTTGCTAAGATAAAATCAAAATGGTTACATGATCTAGACATAAAAGGAAATATTGTAAATAAATTAGAACAGGGAATATGTTACCTATCAGATTACTAGATAGGAGAATAATTTATGAATCATCAAAAGATGGATGTCATTAGGAAATATAAAACAATTCTGAGTACATTAAATTGTAAAGTTTCTACAAATACAACAAATGTTGATAAGTTTAGAAGGAAAGCAGAAAATTGAGGGAAAATTGTAGACAGCCCCTCAGATGTCTCATTTCTAAAACAGGTGGAGACCTTTGTCAAATTTTTAAGAATAAGATATCCTTAATTGATATATGGGCAAAATACATGAACTTTTCAGATAAAAAAAAATCAGAGCCAAATACATGTATATGAAAAATGCTCTAAATCACTACTGATTAGAGAAATGCAAACCAAAACAATTCTGAGATATCATTTCATATCCAAAAGACTGGCTAAAATGACAGAAGGGAAAAATGACAAAAGTTAGAGGAAAAATGAGTGCACTGGCAGTGGCTGTGGAGCTGGTAATTGATCCAATCATTTTGGAGAACAATTTAAAATTACACTCAGAGAGTTATAAAATTGTCTATACCTCTATACCGTGCAATACCATTGCTGAGTCTGTTTCCCAAGGAGATCAGGAAAAAAAATGGAATAAAAAATTCACATTTTCTAAAATATAGCAGCTCTTTTTGTGGTGGCAAAGAATTGGAACTGAGAAAACACCCATCCATTGGGGAATGTCTACAGAAATTTTGATGTATAATTTTAATGAAATACTAGTGTCTTATAAGAAGTGATGAGTGCTTAAGATACTTCTTGGCTGTGTGACCCTAGGCAAGTCACTTATCCCCTATTGCTAGTCCTTAAGGCTCTGCTGCCTTGGAGCCAATACACAGTATTGATTCTAAGAAAGAAGGTAAAAGTTTTAAGGGGAAAAAAAGAATCAATGAGCAGGCTAATTTTTTTTTAAAAAGAGGAAAGAAGTACATGGGATTAATACTGGAAGAACAAATTGAGAATGTTATCTACATAGCATGAACCGAAAGGCGAAAACCTATAAGTATGTCTGTTTCCTAAATGATACCTTTAGTAATGTGGCAATGTGGAGGGGCTGGGATACTTGTGGATAAATTATATTACTAAATAAATAAAGGAGAAAGAAGAGAATATGATATAGGGAAGGAAACAGAGACACATAGGAAAGCTTTAAAAAGTTTATCATGTTTATTATTTGATATGAAGAAAAGTAAGCTAAACATATAGAGATTATTTATTTCATTTACATACCAACTAATTTGTCTTTATATATGGAAATGTTTGTTTTATTTACTTTTAGAAAATTTGGAATTAAAATAATAAATAAATAAAATATTGAAAAAAAGAAACTGAAGCTGATTAAATGATTTTACCAAGATCACACAGATATTAAATGTCTGAATCAGGAATTTAACCTAGTTCTTTTTGATACTACATCTACCTCTCTTCATCAGGCAATCTACAGCAATCCCATCCCAAGGCTAATACTACTATTTTATTATTTGAAAATAAAGGTAAAATATCTTATAGAAAAAATTGTGTAGTCTGGGCATAGTCTGCTTTTCAGGTTTCTTGTTGTTTCAAGAATACTTCAAATTCTTCAGAAAACAGTGTATGTATCACTGTTTAGGATATAAAATTTTTAACAACAAAAAGATATAAACAGCTATTCTTTGAGGTATAGGTATTGATTCACATTCTGTTAACTGTAGATCTTAAAGGAGACCAGCAATAACAAGGGACTAGGAACTTAGTTTCCTGTTTCTAAGTCTGAGAGGTATCTAGGGAATAGTGTTTAAAAGATCTTGAGAAAATCTGCAATATTTTCATTTCAACAATTTGGCATCATTAATTTGGAATTGTGGGCAATGGTAGCTCATTTTTAGACAAATTATTAACTTGATTCCTAAACACCGTGAAAGAATCAGAATAACTAATGAGGATATTTATAAATATATTGAAATTAATAATAATATACTTAAGTTATACCTATATATTAATATGCAAATCCTGTTTCAAGAAATATATTAGTTCAAAAAAGACTAGCAATCAATATCTTAATGCATAAATTGATTTTACATTTATCATCTTGATTTCAATATTGCTGTGGTATATTTTTAGGTAAAATTCCATTTCTTCTCATATATTGACAATCTTTAAGATTTATTTATTTGATAATGTGATAAAGCCACTAGAAAGTTTTAAATGATTTTGGTTTTATTTTGAAGTTACTAAGTCTTTTTCATCTTTTTTTTAGATCTTAATTTTGATATTTGAAATTTTGATAGAGATTAATTTTGAATTTGATAATTCACCATCACATTTTTGTAATATGTTAGTCAACTAGAGAGTAGTAAATTTGGACTAAATAACTGGGATATTTAGTATACAACCAGGATGGTGAAAGTCATTAAGTTAATGGCATGTACATACCAGTCAGAAGATAATTAACTTCTGAGAATGAAACACTTAGTGGGAGATTAGAGCTAGGAATGAGAACTTTTTAAGTATTTGTAGGAATGTGATGTAAAAAAGGGATTAAACATATGCTAAAAACTCAAAGGGAATAAATTAGAGTAGTGAGTAGAAACTGAAAAGAGGCAAATTTCTTTTTGATGTAAGGGGTGAGGAGAGAGTGAAAAACTAAATTTAAAAGTAAAAAAATCTTTCCTAGGAATAAAAGCTCCTACAAATTGATATTGGAAGCATTTGGAATTAGTTTCTCTCTCTTTGAATTTCTTTAAGAAAATACTAGAAATTTAAAAAAAGACACTTGCATTATAAAGGGCATATTTTTAAGGTTCTGATTGAACTAAATATTCTCTGAACTTGCTTCCAATTTTGAAATTCTGTTATTTTGCAAAGTTATGCAGTTTTCATTTTTTGGTTGTTCACAGGCTACATGTTACTCTATATGTTCGATATATTGCTATATATATATATANTTAGAGTAGTGAGTAGAAACTGAAAAGAGGCAAATTTCTTTTTGATGTAAGGGGTGAGGAGAGAGTGAAAAACTAAATTTAAAAGTAAAAAAATCTTTCCTAGGAATAAAAGCTCCTACAAATTGATATTGGAAGCATTTGGAATTAGTTTCTCTCTCTTTGAATTTCTTTAAGAAAATACTAGAAATTTAAAAAAAGACACTTGCATTATAAAGGGCATATTTTTAAGGTTCTGATTGAACTAAATATTCTCTGAACTTGCTTCCAATTTTGAAATTCTGTTATTTTGCAAAGTTATGCAGTTTTCATTTTTTGGTTGTTCACAGGCTACATGTTACTCTATATGTTCGATATATTGCTCTATATTACATATATATATATATATATATATGTATATATATATATATATATATATAGTCATAGTCCTCTGACATAAAGTAGTCTCTGCTAGGATGATGTAGAATTCTTCTACTGTCCCTTACCTTTCACAATTGAGCTCCTGGTATCATGCTCCCACAGGGTAGGTTTGCCTGGCAATATGTTAAATCCTTGTCAAGGAATCTAATTTATAATCTAGGGAAGGCCTGTGGATCAGTCAGTCAGATTGGAAAAGCCTCTTAATGAGTTTGAATTCTGAACAAACTTATAAAACAATGGAAGTAAATTCAATGTATAGCTTTATTGTAAGCAAGTAGGAAGAGAGAAAAGGGAAGAGAAAGGGGAAAGGGACTTAATTTGAAGATCAAGCATTTAAAATATAAAAATGAAAAATAAATTCTAGGAAGTAATTATCTGAACCAAAATGATATTTATTGTAGAAAGTGGCAAATTGCAAAAATTACAAAAAAGTTGTAAATTACAAAAGTGCTATCCCATCCCAGTTTGGCCAAAACCCAGAGTTTATGTGTCAATTGGTATATATAGTCACATTACATGGATCCCTTACTCCTTAAAAGGGTATTTTTTAATATCTCTTCTTAGAAGGGGTTACAAGAGAAGGTCTCATTTTTAAAGGTACATTCTATGAAGTAATGATCCATTCCATATATAATAAAAGTCAAAGCCATTGATGTAGCTTCAAAGCCAACTGAAATATCATAATGTCTGGACACATTCCAGGAAACTGGATGTACGTGCACAGCTCTCCTTGGCAAAGATATTTTGCTAAAGAATTTGAGAGTATTTTACTCAAAATATGATTGTTGATTACTGATTCTCACACACAATAATTTAATCAGTTCATAATTGGGATTATTCCTTTTCACATCTAGAAAATACTGATGATCTAATAAGATACATGCAGAGTAATATATAGCTAAACAGAGGCATAAAATAGTGAATACAAACTGAAGTTGTTTAATTAGATTATCCTTTACAATTCTATCATATAGCATAACTGATGTTAGGGAAATGCTGTTTTAGGATCTACAAAAACATGGAAACATGTTTTCAAGATCTACAGACACATGGTTCAGCAGGAAGGAGGCACTCCAATAGGAAGATGTGCTCTTACAGGATGGTATGGTCTTAAGTAGCTTTCCAAGAATAAGTTTCTTATATTCAAATTTTAGATGGCTTCCCTGGAGCTGAGTTGCATATTAGTTAGGGCAAAATGTTATTTGTAGGGTTTATTTTTATTATAGTGAGTAAAATTATCTTGAGGTAGATAAAATATTACTCTGAGGGTTTGAATCTGAGGAAGAAAAACAAGATGGTGGTAGACAAAAATATTATTTGGGGTTTAACTGCACTAATCTTTAACTTCTTTTCAATTAATATATTGTTTAAACTAACAGTCTTTCTTAAGGGAAGACCATCAGGCCTAATCTTATACCAATGTCTTCCATGCAGAGAATATATGTCATATTCCCCTCCAAGGAGAAATTGTCACGATAGCCACAAAACCACAAGACCCAATCTTATAAAAACTCATTTCTTGGGTTAAGATGGCAGTAGAGAAAGGAGCAGCTGCTCGATCTCTCCTAACCAAAGCATACAGGACTCCTCAAGGGGACATAAAAACGAGTCCAGATGAACAAGGGAACCCCACAACAGGGCGCAGCATTGAAGGTACGTGGAACCGGGGCATTTCCATACTATAAAGGGGTGAAACAGCTGTCACTAAAACTCAAGATGAAGAAGCCCATCCACCCCCCCCAAACCACACACAGCTCCAAGGCCAACGCAGGGGAGTGAAAACAGGATTAGGGCAACCAGTAAATCACTAGCAGCCCCAGGGCTTATACCTGAGAGCTGCAAGACATGGGACACCAGGTGGCTGGGGGGCCTGCACGGACGTTCCCAAGGGTCTGTGCAGGTGAAAACATTGCCCTAGGTGCAGACAAAGATCTTGAGCCCAGGTTTGGACCTTGAGAGGGGACCTGGTGCAGATGGGAGCACTGCAATGGAAGCAGCCCCTGAGATTGCTGAAGGAGCCTCAGCCAGAGGGGCAGACCTGGGACTACCAGAAAGCTTGACCCCAAGGACAAGGAGGCGGGAGCCCTCAGGAGCTTAGAAAGTGCAGCCAGACCCTGAGTGTGAAGACAAAGCTGAAAAGGGGCGTGGCTAACAATGGCAAGCCAAGAACCCCAAAAGAAAAAGATTATCAAGAAAAACTCTGGAATACTCGACAACTTTTACACAGAGAAAATTCAGACAACAGAGGAGGACAAACAAATATCATACTCTACACTGGACCCAGAAAAGTCAACACCTAGGAATATAATAGCCAAATTCAAGAGCTTTCAGGTAAAAGAAAAAATCTTACAAGAAGCCAGAAAGAGACAATTCAAATATCAAGGAGCACCAATCAGGATCACACAGGATCTGGCAGCCTCCACGCTAAAAGACTACAAGGCTTGGAATACAATATTCAGAAAGGCAAGAGAGCTGGGCCTTCAGCCACGGATCAACTACCCATCAAAACTGACGATATACTTCCAGGGGAAAGTATGGGCATTCAACAAAATTGAAGATTTCCAAGTTTTTGCACAAAAGAGACCAGGACTAAATGGAAAGTTTGATACCCAACCACAAAAATCAAGAGAAACATGAAAAGATAAATAAAAAACTGAGGGAAATGAAGAAAACTCATAAAAATTAATAAAATCAAAAGTAAAAGAACTATTGAATTAATAAATAAGACTAGAAGCTGGTATTTTGAAAAAACAGATAAAATTGACAAAGTACTGACCAATCTAATAAGAAAAAGGAAAGAAGAAAACCAAATTGACAGTATTAAAGATGAAAAGGGAGACCTCACCTCTAATGAAGGGGAAATTAAGGCAATCATTAAGAACTAATTCGCCCAATTATATGGCAACGAATATAACAATTTAGGAGATATGGATGAATATTTACTAAAATATAAATTGCCTAGATTAACAGCAGAAGAAATAGAATACCTAAATAATCCCATATCAGAAATAGAAATTGAACAAACCATCAAAGAACTCCCTAAGAAAAAATCACCAGGACCTGATGGATTCACAAGTGAATTCTATCAGACATTCAAAGAGCAACTAATCCCAATACTATACAAATTATTTGATATGATAAGCAAAGAAGGAGTCCTACCAAATTCCTTTTATGATACAAATATGGTACTGATTCCAAAGCCAGGTAGACCAAAAACAGAGAAAGAAAACTGTAGACAAATCTCCCTAATGAATATAGATGCAAAAATCTTAAATAGAATACTAGCAAAGAGACTCCAGCAAGTAATTAAGATCATCCACCATGATTAGGTGGGATTTATACCAGTAATGCAAGGTTAGTTCAACATTAGGAAAACCATCCACATAATTGACCATATCAACAGTCTAACAAACAAAAATCACATGATTATCTCAATAGATGCTGAAAAAGCCTTTGACAAAATACAGCATCCATTCCTATTGAGAACATTGAAAAGTATAGGAATAGAATGACCTTCCTAAAAATAATAAACGGTATATATACATAAAACCATCAACAAGCATTATATGCAATGGGGATAAATTAGAAGCCTTCCCAATAAGAGCAGGAGTAAAACAAGGATGCCCATTATCACCTCTATTATTCAACATAGTACTAGAAACACTAGCAATAGCAATTAGAGAAGAAAAAGAAATTGAAGGTGTGAAAATAGGCAATGAGGAGACTAAGCTATCACTCTTTGCAGATGATATGATGGTATACTTAAAAAAATCCTAGAGAATCAACTAAGAAGCTTGTAGAAATAATCAACAACTTTAGCAAAGTTGCAGGATACAAAATAAATGCACATAAATCATCAGCATTTCTATATATTTCCAACACTTTAGAGCAGCAAGAGGTAGAAAGAGAAACACTATTTAAAATCACCCTAGACAATATAAAATACTTTGGAATCTATCTACCAAAAGAAACACAGCAATTATATGAAAACAACTACAAAACACTTTCCAAACAAATAAAACTGGATCTCAACAATTGGAAAGCCATTAATTGTTCATGGGTAGTACAAGCTAACATAATAAAAATGAACATTCTACCCAAATCAATTTACCTATTTAGCGCCATACCATCAAATTACCAAAAAAACTTCTTTACTGAATTAGGAAAAACTATAACAAAGTTCATTTGGAATAAAAAAAGATCAAGATTATCAAGGGAAATAATGAAAAAAAAATGTGAAGGAAGGGGGCCTAGCAGTACCAGATATTAAACTATACTATAAAGCAGCAGTCATCAAAACAATAGGGTACTGGCTAAGAGATAGAAGTGGAATAGACTTGGGGTAAATGACTTCAGCAAGACAGTGTAGGATAAACCCAAAGAGCCCAACTTTTGGGACATGAATCCACTATTTTACAAAAACTGCTGGGAAATTTGGAAAACAATATGGGAGAGATTAGGTTTAGATCAACATCTCACACCCTACACCAAGATAAATTCAGAATGGGTAAATGACTTGAATATAAAGAGGGAAACTATAAATAAGTTAAGTGAACACAAAATAGTATAGCTGTCAGGTCTCTGGGAAAGGAAAGATTTTAAAAGCAAGGAAGAGTTAGAGAAAATTACAAAATGTAAATTAAATGGTTTTGATTATATTAAGCTAAAAATCTTTTGTACAAACAAAAACAATGTAGTCAAAATCAGAAAGGAAACAACAAATTGGGAAAAAATCTTTATAACGAAAAACTCTGACAGGGGTCTAATTACTCAAATATACAAGGAGTTAAATCAATTGTATAAAAAATCAAGCCATTCCCCAATTGAAAAATAGGCAAGAGGCATGAATAGGCAATTTTCAGGTAAAGAAATAAAAAGCATCAATAAGCACATGAGAAATTGTTCTAAATCTCTAATAATTAGACAAATGCAAATCAAAACAACTCTCAGGTATCATCTCACACCTAGCAGATTGGCTAAAATGAAAAGAAAGGGAGAGTAATGAATGCTGGAGGGGATGTGGCAAAATTGGGACATTAATGCATTGCTGGTGGAGTTGTGAAATGATCCAAACATTCTGGCTGGCAATATGGAACTATGCTCAAAGGGCGATAAAAGAATGCCTGCCCTTTGATCCAGCCATACCATTATTGGGTTTGTACCCCAAAGAGATAATAGATAAACAGACTTGTACGAAAATATTTATAGCTGCGGTTTTTCTGGTGTCAAAGAACTGGAAAAGGATGGTATGCCCTTTAATTGGGGAATGGCTGAACAAATTGTGTTATGTGCTGGTGATGGAATACTATTGTGCTAAAAGGAATAGTAAACTGGAGGAGTTCCAGGTGAACTGGAAAGATCTCCAGGAACTGATGGAAAATGACAGCAGCAGAGCCAGAAGAACACTGTACACAGAGACTGATATACTATGGTAAAATCGAATGTTATGGTCTTCTGTACTAGCAGCAATGCAATGACACAAGACAGCTCTGAGGGATTTATGGTAAAGAATGCTACCCACACAGAGGAAGAACTGCAGGAGAGGAAAAATAGAAGATAAACAATTGCTTAAATGCATGTGTTGAGGTGGACATGATTGGGGATGTAGACTCGAAACGACCACACCAATGCAAGTAACAACAATTTGGAAATAGGCCCTGAACAAGGATACATGTTACAATCAGTGGAAATGTGCGTTGGCCATGGGTGGGGGGAGCAGGGGTTGAAAGGGAAAATAGGGGCATGAAGTATGTAAACATGTTAAAAATGAATATTAATAAATGTTTAAAAAAAACTCACTTCTTTATTATTGGTTTAAGCATTGACGATTGTCCTTTCCTCTTCCATTCAGATAATGTAATCTCTAAATGTTGTAATATTCAATAAAATATTCAATATGTAAAAAGATGATATATTGCCTGTGATCTCTTTATGAGATACGTATTTTTTTATTAAATCCAAAAAGGAAAAGATTGTAGGCTAACCAAATATCTATGGTCTTTAAATACCAACTAAAGTTTCAAAAGGGCCAGGTTAAGTGGTAGAAGATTCTAGTCCTGGGAACATTTTATGGAGATAGATCTTATCACTTGTACCAAGTTACAGTGGATGTACAGCAAAGGATGTCTCCTAGACCCCTGCCAACTAGTGTACCACTGGAAATACTGCAAAAACACAATACAATGTAGCCATTTGGGAGATGTGATAAAAACCAAGGACAAATGGATGAGGAAGAAGAAGAATCATTTGAAGAAAAAAGAAAACTTAAAAGAATATGGCACTCTGTGGCAAAGAGTCCATTTATGGATTTAAGGGGGAAAAAAGATAATCTTGGAACCATAGCTCAAATTAACCATAAACTGCATAAGGACTCTAAAGGAAAAGAAAAAAAATGTTTCCATTACCAAGAGCTGTGAGGCTTCCATTTATTATAATGTTCTTAATATTTTTGCTTCTATACCATTATTCTTTAAATTTAAACCTCTATTTCATGGATTATAGTTTTTAATTATAAGGGAGGTTACTTGAAGCTTTTAAATTTATTTTTATTAATATCCTCTAATGAAATGCCTTTTCTGAAAACTAATGCTTGATTGTAATGGGAAGTATATTGATAGGGGCTCAAGAGCTTCAGTATTGGAAGTATAGCTTCACAGGGTTATATTCTATGGCACCTTTAGAACCTGATGATTCTAATTTCTAATTACAGTTCTAGTGTCAGGTGAGAAACCCAACCAATAAGCATGAGAGGAAACAGAATGAATCCAAGAAGTGGTGTAATACCAGGATTACCCTGGTAATGCAATATAATTATGAGTTGTGGAACCTAAAGATATCTGAATAATTAAAATCACAAGTAACAAAATGCAGTGTAACATAAAAATCATATGTGACCATAATTAAGTTATAGCATTATATAAATGTGCAAAGGGAACTGTTAAAAGTGACTAATAATTAACCACTTGTGTTGTTAAGAATGAGAGGTAATAAAAGAATAGCCTGAGTGGCACCTGAATAATAGAAACTAAATCAAATATAATCTCTCCAGTGTGTTGACTTAATTATTTATATACAAAGACAAGGCACTGGTGAGAAAGCAAGGAGAGATTGCAATTTGCATCAGGAGTAGAAGTTTCCACAAATGAATATGTTTAAGCATCAGAGCAAAGCAAAGCATTGTTTGCTTAAATGACGTTTAAAAAAAAAACAACTTCATCATGATATTTTAGAAGAAGCACTGGATTGGGTATCAGGAAACATCAGTTCTATTCCTAACTCTGCTTTAGGAGGCTGTGTTGCTCAAAGCAAGTTAGTTTACCATTCCAAATTGTTTCCTCATCTTTAAAATGAGAGTTGGATTACTGGAGGAACTGCATCTGAATCAATGTTTCTAAATCCATATTGTACAGAAGACTAGTAAAATATTAAAATTCTTTAATAATGGGCCATTTAAGCATAAATAGCTTAAGGGCTCTAAGAAATGGGAACAGAATGAACAAGAACCTGGAGAAAACTGTGAGAAGAAAAAAGTTGGATGAAAAGATGAGAGAGCTTCACATTTTTGGTGTATATGTGTTAAGAGATTATACAAGAAGAATAAAGAACTGGAAATATTTGTAATAACTATTTCATCAAAGTCTTTTCTCCATCAGACAGTAAAACTTCCATAATTAGACCTACATAAGAGGATGTACTTTCCAGGGAGATAGAGGACAAAGACAGGAAAATCATCTAAATTGGATAAAGTGTTTAAATAACAGATCATGCTGGAAATCTCACAGTTGTGAGAGTACACATACACAAATATGTATATGAACATACTGGTTAAATAATGTTCTTTGCTCTAGATGGAAAACCTTATAGAGTTTATCTGTGAACATTTGAATTTGGAAAATACTGTACAGATGGAAAAGATTAGAAAAATATTTGAATAAGAAGAGAGCTCTCTGGATTGTTTTCTGAAATTTACAAAGCTTCTTTAAGGACAATAAACTCTCCATGAAATAAAAGTTCTCTTTTCTTAATTTTTTTATGTGACAGCAGCACTAGAAATATAATAGTCTCTATAGGAACTGAAAAAAGAAGAGTATAATCATAATTTCAAAATCAAGGAATTTTATGAAAGGAAGAGAAAATGGACTGGTCATAAAACAAGGATGATGTTTAACAAGTGTCCAATCATAATGCTACACTCTTACCCATGTCATATTAGGGAAAAGCAAATAACTCATCTCCAGTAAGTAGTTTGGGCACTCTAGTATAATCTTTTGAGAGGAAATATACTAGTTACACTAGACAGGCAAATATGGATAGGTTGTGATTTGCATCTCTGAAGGGTACTTCCAGATGCTTGTAATCCTAGGTCTATTTGAATAATTGGGAATATTTTTGGAAGAACTATTCATAATAAAATTTATGGTACCAGTAAGAATATGATATGGACTGTTGACCTCTTGTTCCAAGCAACAAAATGTTCAGGGTTGTTTTTTTATCAGCTTTAAAATCATTTGAATTTCTAGGTCAAACATAAGTGTTGGAATTGTTTTAAAACAATGACATTTTAACAGAAAAATTCAAGACTTTTAAATTTAAAAGTAAAAGAATAAGATAAATAAAAATTCAAATTGAAAGAGGGAAAATGTTTGTATCCAACTTGGGAAAATAAAGGAAATGTGAAGTCACTTTAATCATTATAAGACTGCTTCCTCACATCATATTTGCTATTTAATTTCCAGATAAGTTCAAATATAAATAAATTTGCTATTTAATTAAAGTATTTCAAAGAAAGTCTTTGATTCTTCAAATTTTAAAACTCAAAAATAGAAATTAAAATAATAAGGCTATTTTTAAAGAGATTTTGACATAATATTTATAGCAAAATTAATTTCAAATTGATTGGGGAAAATCAAAGAACTATATTTTCTTCCTTCCTCCCTTCCTGCCATTTTTACTGCTTGCCTTCCTTTTCTTCTACCTTCCTTGGTGGCCATTCTATTTCTTCTCTTAGTTTTCCTCCTGACCACTCCTTTGCTATATCATCAAATATGTCAAATCACTGAACTATAAATATTTTCCAAGGATCTACATTGGCACCACTTCTCTTAATTTTCTATACTCTCTCCCTTTGTAATGTTACCATCTCTTATGAGTTTAATAATAATCTCTACGCTGGTGACATCCATATCTGTATATTAAGTCCTAATTTCTTTTCTGAGCTCCCATCACATATTACAAATCACCTATTGGACATTGCTAATTGTGTTCCAAGTATCTTGAACTCAAATTTTCTAAAATTGATCTCATTGTCCTTAATTGGGAGGAGTAGGGGCAGTAGTAAGACCAGCCAAATGATTCCAGCTTACAACTGGAAATAAAACAAATTCTTATAGAGGAGCATAAAATTAAGGAAATTAAGTTTATTTGCAATAAAATATTTAAAAATATATAATAATTTAGTTAAATGGATGCTCCTTTGCCTTTTTCATTAACTCTATTCCTTAACATTTGTAAGGCTCTAATGTTTGTTCATTGGGAATAAACTGATGTCGAGTGAAATAAGCCGAACCAAAAGAACACTGCACATAGTAACTGAAACATTGTGGAATGATCAAATGTGATTGATTCTGCTACTAAAAGCAATGCAATGATCTAGGACAATTCTGAGGGACTTATGAGAAAAAATGCTAACTACATCTCAAAAAAGAACTGTGGGAGTAGAAATATGGAAGAAAATATAAGATTTGTCCCTTGTCTATATGTGTATATGATTTGGGGCTTTGGTTTTAAAAGATTATTGTAAAAATGAATAAAATGGAAGGTTTTGAGTGAAAATACATGTATAACCCAGTGGAATTATTTTTCAGGTAGGGGTTAGGGAAGAGGGGAGGGTGACAACAAGAATCATGCAATCATAGGAAAACTTAAAAAATAAAATAATATTTTTTTTTTTACCCTTGTACTTTGGTGTATTGTCTCATAGGTGGAAGATTGGTAAGGGTGGGCAATGGGGGTCAAGTGACTTGCCCAGGGTCACACAGCTGGGAAGTGGCTGAGGCCGGGTTTGAACCTAGGACCTCCCGTCTCTAGGCCTGGCTCTCACTCCACTGAGCTACTCAGCTGCCCTAAAATAATATTTTTTTAAAAATAAAATGTTTTGACTAGAGCTTTACATATATTTCTAATTTAAATACTAGACTAAAATTTCCTTTTCTTGGAAGTTATATTGTTAGTTGATATAGACCAATTATCTTTTGGTTTTATTTTGATCACATATGTGACTTCATTAATGTAAGATTTTTTTCCCATTTGATTTTCATGTAAAACACAGTGGAAATGTGCATTGGCTAGGGGGGTTAGTTGGGGGGGGGGTTTGGGGGAGAGAAAAAAAAAACATGAAATATGTAACTAGGGGAAAATACTCAAAATAAAAGTTAAAAAATAATATATTTTTTAAAATTTTTCTTTAGAAATAAAAAACAACACTGGGAGGAATTTACATGGTAAACCATCAATAATGGGTCTCAAGAGTAAGAAGAATGAGAATGAATGGAAAATTAATAAAAAAAATGGACCAGAGGGAAGAGTCCAAAATGTCCATGCCCAGGGATCCTTGGACATATTGATGTTATCTATGCCAAGTTTCCCAGGCTGCCTTCTCTAAAATGGATGGTCACAGAAAGTTGGTTGAGCTGCAGAAATGTGCCAACAACAATGAAAGTACTGGACAAAAATACAACACTTAATACAGTTCCTCTGTTTTATGCATAGGCTATTTATATTTACCTTTTTCTTTCATAAGAAGTCCAATGGAGTGTGACAGTCACCACTGCAATCACAACTGAATACCAGAGTAAGGAACTCTAGGCAGCCGTAAAGTCTGGATGGAGGACATGATCTGTAAGATATTTTTTGGAAAGAAATTCTTTCCATTAATTCATATCTACAACTCACTATATAGTGAACCTAGAACACTTGTTCATGATGACACAATCAGTACCTGAACTCAGGATCTTTGTGGCAGAAAGGCTGTTTTATATACAGTAAACAAAGGTGTCTCTCTGACCTAATCTTTTTTTTTTTTTAACTTCCAATCATAGTCTTGATTTTAATTGCTTTTGCAATGTATTTAAATACTATGCTTGTCAGGCATTATAAAGCTCCCCAGAAAAAAAAATGTGTGTGTGTGTGTGTGTGTGTGTGTGTGTGTGTGTGTGTGTGTGTGTGTGTGTGTAGGTCTGTGTATATGGGCATCTGTGAAGTTGAAATAATAAAATACAATAACCCAAAGTGGATGTGTAATGTTATATGCTCTTTTCATTTGCAAATAACTGAAAGAACCTCCCTGCTGCAGATAAAAGAGTTCTCTGATATTTAAAAACATCTTTTAAAATATCCATTGATATTTAAAAGCTAGTTCAACAAAATTAAGTCAATATAATGATGTTTAAATTCAATTAGAATATTTTTAGAGTTATTTGTAAAATCCAAATCACCTCTATTTTCTAGTAGATAACCTTCTCTCACATTTGTAATTTTTTTAAACCCTTATATTCTGTTTTAGACTCAATGCTGTGTATTGGTTCTAGGGGAGAAGAGTGGTAAGGGCTAGGCAATGAGGATTAAATGATTTGTCAAGGGTCACACAGCTAGAAAGTGTCTGAGGCCAAATTTGAACCCAAGACCTCCTGTCTTTAGGCATTTTTCTTAATCCACTGAGCCACCTAGATGCCCCTTATTACTTATTATTTAAAAAATAGTCTTGTCATCTTTACATTAACTTATGAAATCCTCACAAGCCCATTTGCTTACAACACACAATCAGAAAACTGGATCTTCTTTATTTCACTTCCTTCATAAAGGACTATAACCACATTTTATAAAAGTTTAAATATCATTAAATATACATTATTATTTTGTCAAGTTTGTCATCATTTTTACATCTAAGCTTTAGCAAATATAATTAGACAATGAATCTAGAATATTTTCTTCACTGAAACACAATGAATGAAATTCAACAGAACATCCCATCAAAGTGAAAATCATTCCATATGTATATATTTGAATCATATTTGTTTCTGCTTAATCTGAAACATTCATTCCTATTTTATGATGATTTTTTTCTTCATGAAAAGTCAGTTAAAAATTCCAAAAGAAGGTATCCTAAATAAATTCTTTGTCTCAGACAATAATATATATGAGAGAGATAAGTTTTCTTTTCATTGGTATCATTCTGCTACTAAATAGTTGGAAATCCACACTTTAATCCATACATTTGATTTTTTGAAATGCAATTCTCCTTCTTCAGAGATTCTAACAAAAGGCAATTTAAACATATTGAGCCATCTGGGACTATATTAGTTTCTAAGTTGAATTATATTACACTGAATACTTTTTCTTTTTTAAAGCATTTCTGTTGCTAACTGATGTTAAAGAAAAGAAAATAATGGCAAGGTTATTAAATTACTCTGAAATATCAAAGAGCTATTTTTTTTGAAAAGTCAGAGAATAATATTTTCGACTGGAATAATTTTGCTTAATAAAAGCCCTACCTTTTCACATTGTTAAAAATATTTACTTTTCCAGAATCTTTGCCCAAGCAATACTGATTTACTTTCCAAACTCAGAATAAAATTTTCACTATCCCAGGTACATTCTTGTAGAAACATATGTCAAATTAAATAAAGCCATTAGAAAACACTTATTCTTTCTATTAGTCTCAGCAAAAATAGGAATCAGAAATAGGTGGAAGCAAGATTTAAAGACACCTAAATTTTCACTTAAAGGTTATTAAACCATTCATTTATTTATTAATTCAATAATTTTTCATTGTAAAGAAACATGTTTTGCTCACCTCAGAGAGCTTTTAATCTAGAACATAATTTTACTACTACATTTTTGAAAGGCCATGAATCAGAATTAAAAACTGTAATTCTAACATCAAACATGTGAAGATTTTCTTTCACCACTGAAGTTTTGGCTTTCAAATCCAACATTTTTTTAACTCCTTGTTATGATGATAATAACAGATATTTTGGAGAAGCAGATAAATATCAGGGCCAGTAAACCTTCAAATCACAGACACTGATTTACAGGTTTCAGTGAGAAGGGAGGGGTAAGACACTCCTGACTCTCAAACCCCTCCCCCCAAGCAGTTGAGGTTTCAGTTGGAAAAATGGAGACTGACTGAGGTACTTCTGGTAAGTTTCTGTTGAAGCTGAACCCCAATGATGTTCCCTTTCTTTAACTTATATTCCCCACAGGTTTGATAAAGGAATAAGTAGAAGCTAGTTATTTATATGTTGAGGATTGAGATGAATCTGATCTTAAAACTGGCAGCTGACAAGATTCAAACTAGATGACCAGACTTGGGCAGTGAGTATTCCCAAATAATTCTCAGGCACAGATTTTGAAGGTAAAGCTTATATTAAGAAGTAAAAGGAAAAGCTAGAGGGGTTAATTAAGGTTTTAGATAAGGAAAGGTGACCCTGATCTGTTAGGTTGAAGCTGCCCTTCCCCCCCACAGGAGGGGGTGAAGGCACCTAGTTGAACTGGCTCTTTTGCTAGATAGTCTATATATCTAATCACTGAATCACTAAATAATTATTATATTGATATTGATTAGGATTAATCCTAACAAAAAGGCTAACCCCTGAGTAGAAACTACAATGGCTTATGCCACAATGGCCACTCAGGTGAACCCCCCAAGTCTGGAGCAGTAAGCAGTGAGTCTGCTCACCTCAACTCCCACAAAGCAACTGTCTCAACCCTTCTCAACTGCCCCCTCACCCAAAGTTCTCCAGGGGGGTCCCCTGGAATTCTGGGTGAGGCTGTCCCTGTATTTTTGCAGGTATTCCATGCATCCATCTCTACATAACACCTGTCTTAGCAAAAATACTAAGTATCAGTTCCAAGGCAGAAGAGTGGTAAGAGCTAGGCAAGTGGGGTGAAATGATTTGCCGTTGGTCCCACAGCCAGGAAGTGTCTGAGGTCAAATTTGAATCCAAGACCTCCTGTCTCCCATCAGAATTGAACCTCCAATTTTCCTGACTCTAAATCCAGAAATGTATCTAGTGAGCCATCAAACTGCCACCTAAACAAACGGAAATTAAGTGATTTCCCCAGTCACACAACAAGTAAGTGTCTCAGATTATATTTGTACACAAACTCTCCTGACTCCAGGCTTAGTGCCCTGTCCACTGAATCATCTAGCTTCCTCAAAAACTCATCTAGAGCTTGACAATTTCTGCAGTTTTCATTTTTTCCCTTAAAACATTTTTTACAATCTCCAGCTTAAATACATTTTCTTATATGCTATCTCATTTTACAATCTTAGAAGAAAGGAAATTTCTCAGAAAAAAAAAAAAAAGAGAATGAATGCTATGTAATAATAGTGATCAAGCCAGAAAGGAGTTCAGAAGATGCATATCCCTTCCTCATTTGAAAAGATAAAGTACTGAGGTTCCGGGTTAAGATGGTGGCAGAGTAAAAAGCAGCTCTTAACCTCTCCTGACCAAAACACACAAGACTCCTCAAGGGTCCATAAAAACAAGTCCAGACGAACGGAGGAACCCCACAACAGGGTGCAGGTACGTGGAATCGAGACATTTCCATGCTATAAAGGGGTGAAACAGCTCTCACTAAATCGTGGGCTGAACAACCACCCCACCCCCACCCCTGCCACATACACCACCTATAGCGCCAAAGCCAGTTAAAAAGAAATAGAGCAAGTTTGGGGCACCCATCGAGTCATTGGCAGCTACAGGGCCTGTTCCTGAGAGCAGCAAGATTTGGGACCCCAAAAAGCCAAAGAATGCACGCAAACTCTGAGCGCGGGAGCGCACAGGTGTGGGAGGAGGCAGACACAGCCACGAAGCTAAAGCTCTGAAACCCTGAGTGGGGAACCAGTGTAGACGGGTATACGACTGTGGAAGCAGCGCCCTGAGACTTGTAAAGGAACCTCCTGCAAAGGATCAAGTAAGGGGGTCCACCAGGGGGCTTGACCTTGGAAAAAACCAGAACTCAGACCTCAGGAGCCAAAAGACCGCGGACAGACCCCGAGTGCGAGGATAAACCTGAGAAGTTGATGGGCTAATGATGGCTACCCAGACTCAGGAAGTTCAGAAGAGAAAGATAAACAACAAACAAAAAAAAGAAGTCTTTAACACTCGACAGCTTTTACACAGAGAAAATCCAGACAACCGAGCAAACAGAGGAGGAGAACAAACAAGCATCCAGACCCTCCTCAAATAAGGAAAACTCCTCACAAACTATGGAAGAGTTCAAAACTGAGATTCTGAGGAAGATGGAAGAGATCTGACAAGAAAATAACAGTTTAAAAGGTAAAATCTTGCAATTGGAAAGTGAGGCTCAGAAATCAAATGAGCTGATAAGCAAATTGAACCAGATTGAAAAAGAAAACCAAAAGATCATAGTTGAAAACCAGTCTCTAAAGGCTAGAATTGAGCAGTTACAAGCTAATGATCTCTCAAGACAACGAGAACAAATAAAACAAAGTCAAAAGACTGAAAAAATAGAAGGAAATATGAAATATCTCAATGAGAGAGTGACAGACCAAGAAAACCGGTCTAGAAGAGACAATTTGAGAATCATTGGTCTTCCAGAAAAACCAGAAATTAATAGAAACCTGGACTCCTTACCAAAAGAAATTATTCAGCAAAATTGCCCTGAAGTCCTACAACAAGAGGGCAATATAGATATTGAAAGGATCCATAGAACACCCACTACATTCGATCCAGTTAAGAAAACGGCCAGAAATATAATTGCAAAATTCAAAAGCTTTCAAGCAAAGGAAAAAATCTTACAAGAAGCCAGAAAGAGAAAATTCAAATATCAAGGAGCACCAATCAGGATCACATGGGATCTGGTAGCCTCCACACTAAAAGACCATCAGGCTTGGAATACAATATTCAGAAAGGCAAGAGAGCTGGGCCTTAAACCATGGATCAACTACCTATCAAAATTGACTATATATTTCCAGGGGAAAGTATGGGCATTGAACAAAATTGAAGAATTCCAAGTACTTGCACAGAAAAGACCAGGGCTAAATGGAAAGTTTGATATCCAACCACAAAAATCGAGAGAAACATGAAAAGGTAAATAAGAAACAGAGGGGAAAGAAAGAAAATTTATAATTTTTAAATTTGACTTTTTAAAGGCCTCAGTAAGATCTAATTATCTGTATTCCTATGTAGAGAAATGTTATGTATAATTCTCTGTAGTGAACTCTATTCACTATTATAGTATTCACTATTATAGTAATAAGAAAAATAATTCACAGGGTGAGGGTGGAACACTAAATAATCTAAGATGACATAGGGGATGGGAAAGATGGGGTGAATAGCAGGGGACACCAAGACAAACTTGAGTGAATAAGAAAAATGGGATATTCTATTACACACAAAGAGGGCATGGGAAGGAGAGGGGACAAATACTATTATAAGGAGGAGAGGAAGAGAGCATTAAGAGGTAATAATCAAACCTTACTCTCAGTGTAATCAACCCTGAGAGGGAAGAGTAGCTATACTATCCATTGGGACATAAAACTCTTATCTAACCCTTCTGAGAAAGTCAGAAGGGATAAATCAAGGGAAACAGGGGAGTGGGGAGGTCAAAAAAAGGGAGGGGAGAAGAAGGGGGAGGAATTAATAAGCCTTTAAAAACAAAAGGGGGGGAAATAAGGGAGGGGGTAGAAAGGGAAGTTAGTCAAGGGAGGGGATAAGGGATAGGGTCTTAATAGCAAACCACTGGTTTTAAAGGAAATAGTTTAAGGAGAAGGGGTAGAAATAGGGGAGGAAACGAAAATGTCAGCAAATGCACAACTGATGATTATAACTCTGAATGTGAATGGGAAAAACTCGCCCATAAAACAGAAGCAAATATCAGAGTGGATTAGAAACCAAAATCCTACCATATATTGTCTACAAGAAACACATATGAGACGGGTGGACATACACAAGTTTAAGGATCAGGGCTTGAGCAAAATCTTTTGGGCATCAAATGAGAAAAAGAAGGCAGGAGTGGCTATTATGATTTTTGACAAAGCCAAAGTAAAAATAGATATGATTAAAAAAGACAGGGAAGGTCATTACATCCTGATTAAAGGCAGTATAAAGAATGAGGAAATAACACTGCTCAATATATATGCACCAAGTGTCATAGCATCCAAATTCATAAAGGAGAAACTGGCAGAGCTCAAGAAGGAAATAGATAGTAAAACCATACTAGTGGGAGATCTAAATATTCCTCTTTCAGATCTAGATAAATCAAACCAAAAAATAAATAAGAAAGAGGTAAGAGAGGTGAATGAAGTCCTAGAAAAATTAGATTTAATTGATATGTGGAGAAAAATAAATAGGGAGAAAAAGGAATACACCTTCTTTTCAGCTTCACATGGCACATTCACAAAGATTGACCATGTTATAGGGCATAGAACCATTGCAAACAAATGCAAACGAGCAGAAATAATTAATGTAACCTTATCAGATCATAATGCAATAAAAATAATAATTAGTAAGGGCACCTGAACAGGAAAATCAAAAACTAATTGGAAATTAAATAATATGATTCTCCAAAACCAATTTGTCAAAGAAGGAATAATAGAAACAATCAATAATTTCATTGAAGAGAATGACAATTATGAGACATCCTACCAAACTCTGTGGGATGCGGCCAAGGCAGTACTCAGGGTGAAATTTATATCCTTGAGTGCATATATTAACAAATTAAGGAAGGCAGAGATCAATGAAATGGGCATGCAACTCAAAAAATTAGAAAGCGAGCAAATTAAAAATCCCCAGATGGAAACTAAATTAGAAATACTAAAAATCAAGGGAGAAATTAATAAAATCGAAAGAAAAAGAACTATTGAATTAATAAATAAGACTAGAAGCTGGTACTTTGAAAAAACAGATAAAATAGACAAAGTACTAAGTCAATCTAATAAAAAAAAGGAAAGATGAAAATCAATTTGATAGTATCAAAGATGAAAAGGGTGACCTCACCTCTAATGAAAAGGAAATTAAGGTAATCATTAAAAACTATTTTGCCCAATTATATGGCAATAAATATAACAATTTAGGAGATATGGATGAATATTTACAAAAAATGTAAGCTGCCTAGATTAACAGCAGAAGAAATAGAATACCTAAATAATCCCATATCAGAAAAAGAAATTGAACAAGCCATCAAAGAACTCCCTAAGAAAAAATCGCCAGGGCCTGATGGATTCACAAATGAATTCTATCAGACATTCAAAGAGCAACTAATCCCAATACTATACAAATTATTTGATATGATAAGCAAAGAAGGAGTCCTACCAAATTCCTTTTATGACACAAATATGGTACTGATTCCAAAGCCAGGGAGATCAAAAACAGAGAAAGAAAACTACAGACCAATCTCCTTAATGAACATAGATGCAAAAATCTTAAATAGAATACTAGCAAAGAGACTCCAGCAAGTAATTAAGAAGATCATCCACCATGATCAGGTGGGATTTATACCAGGAATGCAAGGTTGGTTCAACATTAGGAAAACCATCCACATAATTGACCATATCAACAGTGTAACAAACAAAAATCACATGATCATCTCAATAGATGCTGAAAAAGCCTTTGACAAAATAGAGCATCAATTCCTATTGAAAACACTGAAAAGTATAGGAATAGAAGGACCTTTCCTAAAAATAATAAACAGTATATACCTAAAACCATCAGGAAACATCATATGCAATGGCGATAAATTAGAAGCCTTCCCAATAAGATCAGGAGTTAAACAAGGATGCCCATTATCACCTCTATTATTCAACATAGTACTAGAAAACTAGCAGTTGCAATTATAGAAGAAAAAGAAATTGAAGGTATCAAAATAGGCAATGAGGAGACTAAGCTATCACTCTTTGCAGATGATATGATGGTATACTTAAAAAATCCTAGGGAATCAACTAAGAAGCTTGTAGAAATAATCAACAACTTTAGCAAAGTTGCAGGGTATAAAATAAATTTACATAAATCATCAGCATTTCTATACATTTCCAACACATTAGAGCAGCAAGAAGTAGAAAGAGAAACATCATTTAAAATCATCCTAGACAATATAAAATACTTCGGAATCTATCTACCAAAAAAAAAAAACAGCAATTATATGAAAACAACTACAAAACACTTTCCAAACAAATAAAACTGGATCTAAACAATTGGAAAGCCATTGATTGCTCATGGGTAGGATGAGCTAACATAATAAAAATGACAATTCTACCCAAATTAATTTACCTATTTACCGCCATACTTATCAAGCTACCAAAAAACTTCTTTGCTGAATTAGAAAAAACTATAACAAATTTCATTTGGAATAACAAAAGATCAAGAATATCAAGGGATGGCAGCTGGGTAGCTCAGTGGAGTGAGAGTCAGGCCTAGAGACAGGAGGTCCTAGGTTCAAACCCAGCCTCAGCCACTTCCCAGCTGTGTGACCCTGGGCAAGTCACTTGACCCCCATTGCCCACCCTTACTTATCTTCCACCTATGAGACAATACACCGAAGTACAAGGGTTAAAAAAAAAGTATATAAAAAAAAGTATATCAAGGGAAATAATGAAAAAAAATGTGAAGGAAGGGGGCCTAGCAGTACCAGATATTAAATTATACTATAAAGCAGCAGTCATCAAAACAATAGGGTACTGGCTAAGAGATAGGAGGATCAGTGGAATAGAGTTGGGGTAAATGACATCAGCAAGACAGTGTATGATAAATCCAAAGAGCCCAACTTTTGGGACATGAATCCACTATTTTACAAAAACTGCTGGGAAATTTGGAAAACAATTTGGGAGACATTAGGTTTAGATCATCATCTCATACCCTACACCAAGATAAATTCAGAATGGGTGAATGAGTTGAATATAAAGAGGAAAACTATAAACAAGTTAAGTGAACACAGAATAGTATACTTGTCAGATCTCTGGGAAAGGAAAGACTTTAAAACCAAGCAAGAGTTAGAGAAAATTACAAAATGTAAATTAAATGGTTTTGATTATATTAAACTAAAAAGCTTTTGTACAAACAAAAACAATGTAGTCAAAATCAGAAGGGAAACAACAAATTGGGAAAAAATCTTTATTACGAAAAACTCTGACAGGGTTCTAATTACTCATATATACAAGGAGTTAAACCAATTGTATAAAAAATCAAGCCATTCCCCAATTGATAAATGGGCAAGAGACATGAATAGGCAATTTTCAGGTAAAGAAATCAAAAGTATCAATAAGTACATGAGAAAGTGTTCCAAATCTCTAATAATTAGAGAAATGCAAATCAAAACAACCCTGAGGTATCACCTCCCACCTAGCAGATTGGCTAAAATGAAAGAAGGGGAGAGTAATGAATGTTGGAGGGGATGTGGCAAAATTAGGACATTAATGCATTGCTGGTGGAGCTGTGAACTGATCCAGCCATTCTGGCTGGCAATTTGGAATCATGCTCAAAGGGCTATAAAAGATTTCCTGCCCTTTGATCCAGCCATACCATTGTTGGGTTTGTACCCCAAAGAGAGCATAAGTAAACAGACTTGTACAAAAAAATTTATAGCTGTGCTTTTTGTGGTGGGAAAAAACTGGCAAAGGAGGGTATGTCCTTCTATTGGGGAATGGCTGAACAAATTGTGGTATGTGCTGGTGATGGAATACTATTGTGCTAAAAGGAATAATAAACTGGAAGAGTTCCAGGCAAACTGGAGAGACCTCCAGGAACTGATGCAGAGCGAAAGGAGTAGAGCCAGAAGAACATTGTACACAGAGACTGATATACTGTGGTAAAATCGAATGTAATGGGCTTCTGTACCAGCAGCAATGCAATGACCCAGACACTCTGAGGGATTTATGGTAAAGAAAGCTACCTACATTCAGAGGAAGAACTGCAGGAGAGGAAACATATAAGAAAAGCAACTGCTTGAATGCATGGGTCGGGGTGGACATGATTGGGGATGTGGACTCGAAACTACCACACCAATGCAACCACCAACAATTTGGAAATAGGTCTTGATCAAGGACACATGACAAAACCAATGGAAATGTGCATTGGCCATGGGTGGGGGGAGTGCGGGGGGTGAAGGGGAAAGTAGGAGCATGAATCATGTAACCATGTTAAAAATGATTATTAATAAATGTTTAAATTAAAAAAAAAGATAGAGTACTACAGGTATGGGAAATTTGATGTCAAGCACAGTTGCAATGCTTTTTAATTTTGTTGAACTGTGTTCTTTTTCTTTCTCCCTTCCTTCCTTCCTTTCTCTCTTCTTCCCTTCCCTCCTTTCTTTGTCCATCCTGGGTAGTAAAAGGGTAGGGGATCTATTTGGAAAGTTGGGTTAAGTTAAAAAAATATATACATATATATTTAAATTATACATATATATTTTTAAATACATGAAAATGAAATAACCTGTAAAATAAATGAAAATATCTTCTTAAATATAATATAGTTATATATTCAGATCTCCTGTTTGTCATCCATGATGTAGTACAAAACTAGAAGGAAACAGGAGACCTCAGTGCTAATCTTAACTCCTTTTGTAATTGCTATTGCTAATGTGTGGAACCTAATGCTTCAATCCTCTTTGAGAAAATGAATAATTAGACAATAGCATCTCTATGGTTCTTTTCACCTCTAATATTTTACAATATTTTTTGATTCAAAAGACCATGTTTGGGCTAAGTTATAGACTGTTTTATATAAGAAAGTCCATTTTCTTCCTTTCAAGTACATAATTCCTGGTCAAGAATTGTCTTAGTTAAGATCCTGACATACCTGTGTGAAGAATTACTAGGAAGTATTTATAATGTGGATATAGCATTTCTTAAATTCCATTGACTTTTTAAAATAGTGCTTATAAAGAATCTAGCTCATTAAAGAAGATGAATCTCAGCACATGAAATATTTTGTGCATCATATATTTCCCTGCTATTTTTTTTTCTTTTAAGTAAATCATCAACTCCTACATTAAATCTATAATGCTCAATCTATCAAACTCACAGAACTCTGACTAGAAATTTTTGTTCCTGGATCAAACAGTATGGAACTCAGTTGAGTATGTGGGACATAACTATGTGTGTATTAGAGTCAATAAGTCAATCAAAAATCATTTATTAATTGCCTACTGTACACCAGGCATTACTTAATCCTGATGTAGTTCAATTGTTTTCAGTTGTTTCTGATTCATTAGGGATTTTCTTGGCAAATGCACTGGAGTGGTTTTCCATTCCCTTCTCCAGTTCATTTTACAGATGAAGAAATGGAGGTAAATAGTTTTAAGTAATTTGCCAAACAAAACTATTAAATTTCTGTGGCCATATTTGAACTCAAGAAGATAAGTCTATTATATCATCTATCTGCCCCTTTACTAAGTCCTAGGTTTACAAAAAGAGGCAAAAGACAACCCTTGCCCTCATGGACTTCACAATATAGTGGAAGAGTCAACAAGCAAAGAAATACATGAAATAAAATTTGTCCTGTATACACAATAAAAAGAAAAAATTAACAGAGTGAAGGAATTAGAATTGAAAACATTTGGGAAATCCTTCTATAAAAAAGCAACAAACCAGCTCAGAATGGTGTGGTTGAGAGATAATGATGGGAGCTTACATGTTTTATTTGTTTAACAGTAAAGAATCTGATAGAAATGGATAAAAGAAGATGTGGTTGGGAGTCAAGCATAATAAGATTGTAAAGGTTCAGATCATGTAAGAGTACCATTGGATTTTATTTAATTTTGGATGTGATAGTGAGCCTCTGGAATTTACTGGGAAAGATGGTAGTATGGTTGGACAAATGCTTTAGTAAAATTTATTCAGTGGTTGAATAATGGGTAATTTAGAATGGGGGGAATTTCTGGCAGGCAGAACTATCAGCAAGCTTCGTAATCATTCTAGCATGAGGTGATAAGGTCTGCACCAAGTTTGTGGCAATATCAGAAGAGAGAAAGTGATGAATTCAAGAATTTTCCAAAGATGAAATCTATAAGCCTTGGCAAAGTACTGGATGTGGGACTGAAAAATAGTGAGGAGTTGAGGATGACAAGTAGGTTGTAAGCATAGGTGGGAGGAAACTGATACAAATCTTCAATGACATCATGAGAGTTTCACTGATTCTGGGGAAATCTTTGCATGAGATCTGTTGAGGAAGAAGGACAAGGGAGATAATGCCAGATTTATATATGATAAATTATTCTTCTAATAAATTTTCTTACTGCATAGGTCTTAACTATTATTTTCATATACAAATGAATTGAATTAAATTTATTTTTTATTTCATTTTCATATACAAATGAATTGAACTAAATTTGGCACCCTGAGGCAAAGTCCTCTTCATTTTGTTCTAAGTTACATTTCTGATTACATATTCTTGATTAGTAGGTTCTGGATTCCTACAATGTTTCTATATGTTTTATGTAAGAATTAGTGATATCATTGTATATTTTAGTTGTACACACTTATTAGCATTACAACAACAATGAAAGTATATCAAGCTAGAAACTATCTCTTGGGTTCCTTAAAAAAGTTTTGATGGGAAAACCATAAAGAAGTATGGAAATTAGATTTAGATCAGGACCTTATAATTTATAATAAAATAAACTTCAAATGACTATTTAACCTAAATAGAAAGGGCTTCATCATTAATGTTCATATTCTATGTGTTGTATGGTCAAAATATTAAACCTCACATAAAGAAACAAAACAGTAAAACATGGAAAAAAATTACCTTTCAGCTTAGGGGATAGAAAGAATTAACAAAAGATAAAATGAACAATCTAGAATGAATAGAATTCAGAATTATCGCATAAACAAATAAAATAAAGTAATAAGGGAAATAATGAACTAGGAATTGAAGCAATTCTCCCTTATAAAAGTCTTGTTTCATGTACACAAATATTGAACTCATTAAAATGTATAAGAACCATTATCTAATCAACAAATAGTCTAAGGATATGAACATATAATTCTCAAAAGAAGAGCAGTCTATCACCCAATTAAAATGCTCCAAATCTCTACTAGTCAGAAAAGCAAAAGGTAAAACAATTCTAAAATTTAGTTTGGCAAAAACTAAGCTGTTTTTGCCAGAAAAGCAAAGCTGTAAATTCTGATGGGACTTTGGGAAAATAGGCAAATTGATGTGCAGTTTGTTCATCTGTAAATTGATATATAACCATTCTAGAAAGAAATTTGGAATTGCACAAGAAAAATTACTAAACAGATAACTATGCTATTGTTGGTCCTTTAACCAAAAAGGAACAAATAAATAAGAAAAAAAGTTTCACATGTACAAAAAATATTTATATTAGCTTATTGGTGGTATTGAAAACTAAAGGATTATCCATGGAATGAGAGATGGCTAAATACATTGTGGTATATGTATGTGATGGAACAGTGTTGTCCTCTAAGAAATGAAGAAACAAATGGTTTTAAAGAGTCATCACCACAAATGCATGATGTAAGTAGAAGCAGAAGAATAATTTACATCATATTATCAATTTTATAAAAAGAACACTTTCAAAGACCTTCTGAACTGATGAGGAATGAAGTGAACAGAACCAAATCAACAATTTACTTAATAATAACTACATTGTAAAGATAATCAACTATGAAAGCTATAAGAACTACAATTAATTAAATGATGATTCATATTTTCATGGGACTGATGATGACACATACTAAACACTTCCTGCCAGAAATCCTGATAGATTTAGGGAATGGAATAAAACATCTATATTTTTGTATATACCATTAAGGGACATTATTTTTGCTTGATTGTACATAATTGTCACATTCCTCATAATTCTCATTGTTGTGGTTATTATCATTGTTTTCTGTGATTACTGCTGTTCATTGTTGTTGTTGTTGTTGAAGGCCCAGTTCAAGTGGATTTTCTTAGAAGACACTTTTTTTTCTGATCCCAGCAGCTAAAAAGGATCACAAATCCTTCCATTTTTTTATTTGTCCTATCATATTTCAGATTCTTATTTTCTCTATAGTTTGTTGATAGAGTTTCTATATTGTAATTTGCAAAGTAGAAACTTTGTTTTGTAACTTCCTTGAGAACAGAAATTATGTTGTTTTTGATCATTGAAAGAATCCTGGTAAAATTCTTGGCATATTATAGATGTTTAAGTGTAAATAAAATTGAATTGAAATGATAATATTGTTTAAGGAACATTAATCAAAATAAGAATACATTTTATAGGAGAAAACCCAGACTTCTGTAGAAGTAATTCATATACAAGGTGAAAGTAAGTGAAAGGTGATTGAAGTGTGAATGGAGAAAAAAAGAGCAATTCTGAAAGAAAAAGATAGAAAGGAGTTAGTCCTTATGAAACATGCCATGGGGTGGTAGAAAGAGTTGTAACCAGAAGACCTGTATGTTAGGTCTAGTCTTTTGAAAAACTTTCCTCATCTTTAAGAGGACTACATGCTCTTTAAAGTCCTTTCCCACAATAAAATTCAATGATTGCAAGTTTAAGTTTTGTTGAGTATGACTGGGCTAACCAAACTTTGACTACTTGCAGTACTTTCAAGAATATCTGTTTTGTAATTCTGTTCTTTAATTTTGGGACAACAGCTGTGATTTCTTTAGTGCGGGGGGTCAGCAATGTATGGCTCTCGAGCCATATCTGGGTCCACCTCCTGACCGGCCAGTCTGGGCAGAGCCCCAGGATGTGCCCCAGGGGGCCCTTCAGTCCCCACCCCATATTCCAGCACCTTCTGCCTCCATCCTCCTCCTTCCCCAGGCATTAATGGCTCTCACGGCCAAAAAAGTTGCTAACTGTTGCTTTAGTGTAAGGAGGTCAGTGTATGGATACTCCTCTACTACTATGGATTCATTTCTTAGCTTAACCTTCATTTACCTCAGTTTCCTCAAATGTAAAGTGGGGATAATAATAGCACCCACCTCCTAGGGATGTTGTAGGGATCAAATTCTTCTCTTGGTGACCTCATCAGCTCCCATGGATCAAATTGCCATCTCTTAGTTGATGTGCCTCAAATACCTTTCTTGTCCCAATCTCTGCTTCTCTTCAACTTATAACTCCAGTTGTCTTTTAGGCCTCTCAAAGTCAACATCTAATAGACTTAAGCTCAATATGTCCAAAGCAGAACTTATTATCTTCCCTCTAAACTGCCTCCCTAATGCTACATTCCCTATTACCGTAGAAGACAACACTCTCCTTCCAGACTCCCAAATTCACAAATTAGTGAAATTAAACAAAATATCAATGAAGCAAGCAAGCAAGAAAAAGGAGGTAGTTTCTTGAAAAAGACCAAAAGTTTTAAAATTTTGCTTTGTATGAATTTTTTTTGTTTTTTTTTAACATTTATTAATATTTATTTTTTAGAAAAGTTAACATGGTTACATAATTCATGCTCTTACTTTCCCCTTCACCTCCCCCCCCCCATGGCTGATGCATATTTCCACTGGTTTTAACATGTGTCATTGATCAAGACCTATTTCCAAATTGTTGATAGTTGCATTGGTGTGGTAGTTTTGAATCTATATCCCCAATCATGTCTACCTCAACCCACGTGATCAAGCAGTTGTTTTTCTTCTGTTTCCATTCCTGTAGTTCTTCCTCTGGATGTGGGTAGTGTTCTTTTTCCATAAATCCCTCAGAATTGTCCTGGGTCATTGCATTTCTGCTAATACAGAAGTCCATTACATTCTATTTTACCATAGTGTATTGGTCTCTGTGTACAATGTTCTTCTGGCTCTGCTCCTTTTGCTCTGCATCAATTCTTGGAGGTCTTTCCAGTTCACATGGAATTCCTCCAGTTTATTATTCCTTTGAGCACAACAATATTCCATCACCAGCATATACCTGTTATGTTGATAAATAACAGATGTTTTGGAGAAGCAGATAATTATGCTAGGGCCAGTAACCTCCAAGACACAGACCCAGATTGACAAGCTTCAGTGAGAAGGGAGGGGGTAAGACACTCCTGACTCTCAAACCCCTCCCCGCAAGCAGCTGAGTTTTCAGTTGGAAAAATGGAGAACTGACTGAGGTATTTCTGGTAAGTTTCTGTTGAAGCTGAACTTCAATGATGTTCCCTTTCTTTGACTTATATTCCCCACAGGTCTGATAGAGGAATAAGTAGAAACTAGTTATCTAAATGGTGAGGATTGAGATGGATCTGATCTTCATAAAACTGGCAGCTGAGAGGATTCAAGCTAGGTGATAACTATGAGCTGTGAGTATCCCCAAATAATTCCCAGGCACAGATATTGTAGGTAAAGCTTAAATTAAGAAGGAAAAGGAAAAGCTAGAGGGGGTAATTAGGGTTTAAATAAGGAAAAGGTGACCCTAATCTGTTAGGTTGAAGCTACCCTTCCCCACAACAGGAGGGGGTGAAGGGCACTTGACTAAACAGGCTCTCTTGTTAATAGTGAATATATCTAATCACTAAATCACTAAATAATTGTTATCTTGATATTGATAAGGATTAACCCTACTAAGCAGACTAATTCCTGAATAGAAACCAGGATGGCTTATGCCACAATGACCACTCAGGTAAACCCCCCCAAGTCAGGAGCAGTAAGCAGTCATCTGCTCACCTAAACCCCCAGAAAAAGCAACTGTCCAAACCCTTCTCAACTGTCCCCTCACCCAAAGTTTTCCAGGGGGGGTCCCCTGGAATTCTGGGTGAGACTAACCCTGTATTTTGCAGGGATTCCATGCTGTAATCTCTACATAACAATTTCCCCCTTTTCTACTAGGAATTTCCACTGGAAATTCTGCAGGCAAGATATTGCAGCACAGTTTATCTTGTCTACACTAAACCTAAACTACTTCCTAAATGTCTTATTCCTAACACCTTAACAGTCTTGCTATCCTATGGCTTATCATACTATCTACCCATATCTAAGGAAGGAAAAAGGAAAGTTTAAACAAGGGAAAAAATGGGTTTTGGTATAAAATACATACATCATAACAAATGTAACAGAATATCACAAACAGAAAATCAAAACTGCAACAATTATAAGTTGCAAACACTATCCCTAAAGCATGCAATGTAAACATCCTTGAAACACATTCAGTGCAAAAATGTAACAACCTATCATGCTTCTAAAAGGAACATGGTACATTTAACACTAAGTTTTCATGTTAGTACCTTACTTAATCTATGTCAGTGGTGTTAATAATCCTAAATTCTAAATCATTAGTATATTAATTTCATTTTGTTAGTCATAAGTATATGCACACTATATACATTACTTATTCTTATAGACTATAGTGACTGTCCCTGACTAACTCTGTATTTCAAAGATCCCTAAAGCTACCTTTCCCTAAGCTATTAGTAACTCTATACTATGGGTTAGTAATTATATTACAGGCTATCCACAATGCCTATTTACAGATGGAAGTTACCTTGATGTCTACCAAATCAAAAAACAATGGATCTTTTGATATGTTAGAGATCCTAGGATACCCTTCCCATATATACAGCTATTCGCATGTAATATGTACATATAATACATATATACAAAAGAGACTCATTTATCTACATGAGGTCTTTATCAAAAGGTGAACAATCAGTTTGTGTTGTGTTCAATGAACTAAAGAGTACTGATGCATGCACATACTTGCCTCTTACTGCCCGGATCTTCTGGCACACTGGAGAAACACAATTCTCCTTGTGTAGCCTATGTAGTGTGGCATGCAAACTACCATGTGATGTCTCATTTGTACAATGTGTGTTTATGACATGATATTTCTGCTCCACATATTTCTTCCTTCCAGTCCTCTTCCTGCACAGTATTTAATAAAGATTACAAAACTCTTGTGATTGTCCATTCCTTCGTGCTGCCTCTGCTGTGAATTTCTGCAGCTTGTAGCTTCTATGTTCTTCGTTTCTTCCTCTGTACCGCATGCATACTTGTCTGTCATCTATCATCTTGTCGGGTGGTTGGCTTGTCACCTTACTCAGGAACATTAGTTATTGTCATATAATTGTGTTAACTTTGTGTTGTAAAAAAATTTTGCAGTTTTTTTCCTTAGTTTTTTCCTTTTTAAGATTTCAAGCAGTTCATTCCTTTTCAACAGTCCCATCTGTTTGCTGTCGATCTGGCAGTGAATTCATGTCTTGTTGCTCTAAGTCAGGAGGTTCTTCATGGTGTTCTTCATGTACAGCATGTTCTTTCACAGGTTTCACATGTGTGATATGGAACCAAGAGTCTCTATTCTCAACTTTTATACAAGTTGGACTAGTTAATAGCACCTGGAAAGGCCCGACCCATTTAGGGTCTAGAACAGATTTTCTTGTAAAGTTCCTTATGTAGACCATGTCTCCCGGTTTAAGCTGATGTAAGCTAAAGTCTAAAGGAACTCTCTGGGTTAACAAGTGTTATGGGGGTAATTTGAGGAAAGGTGTTTGGGATAAGGGAATTGAAAGGAGGATGTTGGAGACTTGGTAAGTGGATAAATTAGGATACAGGTAGGCTGGGATTGAAGGAGATTTAAGGTATAATAGGACTGAAGTCAGGAGTATAACACAGAAGGGAAACAGAGATCTTCTTGGGAGAAAGAAGTTAAACTAAAAACAGACTAATACAGCAGGCTTACAGACTGGGACTTAGACTCAAACACAAGCTGAGGGAAATAGACTAGACTGAAGTTAACAAACAGGCTTTAGTTAATTTCACAGGAAGGGACCTATTTTGAAGTAACACCTTCCTTCAAGATGGATGCCCAGCTTCCCTCTGAGCCCAGAGTAGGATGTCTCTTTCCCTCTTCTCCCCTTTTGATAACTAACAGACAAATTCACTAAATAGAACTATTGAAACACAAAGGATTAATTTATTTGAAGGATTTTGTTAGGAAGGTGGATTAAAGGAAAGCCCTATCAGTTATCTCAGGAACCTCAGGTGGGGGAAGGGAAGTAAAGATGGAATCTGAGTAAGGACCTGCCTCACTCAGTTTTACAAAATGCTATCTAAAAGAAAATAAATGATGATTTGATTAAATTATAAATAATGCTGTCAATTAGATAACTCTTCACAGATTTAACTCCTCTCTAATTTCTCTCCTTATAAACTCCACAGCCACTAAGGTAAGGGAGGGAAGGCAGGGTGGTATTGGGAAAGGAAGATATAAAGGATCTATGTAAAATAATAATTTCTCTAGTAAATATATTAATGCTAGGCTAAATTTCAATATTGAAGCTAGATAATCTAAGAGCTCGCTCATTGACTTCCTCCCTTCACGGAAGATCCAGTCAACTCCCTCTCCTCAAGATTCTAAAACCTCTAACAGCTTTTTGGAACTTAGCCAAAGCTAGAAAAAAAACTATAACCCCAAATTCTGTATACTACACAAGCCAAGTTTGTGCAATTCATCGAGTCTTTTCTTTAAAGCTTTTATATATCTATACAGCTGACACTCAGCTCCAATGTGTGACAAGAGAGCTGATTTCTGGGATGAACTATGCCATGGAGCGTGCCCATACAGAAGTTCATACGGTGACAATCTTGTGTCACTACAGGGTTGACTTCTAAAATAAAAGAGAACAATGGGGAGTGCTTGTACCCATTTCAGATGGCTTTCAGAACACACTTTTCCAATCAGAGTTTTAATTCTCTTATTGCAGACTTCAATTTGCCCTGAGGATGAGGGGTGATAGACTGAATGTAAGCTTCTCTTTATCCTCAAGGTCTTATAAATTTCATGCAAGATGTTCTGGGAAAAGTGTGACCCATGGTCCGAATCAATTCTAGCTGGTACAGAGAATCTTGGGACTATTTCTCTCAGAAGTGTCTTCACCACAAAGGCTGCATTGTTTTTCTTTGCAGGGAACACTTCTGGCCATTGAGTCAACCTGTCAATCATGACTGGTGCATATTTGTATCCCTGATAATTGGGCATTGATATATAATCGATCTGTAAGCACTCAAATGGGGTATATGCCAATTGTCTGCCTCCTAGTCCATTAATTCTGGTCACGCCCTGGTTTATTGCAAGCAAACCTTGCATTTCTGGCATGTTCTAATTACACAAGTGGATATGCCAGGAGCTGCCCAGTGTCTTCGAATGCCATCCACCAGGGATTGGGTCCCATAATGGCCTTTGGCATGCAATGCATTACATAGGGTATTATATAAAGATCTTGAAAAAATGGGCTTATCTTCACTAGAAAACCATACAACTCTCACTAATTTGGCCCCTAGATTTTCTACCCAGTACTTCACTTCCCTTGGGGAGTATGCCTGTTTTAGATTTGCTTCATCCACCAAGGAGAAATTCAGCACATGGATGGGACCAAATCAGGCACCATATTTGGCTGTTATATCTGCCCTCCTATTTCCTAATGAGACTTCATCCACACCCTTTTGATGTGATCTGCAATGCATCACTGCCACTTTCTTAGGTAACAGCTTTCAGGAGAAAATTAAGGATGAAGACCTCTTGGACAGGAAGTCCATCACCTTTTATAGTCCTTCTTTTATATATAACTTCCTGTCCTTTCCTCCACTTTACAGAGACCAATTACAGTCTTTAAATTTTCCCAGAGTGTGATAAGTTGTTTTGGAGTTGTCACTCATTTTAGTAAATGACTTGCTGACCTCCCCTACTTAGTGTGAAGTGGGGGTGTCTACAATTTTGGTTGATTAAATGTAAAAGTAAGCAAGGGGAGAGTCAATCCCATCTTGGAGGGTCTGGGAAATCAAATATTTCACTCTTTGTTTCCAGGGTCCTTGCCCCCCTATCGTGCCATGATTTTTCAAAAGCCTCATGTCTGACAGTATCAAAAGACTTGACCAGTTTGACAAATACATACAGACCTTTGGCATTTGGCATTTCCTGGCATTTCTCTTGGGGCTGTTGGGCAGCAAAAACCATATTGAACATTTCTCAGTCCTTTATGAAGCTACTCTTGCTCTCAGGTAGGTGACCATCTTTCAGAAAAGAAATCAGCCTTTTAAAAAGGACTCTGGCAACTATCTTGTCAGCACTGAATAAGAGGACTAAGAGAGAGACTTCCCTCTGATTATTACAAGAAAACCTATTTCCCTTTCCTTTATTGATATGGACAATGAAGATATTCTTTCTATGGCAATATAACTCAGAGGATTTTCATCATTTTCATCTTTATATGAGTAGTAGATTCGCCTGCCTGTTAATCTCTGCTGGAATGAAATAGAACAAGATGATTTGCCAAATGGAAACCTAATGGTATTCAAACCCTCTTCTTCAATTTTGAGTTTAGCTAGAGATGGATTAACCTCAACCTAAGGTATACAGTCAATGAGAACAGTATGTCCACCTCTCCAGGACTGTGATCTTATCATTGATCAATGTGGCTCCATCAGCACCTAAGAGTTTAAATGCACTGTGGTTCTTGGGTCCATAAATAGCCTTCAGGGAATCAAAGAAGTGCTTCGTATTATTACTATTAGAATAAAACTGGATTTCGTCTGCCTTCTCAAGTTACCAAGAATGCTGCATTTACTTTTGAAGGTGTTTCATGTTACCTTCTTAGAGACAGATGAACTATCCTGCTGGTAAACCCTATAAACTTTTCGTTTTTCATTTGGTAACTTCTAAATTTTCCTATTATTTTCATCAAACTAATTCTTATGCTTTAACATATTCTGGCTCAGATGAA
This sequence comes from Gracilinanus agilis, assembly GCF_016433145.1. NCBI lineage: Eukaryota > Metazoa > Chordata > Mammalia > Didelphimorphia > Didelphidae > Gracilinanus > Gracilinanus agilis. The sequence continues at coordinate 447,161,391 of NC_058132.1, forward strand.
TAAAAGTGGTGCTGTATACCAAGCCTCTGAAATCTGCCCTATCTTTCTGCTCAGTTAATACAAACTGTGTGTTGGCTCAGCTTTCCCTCCAGGTCAGCAACAAACTGTTTTGACAACTTCTCTAATCTATAGTTGCCTTGCCTTGGGGCTACCACTTTTTTTGCATGTGATTAGAAGAATTTAAACTGAGGGCATATCTTTAAGATCATCTAGTTAACATTCTACATTTTGAAGAGGTTAAGTGAAAATGACAAATATCATATGGCTAGTATGTAACAAACCTTGGATTTAAGCTTCAGTTTTCTGATTTTCAACAAGATGGATTAAAAAGAAAATGAATCAAAAATGAATAATTCAGAAATATACTTCACATGACAATACATGCATAAGCCAAAACAACCTGCTTTCCAGCTCTGGAAGTGGGAAGGGAAGGGATGAAGGGAGTCAATTTGGATCATGTAACTTCAGAAAACTTATGTGGACATTTGATATTACATGTAATTGGTAAAAAAAATGATAACAAATTTCAAAAAAAGTTAATGTATATGAGGTCATCTGCACCCAAAGTAACATACAAGCAAAAATACCCCATTTATTAAAATTTTACTATAGGCAAAGAACTGTGCTGAGCTCTGGGATATAAATGAAAGTTTAAAAAAATGTAATATTTACCTGCAAGGAGCTTTCATTCTGAAACTGGTAGATAGCTTACAAAAGGAGAATGAATGGAGTAATGGGATGCTAATACCTAAGTGGATCATGGTGGCAAAGACTACAAATACTTCTCTATTTGAGTCTGGAGAGGTCTGGAGCATGGCAGACCTGGGTCCACTCCCAAACTGAGGCCCCCAGAAAGAATTTAAGAGTAGGATAAAGGAGTTAGCAAGGCATAGGGATGGTTCATATTGTGAATAAAGCTAAGTCCTGGTCTTGAAGTCCAGGACTTAGCATAGTCAAAAGGAAAATGAAGTATGGCCAGTAATGATCCATCTAAAGGTGTGTTATACCCAAAGAACCCAGCTTTGGGGACAAAAACCCACTATTTGACAAAAACTGCTGGGAAAATTGGAAAAAAATATGGGAGGGATTGGACCTAGATCAACGTCTCATACACTATACCAAGATGAATTCAGAATGGGTGAATGTCTTGAATATAAAGAAGGAAACTATAGGTAAATTGGGTGAGCACAGAATAGAATACTTGTCAGATCTCTGGGAAAGGAAAGATTTTAAAACCAAGCAAGAGTTGGGAAAAATCACAAAATGTAAAATAAATAATTTTGACTACATTAAACTAAAAAGTTTTTGTACAGACAAATCCAATGCTACCAAAATTAGAAGAGAAGCAACAAATTGGGAAAAAAATTTTTATAACAAAAACTCAAAGATCTAATTACTCAAATATATAAGGATCTAAATCAATTGTACAAAAAAATCAAGACATCTCCCAATCGATAAATGGGCAAGGGACATGAATAGGCAATTTTCAGATAAAGAAATCAAAATGATCAATAAGCACATGAGAAAGTGTTCTAAATCTCTAATAATTAGAGAAATGCAAATCAAAACAATTCTGAGATATTACCTCACAACTAGCAGATTGGCTAAAATGACAACAAGGGAGAGTAATGAATGTTGGAGGGAATGTGGCAAAATTGGGACATTAATTCATTGCTGGTGGAGTTGTGAACTAATCCAACCATTCTGAATGGCAATTTGGAACTATGCTCAAAGGGCTTTAAAAGACCATCTGCATTTTGATCCAGCCAGAGCACTGCTTGTGTTATACCCCGAAGAGATAATAAAGAAAAAGACTTGTACACAAATATGTATTGCCTTGCTCTTTATAGTGGCAAAAAAATTGGAAAATGAGATAATGTCCTTCTTTTGGGGAATGGCTGAACCAATTGTGTTATCTGTTGGTGTTGGAATACTATTGTGCTCAAAGAAATAAAGAACTGGAGGAATTCTATGTGAACTGGGATGACCTCCAGGAACTGATGCAGAGTGAAAGGAGCAGATCCAGGAGAACATTGTACACAGAGAAAGATATACTGTGGTACAATTGAACCTAATGGAACTTCTCTACTGGCAGCAATGCAAGGATCCAGACCAAGGCTGAGGGACTTATGAGAAAGAAAACTAGCCACATTCAGAGGAAGAACTGTGGGAGGAGAAACACAGAAGAAAAACAACTGCTTGAACACATGGGCTGATGGGGATATCATTGGGGATGTAGATATTAAATGATAACTCTAGTCCAACTATCAATAATAAGAAATTAGGTCTTGATCAATGATACATGTGAATCCCAGTGGAATTGTGCTTCAGCTAAGGGGGGTATTGGAGGATTTGGGGGAGAGGGAAAGAACATGAAATATGTTACTATGGGAAAATATTCAAAATTAAAATTAAAATTAAAAAAATAAAGTGTGTTATAAAATGTTGAACAAGACTTTTAAAAAAACAAATAGGTACTAAAACATGTTTTTGAGTATAAGCTAAATTATAATATTTTATCTATCACTTTTTAAAAGTCTAAGTAATATGATAATATATGAAACACTGATTTTTAATATTTACCAATTTCAATAGTGTAAATCTTCATTCACACCAAAAATTTAGTAAATTGTTCTCAGACTGGTAAGTGTTCAAGAACACTACTGGGTGCCAAAATGGAGACATTCAGAAGAGTCTCTATAATGAGGAGAATGATGTCAATAAAATGAAAATATTTTCCAGAATGAAAAGTGCTCAGATACTGAAGTAAATTTAAGAGTTATAAAGTAACAGAGAAAAAGAGTCAGAAATATGCAAAATAGGAACCTCCCTCTCAAAAAAAGATAAGTCCAAAGTTACAAGGGAAATATCACAGAAAAATCAGGAGAATAAAATAAAAATTAGTAAATCAATATCAAATTCTAATAGGACAGAAGTATTAGAGTATAGAAAATGTGAGGAGAAATTTTCAGAATAAAATGGGAATCAGTATACCTAAAATTCCAGGAAAGAGAATATAAAAAGAAACTTTCGGTGTGACTTTAAAATTTATTTTTAAAAAATTAAAGGAAGGTGTAATATATCAAAATAGAGCTCTATAAGAATTTGTAAAAGAATCAGTGGCTTAGAATTCAAGAAGTTAGGAAATATTGTGAGCCAGACTTAGAGACAGGCGATCCCAAGTTCAAATGTGGCCGTGGGCACTTCCTAGCTGTATGACCCTCAGCAAGTATTCCCTAACCCTTACTACTCTTCAGCCTTGAAACCAATACACAGTATCAGATCTGAGATGGAACATAAGGGTTTTAAAAAAAGGAAAGAAATATTAAAGAAATTATGGAATTCCTAAAAAGAATAGAAATCAAAAGGTTCAGAAGACATTATTATAGCCAAATCAAAATTCCATAGTCTTGGAAGAATATATTGATTCTAACATATTGAAGGAAAATTTCAGAAATAAAAAATTTACATAGTTTAATTCATCTGCCATACTTTGACCAAACTGTAACATTTAAAAATTTCAAGAGTCTGTCTTCTGGGTAAATGTCTCATATTGATTAATCAAGCACTAACTAATAAATAAATTGGTCTTAGAGCATAATAATATTCCATTGCAATTATATACTATAACTTAGTCATTTCCTAAATAATGAGGATCTCTTCACTTTCAAGTTCTTTGCCCTCACAGAAAGAGCTACTTTATATAGTTTTGTACATATGGATCCTTCCCATTTTTATTTTATATCTCTTTGGGATACAAATACAGTAATGCTTTTTCTGAGTAAAAGATTATGTACTGTTTTATAATCCTTTAGGTATAGATCTAAATTTCTCTCCAGAATGGCTGAATTAGTTCACAACTCCCCAAACAGTGCATTAGTGTCTCAATTTTCCCACATTCCTTCCATCTTTTCTTTTTTCCTTGTCTGTCTAAATATTCAGTCTGATAGGAATGGGGTGGTACCTCAGAGTAGTTTTAATTTGCATTCCCTTCATTAATAACAATTTTGAGTCTTTTTCTGTATGACTATAGATACTTTAAATTACTTTGTCAGAAAAAGACCTGTTCATATTTTTTTTTACCATTTATGACTTGAGGAGTGACTTTATTCCACTCCAGTTGATTTATTTCTCTATGTATTTGAGAAATGAGACCTTTAAAGAGAGCCTGATTGTAGATTTTTTCACCATTATGATTAATGTGTATTACCCTCCATTCTCCTCCCCATTATCTTTCTCTCTCCTTTCATTCTGTCCATCCTCAAAAGTGTTTTCCTTCTGACCAAGATCTCCCTCAACTTGCCCTCTTTTTTTTTTATCAATACCCCCTTCTCTTCTTCCCTTCTCCTATTAATTTCTGATAAGATAAAATAGATTTCTATACCCAATTGACTATGTATGTTCTCTCTTTGAGCCAATTCCTGCGAGAGTAAAGTTTAAAGTGCTCCTCTCCAATCTTCCCCTCCACTGTAAGAGCTCTTTCATGTCTCTTTTATGTGAGGAAATTTATATCATTCTATTTCTCCCTTCCCCTTCTCCCAATGCATTTCTCTCTCACACCCTTTCATTTTATTTTTTTAGATATCCCATTGTATTTAACTCATACCCTTACCCTCTGTCTATTTTCTAATGACTTATAATGATAAATTCTTGGGAATTGTTAGCATCATCTTCTCATGTAAGGATGTAAACAGGTTAAATCTATTGAATCTCTTTTAATGTTTCTTTCCTTTTTTCCTTTATTTCAATTTTTCTCAAGTCTGGTATTTGACAATCAAATTTTTGACTCAGCATTGGTCTTTTCAAAAAGAATGCTTGAAATTCCCCTATTTCATTAAATGCCCATCACCCCCCCCCAAAGGCTTATACTCAGTTGTGCTGGGTAAGTGATTCTTGGTTGTAGATCTAGCTCCTTTGCCATATGAAATATCATATTATAGGCCACCTTATACTTTAATTTAGATTCTGCAAAAACTTTCATTATCCTGATCATGGTTCCATGATAAAGGAATTATTTCTTTTTATCTACTTGTGATATTTTCTCCTTGGTCATAGGAATTCTGAAATATGACTATACTATTCCTGTGAATTTTCCTTTGGGGGATCTTTTTTCAGGAGGTGATTGAAGTATTCTTTCAATTTACATTTTATCATTTGGTTCTAAAACCAAAGGGCAATTTTCCTTGATAACTTTTTAAAAATATAATTTTTTATCTCTTTTTTCATCATGGCTTTCAGGTACTACAATAATTCTTCAATTATCTTTCTGGATCTATTTTCCAGGTCATTTATTTTTCCCTGTAGATATTTCAAATTTTCTTCATTTTTTTTTCATTCTTTTGACTTTGATTATTTCTTAATGTCTCATTGAGTCATTAGCTTCCATTTGCCCAATTGTAATTTGTAAAGAATTGTTTTCTTCAGTGAACCTTTGTACCTCCCTTTCCATTTGGCCAATTCTACTTTTTAAGAAGTTCTTTTCTTTAGTGAATTTTTGAACATTTTTTCTCCATTTGATCATTTCTGCATTTTTCTTTACCCTCACCTTCTGTCTTAGAACCAATACTAAGTATTGGTTCTAAGGCAGAAGAGTGGTAAGAGGGGTTAAGTAACTTGCTCAGGGCCACACAACTAGGAAGTTTCTGAGACCAGATTGAAATCTAGGACCTCCTATCTCTAGGCCTATTTCTCAATCCACTGAGCCACTCAGGTGCCCCCTCAATTCTTCTTTTTAAGGAGTCCTCTTCTGTGGATTTTTTGTACCTCTTTTACCAATTAGTTTATTCTGTATTTTTTTAAAGTTGTTTTCTTGTTTTCTTATTTTTCAACTCAATACCTTTTTTAGATTATATATCAATACAAAATTTTAATATTCACTTTCTGACATTTTATAATCTCTCCCTCCCTGCCTGCACAAAAGGCAAACAATCTCACATAGATTGTACAAATATTGTCATATTATATATTTACACATTCATCATGTTGTGAAAGAAAATACACTGCCTACACTAGAGAAAAATTAATAAAGGAAACAAAATAAAGAATGGCATATTTCAATTTGAATTCAGACTCAGTCTGTTACTTCTTTGGTGGTAGTAGATATCCTTTTTTGTCATGGATCTCTTGGAGCTTCCCTAAATCCTTGCCTTGTTGATAATAATTAAGTTATTTGCAGTTTACCACTATACATTGTTGATGTTCCCGTGTACAATCTTCTTCTGATTCTGCTCACTTCACTTTATATCACTTTATATAAGTCTTTCCAGGTTTCTTGTGATCATCTTGCTTGTCATTTCTTTGGCACAATAATATTACATTACAAGCACACACTACAACTTATTCAGTTATTCCCTAAATTGGTAGACTTCTGTTTAATTTCCAGGTCTTCTATTTTTTTCATTCTTTTGTATTTTTTTATTGTTTCCTATTGTCTCACAAAGTTGTTGGTTTCTATTCATCCAATTCTATTTTTGGAGAGTCATTTTCTTCCTTGAGATTTTCTCTTCCTTTCTTAGGGATTTAATTTCTGTGTGAAATAATGTACTTTTTTGAGGGAACTGTTTTCTTCTATATACTTGTTTTTAGGTATTGATATTTTTCTATGATTTTCATTTCTTTTTTTTTTTTAATGTTGGGAGTTGAACTCTTTCTGACTAATTCTTTTTTAGGCTTGAGATTAATTCATATTTTTCTTTGAAATTTCAGATGCAAACCCAGGACCTCTGTGATCTCTTTCTGACCAGTTGTTTGACCTCTTTACTATCAGTTACTAAGAGCTCTGGAACACTTTCCTGCTGATTCAGCCACCCCCAAGGCCTGTGCAAGCTTGCTGATGATCTAACTAGACTCAATAGTCTGTGCTCCACCCCCACTCTAGTGTTACATATACTTCTGCATTTTTCCTAAGTTATCTTGGCCTAAAAATTGTTTCTTCTCTTACCTTTCATGGATTCTGCTATTCTAGAATTTATTTTGAGGCATTATATCAAAGTTGTATGGAGGGAAATTTGGTAGAGATGAGGAATGTCCATGTCCCTTCTTTGTCATCTTCTCTGATGACTTCTAATGAGTGGACTAAGGGCTCATTTGTAAACCATCCGGTCTGACCTGGTTAGCTAGGTGGAACCATATAATCTCAATCTCTCATCTCCCTATAATAAGCGATTTCTCTGAATTTCCTAGGAACAAACGAATGAAGGACAAGTCTGAGTCTCAATTAAGAGCTTCAGAAATTGAAATAATTCTCTCTAGGCTCAGAATTACCTATATGGAAATATTTACCAACCAGGAGGAAGTGTCATGCTTAGGGAAATGAAGGCAAGCTTGAATCATGTCAAAGCCACTCTCACAGTTTCTCCCTTGATACAAAACTCCACCAGCAATTTACAGATGTCAACTCCATTGGGTATCCATCACTATGAAAAATTGTCTCAATAACACTAGAATCAGACTCGGATTAATATTAATTACAGCCACATAAGTTTTAACTCAACTAGTAAGTTTTTAACTTTACAGTCATCTTTTAGGTATAAATTATTTCCCAACTGGTGTTTCAATGATAAAATTTATCAGGTCTTAATTCTTACTCATATCTCTCCTAGAGTCTAAACTCACCTTGACATAAAATTTGTCATTAGAAATCAAGGAACTAATTGAATTTTTGATTTCCACATGTGGAGTGAATGTATGATGACTTTCTCAAAGTTGTAGAAATATATTGACCAACTGTAAATTTCCAGTCTCTCTCTCTGTCTCTGTCTCTGTCTCTCTATCTCTCTGTCTCTCTGTCTCTGTCTCTGTCTCTGTCTCTGTCTCTGTCTCTCTCTCTCTCTGTCTCTGCCTCTCTCTCTCCCTCTCTCTTCTTCTTCTCCTCCTCCTTCTCCTCCTCTTCTTCCTCCTCCTCCTCCTCTTTTTCTGTTTTTCCTATATATAATTTCAGATTATAATTTCACTGTAGATATAACTTCATAATTCACAATAAAATTGTTCTATAATGAAAAAAGGGATGAGTATTATACATGTTATTATGGCTCTTAAGCAAACAAATAGACTTAAATAGATCTCTTATGTTCTTCTTTAAAATATAGTCAAATAATACTTGATGATTATTAAAATGATCAATTACCAACAATGCTATATTATACTCTTTTACATTATATCATATCATGTTATACAATATAACATCATATTATATTATAATAATGCTACGTATTTTATTATAGATTATAATATATAATTACATTATAATCAATATCATATTATAACTAGAATAAAATATATTATCATTTTCACAAGTGATAGCCAAAAAAATTTTACCCCTATAGGAGAACATACTTCACTATTAGTAAGACTACAGTATGATTTAGTTTCAGTGCCAAAAAGATCATTAATGGCCAAGAAAAATCCTTCCATAGATGCAGAAGTAGACATTTTGTTTCACAAAGGAATTGTGTGGAGGAAATTTACTCACCTGAGATCTCACACTTGACCTCATCTCCTGCCAACCATTTGACCCAGAAGCCAGGATTATGTGAGCAAAATCACTGGGTAAATAGGTCATTTGAGTCTTCATGAGTCTTGTGGGAGTTTGCGTCACCTATGTAGGGTATGTGACTCTGACTTTGATCCAGAAAAAACTGAATTTGTCTGGGAGGGGAGAGACAGAATAAAAGGGATGATTCAGGAAGTGTTTGCTCTCTCTGTCTCTTATATCAGGCCAAGATGGCTGCTACTGGAGCTGACTGCTGGAATCAAACACGTGGTAGTTAGATTAGGCTATAAATCTCTTTATTTTTCTATCTATTTCTCATCTTTTACCTATCCAAGTGATTAAAGTGATTCTCATAAACTTTTCTAAATTCTGCGGACCAGTCTTTTAATTTTAATTCTTAGAAATCTTAGTCTAAAGTATGTAAGAATATTAACCATTAGGGAAAAATAAAGGCTGTAACATAATAAATATTATAGAGAGGTGAAAAAACTCAATTTACACCAAAAAAAATTGCTCATTCAGAAAAATGTTAGCATATACTTATAGGAGAAAAAATGATATATTTACAACAGAATACATGAATTCTAAACATTTTTTCATGGGTAAAAGAAAACAAGACAAGCAGTTTTGAAAATAAAAATGCAAGAAACAAAGAAGGCATTTGAAAAACAAACAAGTTCAAATATCTTGAAAGGCCTATGTAATTGCTCAATAGGACTATTTATTGAAATTCCTCCATTACAAATTCATTATGAATCATTGAAAGAACAAAGGGAAAACATCTATAGAGTTGGAAATCAAAAGTATGTATCATTGATTAGGTGACTGGACAGGGTGAAATTTATTTGTATTTCTAAAATTCAGGCATCATAGATGAAATTGAATACATATCTTAATTAACTTTTTACTCTAGGATGCTGAATGGGAGCTATAGTGTAGTTTTCTTTCTATACACAATAGAGAGCCCTGAACTCTCCGACTTGAGAACTTTTGAATTTGTAATTATTCATGAAGCAACTCTTTAGAAATCTACTTTTTCTTATTTAAAAGGCTAAGTTCTAGACCCAAGGTACCATTCTGTCAATCAACACATATTTATGAATCATTTAATATATGAGCTGTGTGTGCTGGCACAATATAGGTACTAAGTTCTGGGTTATAAAAAAATCAAAACATATTAGACTATTTGTAGTGAAGAGAAAGCACATATAAACCAGAACATTTTACATATAGTTGATGAAAGGTAATCTTAGAGAGGAAGTCATTACCAGCTGAGTGTAACAAAAGGCCACTTCATTTGAACTGAATATTCTTTCACGTAAATGATTCACAAAGTCATAGGTTGGAAGGAATACTATTTAAAGCTCATGGCACAGAGGTAAGAGAAGATGTATCATGTGTGAAGAAAAGCAAGAAGACTCCAATGAATCGAGCATAGAACATTTAGCAAAGAATCATATATAAAGAGATAGAAATGTGAAGGCGCTCCACATAAAAAGTTCTAAATGCTAAACAAAGACTTTATATTTGATCCTTTAGATATCAAATGATCCAATGGCATTGATTGAGCCACACTTTATGAAAGATATTTTGGCAGCTAAATAGAGGATGAACTGGAGAGGGAGAAATGTGAAAGGGAGATGAATTTGAAAGAAAGAGCTATTGAAAGTCTGAGTGAAGATTGTGAATTTGTTGGGGGCAGCTAGGTGGCTTAGTGGATTGAGAGTCCGGCCTGGAGATATGTGGTCCGGAGATATGTACTCCTGGCTTCAAATCTGACATCAAACACTTCTAGCTATGTAAGCCTCCTCCCTCCCCCTTATCTAGCCTTTATCATTCTGCCTTGGAATCAATATTGTATTGATTCTAAGATGGACAGTAAGGACTTTAAAAAGTTTGTGGATTTGAGTAGGAAGAAGGGAAATGTGAAACATAAATTGTAGAAACATCAGTTGTAATATTTGGAAACAGTTTAGGTATATGGAGTGAGAAAGGAGAAATAAAGGATATCAGTTTTGAACTTGAGAGACTAAAAGGATGATGGCGAACTCTATAGTAATAGGAAGCTTCATAACAGATGAGGGTTTGAGGAAAAAATAATTATGAGATCTCTTTGATTTTTTTTATCTCTCTTTTAGACAAATTTATCTTGAGATACCTTTGGGACATCTTGTTAGGAATGTCCAACAAGCATTTGTTGATGTGAGACTGACACTCAGGAAAGAGGCTAAATCTCTACAGATATGGGACACATCTCCATAAACTTAATGGAACTCATGAGATCAGTAAATGAGGGAGTATGGAGAGAAAAGAGAAAAGGGTCTAGTCTAGAGTTCTGGGGAATATCCATAGATATAAAATCAACAAAAAAGAATGAGAAGAGAAAGCTGAAGAACTCACAATTATCCCTTACTTTAGTAGAAGACTATAGTTCAGGAAGCAATTTCCTTACATCCCTTCTCAGAATGCATGGTGATATGCTCTCTCTCCACCACCCATCTTTCTTCAAGTCCTAATAAAAATTTCAGGTTCTACAGTAATCCTTTCTTGATCTTTATTGATTCTAGTGCTTCTATTTTGTTAATCCTTTCCTTTTTACCATGTATACAGCTTGTTTGTATATATTTATTTGTCTCTCAACTTAGATTGTGAGTTCCTCAAGAGCAAGTACTGTCTTTTTTTGCTTACCTTTCTTTTCGCTTTCTTTTACCTACACAATTTAGCATACTGCTTGGAACACAGCAAATGCTAAATAAATGATTATTTATTGACTGATTTTTTTTCCTCAAAATAACATTGCTAAAGTAGGGAAGAATGGAGAGAGAAATTTCCCTAATATATTCTGCAAATTGATCAAATAAGTTATCAGGAAATCAGAATTTCTTTAGGAATATTTTCCTTATCAAGAGCATATTCCTCAAACTGGCTGACTCAAAGGCTATAGATTGCTTTTTTGAAGGACGAGAGAGCATGATTAATTCTCTGTGAACCAAAAACTAGAAGTTATCTGGGATCTATCAGATGACTTTATCCAATGGTCAATGAAACCACTAGATCCTTAAGGAAACTACTTTATAATCTATTACTAAGTTATTTAAGAAAACTCATCAATTTGATCATGGTGCTATAACCCATCGTCTCTGTAACTATTGATTAGATTGAAAGAAGGAGCAAGTAGAGTTAAGAAAACTTATGGAGAGGTCATTACAATAGTTCTGACCAGTAATGACCAAGAAGGGAGAAAGGGACCAGAAAGCTTATGACAATAGATTCTACATATTTCTTAAAAGTTTTATCAGTAGCATCTAGTATTTCCTCTACATTCTCATTATTATAAGCTTATACTACTTTTTAAATTTCATCAAGGTATGATAGGTAAAGGAAGAAAATTTAACTAGAATAAGAAATCTAAACATCTTTAGTGAATAGTTAGTATTACCTTCTACAATTAAATTTAATGAATGCTAAAACAAACAAACAAACAAACCAAAGCCAAGAAAACCTTCATCTCTTGACTAAACGTTTTTACTACCTGGCCTCAGTGCCTAGAATACTCTTTATCCTCTTCTTTACATCTTGCCTTCCCTGACTTTCTGCAAGTTTCAGCTAAAACTGAATCTTCTTAAGTAAAGCTTTCCTTCCCTTCCTTAATCATAGTACCTTTTCTTTTAAATTATTCATGTTTTATCTTATCTATACATTGCTAGTGCCTAATTGCTTGCAAGTTGTCTCCCCCACTAGATTATTAACTCCTTCAGAGGCGGGATTTTTTGATGTTGATATTGTTGAGCTTTTTTTGGGGGGTGCCCGTATATATCTTCAGTGCTTAGTACACTGCCTGTGTTTGAAAAAAATGTTTATTGGCTAACATAAAATTTCATTAGCAAGATCACCATATTTATTTCACAATATTATTTATTCAAATTACTCAATATATATAAAATATATGAAAAGTTCTTAACTTGGATTCATCTGGGATCTAAGGGAGCAAGCTTACAAATCAGACATCCTGTTTGACAAACTCTCATAAAATTATACTAGGATTACAGCAATTGAAAAAAAAACAACACTTTCTTTTGAGCTCTCCAAAGAAGAAGCAATTATTCATGAGTATTTTGCTAGCACTGCTTCCATTTTGAAGAAGTTGGTGATGGGTTTTGCTCTGGGTAGATAATTAATGAGCTGGAAATCAGTCCTACAATTATTAGAACTTGAAAGCATGCTTTATAATGTGTTGATGCTGCAACAAACACTTTTGATATATAATTTCACTTTTAGAAAAAGCAGGAGGACAAAAACAGCTGTGTAAACAGAAGTCTGTGCTACTATGTAAATGATTTTCAAACTGCACCATTGCCAGATTCTGCTCAGGGTCTACTTTTTCATGACCCCTTCCCAGTCCCTCTAATTGATAGAATTAATATGAAATTCATCTGACTCCTTTGAATAGTAACCTCTTTCCAACTATGACTATCATCTAATTTAGTGTCATTCTGTTTCTCCTTGTGTTTCAAGAGAAAGATATATTTTGAATGATCTTTTGTGATCACTAATATTAGAAGCTATAATAAGAAAGGAAGATGAAACTACAATGGGTACTACATATTATTGTTTTTATCCGTTTCTGAGCAAGTACTCTGGTCACATGGTATAGCTTTCAGAAAGTCCTACTGAAAAAAATCTCACTCAATTTCATCTTTTTAATCTTTACTTTAAAGGAATTATTTGTTCCCATCATCATACCAGTTTGCTTTGAGAAAGTAATTATGGTTTTTCTATCCAGTTATTTCCTTTATAATAATAAATCTCTTCATTATTTTGTGACTGAATTATCAGTAAATTCTTTCTGAGGCCTTAGTGTTCAGAAGGAAAAATTCTAGATTGAGAATCAAAACACCTGAATTTATAACTAGATTCTGCCAATTACCTGTGTGACTTTGGACAAGTCATTAAACCAATTGAATCTGTTTTTTTTTAAAATATAATCATAAGAAGTTAGAATAGAACACCTTTAAAATACCTTTTGTTAGGGTTCAAAATGGGTGACCTCCAGAGGAACACACGAGACAATGCAATCAAAGCAGGAGAAAGCTTTATTGCCAGCACGCGCGTTGGGGGAACTCAGCAAAGAGAGTCCCAAGGGGTGCATTCAGAAGAGGGAATATATATGTTTCTAGGATATAGGTGCCTTTGTTTTAGGGTTAGCTAATAGCTAGACAGAGGGAGTAGGGATGCTTCCAGGAGCCACAGGATATGATTCTTAATCTTCAAGGCTTGTTCTTGTCTAGGAATCTTCAAGGCTGTTCAGTCCAGGGGCAGGGAAGGAGTTGGGGCTGTCAGCCAAGAGTTGTCCCTGGAACTGTGAGTCAGAGATAACTGCCCTGCTCGAGGCGGGCATGATGTTATCCAAACCCCCCTGCTTAATTGCCAAGTTTAGCTTTTTGGCTATAATATTCTTATAAGCTATAATATTTCTATAAGCTATAATATTTCTATAAGCTTTTTTGGCTATAACATTTTCAAATTTATGATTTAATTTTGGTATAATGGCCAAAGGAATGTGTGACATTTATCATAGAACATATATGTGTGACATGTACATGCTAAAAAAGAGAATAGAGGTCATTTAAAAAAAACTATTTAAAAATAGCGACATGGATTTGAAAAAAAAAACACTTACAGATAATGTAAATTATTAGCAGGAGTTCACAAATTCTTATTCAAATGAAAGGTCTTTCTGTTGACATTCTTTGGCTTTCAAAGATATAAAAAAATTTTTCAAGGGAAAGAGTGGTGGAGGAATAAAGGAAAGGGAGAAAAGATACATGATAAAACAGTGGAAGGGAGAGGGCCCAAAAAGGATGGGGATGAAGACTGAAACAAGCTTGGAATAAGGGAAAACATTCTAAAAAGCAAAAATTCCATGATAGAAAAGCAGATTCATAAGGACAGAAGAAAAATTAACCAAGCCAAGAAAAGATCTACAACAAAATTCCTACATATTATTTTATAAAATAAACTAAGAGCACACTATGTGAAAATATTATATATTCCACAAATCTAATGAAAAAAATAAGTGTTTCTAGTATGATTTAAAATAGAAATAAAAAAATAAAATATTTGGATGGAAATATCATAAAAATTCATAGACTTCAAAAAAATTAATGGAAACAAGAGAATATATGAGGGGATTTAAAGAGTTAGTGATTTAAGAAAATCTTTATGAAATAGAAGAATAGAAGAATGAAGTACAGAATCAACATTCCATGGATAAAATCCTATGCTTTCCTATAATTGAAGCAGTATTATAATGGTGAGAGAGGGGAATTATGATATCAATGGGAAATAACTCAAGTGAAGAAAAAAGATAGGAGTAGACCTGTAGTTATACCCCCCGCATCTAGCTTAAAGAAAACAGAAAAAAATATTTTTTTTCAATGTTTTACCAAATGTGTGTGGAGAGATATATTAGCAGTGGAGGAGAAGGATTTGAAGGAGAAGACTCAGTGATGGTGGCTTAAAAGTAGCTGTCAATCTTGAAGGGGAAAATAGAATTATAGATTTGGAGTTATAGATATTTCAGAGGCCATAAAGTCTAACTCTTTTATTAAAAGATAAATTGACTCAGTGATCGCTTTGTTACCAGTTCTGATCAGTCGGGATTTTTTTTAAACCCTTACCTTCCATCTTGGAATCAATACTGTGTATTAGCCCCAAGGCAGAAGAGTGGTAAGAGTAGGCAATGGAGGTCAAGTGACTTGCCCAGGGTCACACAGCTGGGAAGTGTCTGAGACCAGATTTGAACCTAATACCTCCTGTCTCTAGGCCTGGCTCTTAATCCACTGAGCTACCCAGCTGCCCCCTGATGAGTCAGTATTGAGGGGAGGCTTAACTCAATTTTCATTGTATTCCCTGAGATTTGGCATGTGGCTCAATCAAGCACCCCAATAATCTGAGCTGTGTGAAGTGTTATATACTTGGGGAGGAGCTGATCTGCAAGGCTCCAACTTCTGCTGATGAGAACTAATCAGAAATTGTCTATTTTAATGCAAAAGTTTTATTACAAAAATTTGTCCCACTCTGAAAACCTCTCTGGTCTCCAAGGATAAGCCTGTCAACATGTAGATACCTTGATGTATTTTTAACAAACTCCTTCAATATTCTTAGTCCTTAGTTGTCTGTTATTAATTAGAATAAAAATCCAAAGGGAAAGAATACTTCTTTCAGCACTTTCATTTTACATATAAAGGAAACTGAAGCATAGAGATAATAAGTATAATGTCCATGGTCATGTGGTTAGGGTATTGTCTGAAAAAAGATTATATTCTATTGCTTCCACCAACTGGCTGCCTACAAATGAAACAAAATAAAATAAATACATAAGGCAATGGAAGAATGAATTGAGATTAATCAGTATAGCTAAATAGAAATGACAGAATAAGAAGCTCAAATTTATTCTCTAGAATTTCTATCTTTCGTGAGGAAAGTATAAGAAAATAATTAAGTACTCATATAACCTCTAAGTGGGGAAATAAAGTTTGGGATAGATTTGAAGAGGACTAAAATAAAGATAAAGTTTAAAAAATGGCTATTTTAGAAAAAGATTCCACAAAAAGAGTTTTAAGTAAGTTGAGATACATGGTTATTGAAGAGAAAATGAAAGGGATATTGAATATAATAACTTCTTGGATTTACAAAAGCCTTCATTTTTTTCCAGAAACTTCTGATACATAATAATAATTCTTTGTAACTAACTATAAGCTAAACTTGAGAGACATGGACCTACCAATTGAATCCTGCTCTAACTGCACCAGCAGGGACTGGACTGAGAATTATCCTGTCAAGAATTTGCTGTTACACCCTGTTCCTTTGGCTACAATCTGTTCTTTTTCCCTCTTTCTCATATTTCAAACAATAAAAGCTGGTTAATGTCAGGAAGGAAGACCCTCCTCTGTCATATTTCCCTTCTATCATGAGATGCTGACCATATAAGTTTCAGGTCCTGAAATGCTGCATCATGTCCTGATATGGTACATGTTATCAAGAAGTAAACACAGGAATGCTCACCCCTCCCATTTTGGAAATAACCATCTTTTCCCAACTCAGTCAGATGAGCCCTGAGATAATGGTCATCAGTATTTCTTAATAAGAGTGTTGTCTTTTGATTTGACCTTAAGAAAAATATGGATTTTCCTAAATGAAACAACCAATCAGCTGTATAGTTGGGTAACAGTTTCTAAAAATGATCTAAAATTATGCTGTGTCTTATGTGATCTGTCATAAACCTTGTTTGGAAATAATCACTTTGTTATATAAACCATGTCTCTGCTGCCTGTATTGGTCTCTCACTGGGGTCCAACTATGTAACATGTGTAAGATTCCGGGTTTATTTGGGAGACTTGGCCCTCTTCCAATAAACTCTAAAATTCTACCTTGACTTGGAGAAATTTAGCTTTTTGACTTTGTTTACCTAAATTGTCTTTATCAGGGTGGTGGGATAAAAATTTCCACAACACTAATTTCTGTGTCATGTATCTCCTTTATCAAGAGGGAGGCTTGCTCCTGCTTCAACACAGGCCCACCGTATGAACTGGTTCTGCCTACATTGAGAGAGAAGAGAAGCTGGCAGACTGACAGATAGGCAGCTGGATGAAATTTCTGGCTCCTGACTATTTAGCCATGAAATACCTGGGTTTTGTGTAAAGGGGATATTGACAATGAGCTATGTTGTAGTTTTGACCCAGGAGAACTTTGTAGAGCACTGTAGTTGGCTGGTTCAGCAGCAGACTAAAGTTGTTGCTTTAAATTTGGAAGATGAGAGTGACCCTCCAGTTTATAAAGATGTCTTTTCTTTACTCCCTGAGAAATCTGCTTTCTTGGAAGCTGTTCAGGAACTTGCTGGAGCCTGAGGTAACAAAATCCAGCCCATTAAAGCCACCATCATCAATCAGGTGTTCCATGTTTCCTTGAAGGAGAGGAAGTTAAAGAGAGCAAGCCAAGATCTGCCTTGAGATCATACAGAGGACTGGTGCTGAACTGAAGTTATCTCTCGCCTCTCTCTCATGGACTCTAGAAAGGTGAAAGCAGTCATGAAGACTGGGAAGGCCATTGTCTCAAGGATGCAGACACAGACTTTGTCAATGGTGGTCATACTCAAAGAACAACATTACTTTATCATTGATAAGAATGGCATGAAACTACAAGACTTAGAACTCAAGACTGCAACTAAGATCCAGATTCCTCATCTAGAGAATCTCTGCAACAGATCAAGATCATTGGCACAGAGGAAGATAGCATGAAGGCTGGTGTGAAATCTTACTGATCTCAGTTGAGCCGGGCTAATGTGTGGTAGAAAAGCTTGACTTGGAGAAGATGCTTCACCTTTTCATGACAGGGTCCTTTAACAAGCTGATGCACAAGATAATGCAAGACACTGGCATGAGGATCAACCTCTTAACCACGCGGTGTGAACCATACCAAGATTATCTTCACCAGTAAGAAGGAGCAGCTGGCACAGGCAATGGCCCACATCAAGAAGATTTACAAGAAGAAAAAGAAGACTACTAACATTTAATGGATGTGCAGAAATCTCAGCAGATGTATATCATCAAGGTCAAGGGTAATTCCCTACAGGAGATTCTGGAGAGAAATAGAGTCTCAGTTGAGATCCTGTCCATGGATAGCAGATCAAAGAATGTGATTCTTCATTTCCAGTCACAGAAATTGAGGCAGGCATTCACTGAAGTCTATGCCAACAGTTTCATAGTTTCCTCTTTCTCTGATCTGTCTTGGCTTCACCATTTCATCATAACCAAGAAAACCTGGCCAAAACTCCTAACCAGATGTGAAAGGTTCACAGAGAATTCACTGAAGAAGATCAGATCACACTGGAAGTACCCATCAAGGATGTGGATGTGGCTCAAGAACAGATCAAGGTCATGGTCAAGGATCTGATTAATCGGATGGATTATGCTGAGATCAATACTGACCACAAATTTCACAGCCATTTAATTTGAAGAATGGTGCCAATAGGAATTGAATTAAAGATCAGTACAAGGTCTCTCTGAGAAAACCTCCTAATAATGAAAAAAGCAATTTGATCCAGATTGAGGGGGATCCTCAAAGCATCCAACAGGCCAAGAAAGAACTGCTAGAACTCACCTCTTGCATGAAAAAATGAACATTCCAAGGACTTAATCAGTAAGCAGAGATTTCATTGAATAATCACTGGGAAGAAAAAACAAAATCCCTGAAAGTTGTGATAAATTCCAAGAGGTTATCATCAATTTTCCAGACCCAAACTAAAAAAAGCAACATCGTACAATTCAGGCCCCAAAGGAGGGAGAGAAATGCAGTAAACATATGCAAAAGATGGTGGCAGAGCTGGTTGCAAATAGTTATTCCATTTCTATTCCAATCTTCAAACAAATCCATAAGAATATCACTGGTCTTTTTAAGCTATTACTTTCTTTTTGCATAACTTTGCAAAACTTTTTTTTTCCATTTTACTTGAACCTGTTTTATTTAATTTTTGAATTCTTTTTTGCGTTCTTTTAATACCTGGGACCAATTCCTATTTTTCTTTGAAGTTTTGTATGTGGTTGCTTGGATGTCACCATCTCTTATTGAATCTATACCTTGCTTTTTGTCTCCATAGAAATTATTGATGGTTAGGTATTTCTTTTGCTGTTTGCTCATTTTTCCAGTCTTTTTTAACCTGTGGACTGGGCCTTCTAAAAGCTGCTATTCTTTTGATGGCTTGCAGAACTCAGCATTCCAAACTATTTTGTCCTGGAGCTTAAAGGCTTCAGGATAGTGCAGGCTTGAAAGGCCCAAACTCTATGGACTTCCAGGGCTCACTATAGGACGGTGCCAAGACCTGGGACTTCTAGGTGTAGGAATAGGTTGTGGGATCCCCTGTTGTTGGTATAGGCAGGATCCTAGGATCTTGAAGTTGGCCTATGCCAAGGCTCAGAAATTGGCACAATGGGGGTGGGGGTGGCCAGCAATCCCCTGTGTGCAGTTTTGCTTCCAGTTCCCCTTTATCCCGTGAAAATCTTCTCTCTATACTCACCATTAAAGTTGTGTTCATTAGGAGAGTCCCCTTACTCTGTATTGCTATTGGGGTTTTTTCTTCCTGTTGTTCTGAGGCATTTTTTAAAGATTGTTTTGGAAGAAGCAATTTCAGCTTTTGCTGTTACTAAGCCACTACCTTGGCTCTGACCCCAAAAAGAACATATTCAGGAAAGGAGGTGCAAACATCAGAAAGATCCATTAAGGAAGCAATACCAAGATTGAGCTCCCACAGAAAATAGTAACTCTGAGACCATTGTCATCTCAGGTAAGTGAGCCAATTGTAAAGTTGATCAAAACTATATTCTAACATTCAGAAAGACCTGAGCAAAACGACAGAAGTGGAGGTATCCATTCAATCTAAGCTTCATAACTTCCTCATTGGCACCAAAGGCCAGTTGATCCTTCCATTATGGAGGAGTGTGGGAGATGTGCATTCACTTTCTCAAAGAAAGCTCAGGCATGGATACTGTGGTCAAAGGTGCTGCACCAAACATGGAGAAAGCCAAAAGAGAACTATTACACCTGGCAGAAGAAAAACAAATTAAGAAAAGCAAACTGTGTATCTCCATGCCAAACTAGAGTATCACAAATTCATCACTGGCAAAGGGGGCAGGAATATCTGCAAGATTTGGGACAACACTAGAACTAAATAATTTTTCCCCATTTTAGTAGATAAAGATCAAGAGCTGATAATTATCATTAGGATGGAAGAAGATGTCAGAGAGGCTCAGAAGGAGCTGGAGATGCTTATTAAAAACCTGCAAGATGTGGTAGGAGACTGCAATCTTGTGGACCATGAGAATCACTGCTATTTTGCCATCTGAAGAGGTTAGATCTTATAGAAGATTGCTGGGGAGTATGGGAGTATAATGGCTAACTTCCCCTGTTCTGGAACCCAGAGCTATAAAGTTATACTCCAAGGAGCCAAAGATTGTGTAAAGGCAATCAAAAAACAGATCCAGGAGATCACTGAGAACTTGGAGGCCCAAGTGACAATGGAAAGAACCATCCCCCAGAAGTACCATTGTTCCATCATGGGCCCTAAAGGTCCCCAAATCCAGCAGATCACTCATGACTAGAGTGTCCAGATTAAGTTTCCCTTTTGGGAGAACCCAGGTCCTATAGCAGAATTAGTTGTCCAAGGAAATGGGGAGGAAATTGGGGAGGGGAAGTAGGCTGACCCTGGGTCTCCAAGAAAGTGTAACATCATCATCATTTGGGGTAAAAAAGAGATTTATGAGGCTGCAAAGGAAGCTGTAACCATTGAAGAAGAGTTACTTTTTGATCTCCATCATTATATAGTTGGGCAGAAAGGAAGCGGGATCTGAAAAATGATGCATGAGTTTGAAGTGAATGCAGTCTGACATCATAACCATTACTGGCCAATGTGGAACAGAGGAAGGCTGGCCTCCTGCAGTGAGTGAGGAAGCTGCAAGCTGAGCTGAAGGACATGGCTTTGAGAAGATTTAGGCTGAATGTCACTGTAAATCCAAAATATCATCCTAAAATCATTGGGAGGAAGGGGGCAGGGATCACCTAGGTCTTTCCGGAACATGAGGTAGACATCTAATTTCCCAAAAAGGTTGATGAAAACCAGGCACAGGACAAAATTACTATCACAGGGTATGAAAAGAACATAGAAGTTGATTGTGATGCCATCATGATAATTGTGAGTGAACTGGGACGAATAGTCTCAGAGGACATTTCACTGGTCCATTGTGTCCATACTTATATCATCAGAGCCAGGGGCAAAGTCATCTGTAAAATCATGGACAAGTTCAAAGGAGACATCCTTTTCCCTTTTCCCTACTGACCCTAATTGTGTGACTGTGACTAAATTTCCTGATAACATGGATAACCACTGACCACATTCTCAACTTAGAGGATAAATATCTGGCTATTGTGGTGGACATTGAGGCTCTGCAGGCATACATGAAACAGAGGCCAAGGTAGAGTCCAAGGGTTTCGTGGTAAGGTAGGCTCCTGAATGATAGGCAACAGCGAGAAGGCTCCTTACAGGAGCAGCTCTGAAAATTTCCTAAGCTTTGGTGCTCAGGGAGCCTCTAAGACTCTTCCTTGGGACCCCAAATAATAATGAGAAAGGAGAACCACATCCAACAGCCAACCTGAAATGACCCACCACAAAATAAAGTATCTGAATCCAACCCAGTGGCTGGATTCTTTGTGAGTTCTGTGTCTACTCAATGTGCCCAGACTCCCCCATCCCCTGCCTGTTTACCCCTCAGAGGTCTTCTAGTGAAGCTGGCAGTGCTGGCTAGGTCCTGAGGGCTGGGTCCTGTCCCAGGGCCAACCTCGGTTGTTCATGATCTTTTTGAGCATCCAGTTTGCATTCAGAATCTGTTTTTTGACATCTCCTCTCTGGGACAAGCTTTACACTGTTTTTAACACTAAAAATCTAAGTGAGGTGTTTCCTAATAAAGTAACTGAGACTTTCTAAGCTTCCTGGTCTAATCAGCATGCCATTTAGAACTCTGACCTTCATTATTAAATCTTCTCAAATGTGACAGGTGTCTACTTCCTGTGTTATAAACTCAGGAAATACATTTTCTTTTTTTTAATTGTTTAATTAAGAAAATTTTTCCATGGTTACACGGTTCATGTTCTTTCCCTCCCTTCCTCCCATACCCCTCCAACAGCCAACATGCAATTCCACTGGGTTTTACATGTGGCATTTACATGTGATCAAGACCTAAGGAAATAAATTTTCTTGACTTTCTTTTTTAAAAAAGCCTTTTCTGTTGAGAAGAATACATTAAAATATGCTTTGCTACTTCCTCAGTTTCTAATGTCTTTCACTCAGTTCAATTGTGGATCTTGCAGGGTCAGACACTCAGCAAGATGGCAGGTAAACAGCAAAGAATTTTAAACCTGAAAAGAGAAAAGGGAATGTGTGGAGTGGGTTTTGGGGGGGGGGGCTAGCACCCCTAGAAATCACTCTAATGAGAAGACAGGAGACTGATAAGATGCTGACAGGAAGTGGCCTTTGTAAGAGAAAAAGCAGACAGCGGGGAACATTGCTGGGTATTGCACTGACTTACAAGAAGAATCCTTATTATATAGGAAATCTATACAATGGTGTCTTGAGTTCACTACCACTTGTCTTTGAGTCATTGGTTTCTTATCTGACATACTCCTTACCGCCTTTTTGGTTTGCAGCTCTCTTTCAATCATGGGAGTATTTCTCAAATTAACACTTTCCGCACGTTAGTCATCATTCAGGAATGTGCAAGGTCAGAGCCACAGTCTTCATAACAATTTTCTAAATAGGAGTTTTACTGGATCTTTTAGGCTCCATGCCTCCTCATTGGGCTCTTTGTATCATAATTTTCCATGGAACTTCAATTCTTAACCCTTGAAATGAAAGGTGTTTAGAGGCTTTTAAAGAAGTACTAAGGCAGGGGATTAGATGGGGAATGGGTTTATTCACTTCAGGGAAAGGATATTTAAATTGTTTGTTATGTAGAGATAAGCTTTTTCTCTCCTCCCCACTATTAATCCTAATGCTAACTATGATTGTGAATAATACACTACTGATTTTCACTCCACACAGGGAAGGTAAGGAATAAGTAGTATAAAGGAATGTATAAATACATATATACAAAACTACAAAAACAAAAATGAACACTTCAAGTAAATTCAAGGAAAAATTGAGAAACAGTTCAAGTGGGGAGTGGACCTGGAGATACACCCTGAACTAGCTTAAAAGGAAACTGAAGGAAAAGTAATTTCTTCAATGTCTCAACAAATGTGAGAGGTTGTGGAGGATAAGTGAGTAGCAGCAGAGGAGAATGATTTGAATAAAATTTAATGTAAGGAAAACTTGTCCCAGGGGTAAAATACTGAAATAAGAAGAAAAAGAGATGAAAATCAATACAGGAGAAAAGCACAATCCTAAGGATCATAACCTAAAATGTGAATGGACTAAATAATCTAATAAAATAAGAAAATGAAGGGAAATGACAGAATGGATAGGAAAATTAGTTATTTTTTAAACACAAGAATACACACACCAACTCTTTTTTTTTTTTTTAAAGAAAGACATACATAATGGAACAAAAGAAAAGGTGTAGGGTATAGTTAGCTTAACATGGCTTTTAAATGATTCTAAATGGTTCTCTGAATTATTCATACCTACCCAGTTCTTTATTGACACTAGACCAAAGGAATTTTCTTAATGTTATTTGGAATAAATGAGATGAATAAGGAATTTAAGAAACAGTGGAGGCTATCTACACCATGGTGAAAGTTGGATTTTTATCTTAGAAAGAACTTGCACACAAAATGATTGGTTTGGGTATTTTTATTTTCTTAGAGGCTTATTTGGATTATCTATCATTAATACTAAGGAAAACTATTTATCTTAGCAACAGAATTGTCCCCTCACACATTCCTTAATCACTTTAGGGAAATGAAAATTTGTTAAACTGTATGTTAACATCAGTTCTGAAGAAAGAATTTTGAAATCCTTGTCAGGTAAGCAGACATTTAAAAAAATATTAACTAGAATAAGTACTGGCCTAGAGCAATACTGCAATTATGCATTAGCACCATTGTTCTATAATGTATGGGAATCAGCTCAATTTGTATAAGAAAATTTATTAATTTTTAAATGAAGGGAGAAAATTTAGAGAAATATGTGGCTATATGAAGGAATAGAAAAGACTCAACATGAGGTATGTATATTTTTTAAATCTGTCTAGTTAAAATCAAAATATATATTTATAAGAAATAATTTTCAATTATTTGTTTGATGATATGTTTGATGATATGATAATTCTTTGAAAAAATTTAATGAGAAATGTAAGAAAATGTTTTCTTACAAAAATTTATACTTGTTGACATAAGAGTTTTCTTTGGCATGATTCTTGTCCATTGTTTAACTTTCTCTCACAATTCAAGATTCTCTCTGTTTATCTCTTTATAAAACAAGGCAGATAATATTGATTTTTTTATGGATTTCAAAGAGAAATATCAGTAAAAATCAACTCTTGTTGGTGTTCTATTTCATTTTTTTTTACTCAAGTACAAAACATTGCTTAATTATTCAGGCTTTTATTTTTCTTTTTTAATAATGAATGGTGGAGCGAAAGCCCCTGTTCATTTACAAAAATGATAACTGAACAGAAGATACTTACTTTAATATATTATACATTTCATTTTTTATTACATCGACTAACTTCAGGAACTGAAAAATACATAAATCTAGTGAATTTAGATACATTTGTTTTCCAAACATTTAGATTCTCCTGACTTTGCTGGTTCTTTGGACAAACCACAGTTCTTTCTATAAAGAATGACAATTAATTTTCACAATAATCTGATCTCTTTCTTGTCCTGACTTCCCTTGCATCCTTCAAACCCAGCAACACACTAGCTTCTACCAAAAGCCTGTAAAGATTCTCCTTTATTCTTTATTCCTTCTATTCATTGTTTTCTATGTATGTTGTACATAGCCTGCTTTTAGACAGGTGTTAGTATATTCTCTCCCACACTAGACTATGTACTCCTTGAGAGGAGGGACTGTCATCTACCTTTCTTTTTATATCTCCAATACTTAGCACAAAAGCAGGCACATAGTAGGCACTTATATATTTATTGATTGACTTACATTGTAGCTCACATTCCAATTCAGTTATTTAAATGATCACATTTAAATGATCATGCTAGGGGGCAGCTGGGTTGCTCAGTGGAGTGAGAGTCAGGCCTAGAGACAGGAGGTCCTAGGTTCAAATCCGGCCTCAGCCACTTCCCAGCTGTGTGAGCCTGGGCAAGTCACTTGACCCCCATTGCCCACCCCTACCAATCTTCCACCTATGAGACAATACATCCAAGTACAAGGGTTTAAAAAAAAAAAAAAATAAATAAATAAATAAATAAATGATCATGCTAAGTAATAGAGAGAATGGTTTGAAAGGCTTAGGCTTGGATACTCTTTTGAAGAGCACAAGTTTTTTACTACATCAATATACTACTACTATATCTCTTGCTACATGATTGGACCATCTTTTTTTTTTAAGTCATCTGTGATATTTTTTATTCTGCTTTCTATATGTATGTAAACAATGAAAATATGTTCAGACCTACCTACTGTATCATATGTTTTCCCATTGCTCTTGGTGTCATTCTCAAAATTCTATAGCTTTTTATTCTTCTGTAAATTTAATAGAACTTATCAAAATTAAAAGAAATAAATCTTGTTATATAATAACATATAGTGCTTTCCTCCATAATATTCACCATTTAGATAACTGCAAAGTAATGAACAAAGAGATGATTGGAATAGAATTTGTTCATTTTATAGTCACCATGGAGTGGATAATTTGGGAATTAAAAGCATGTAAGATCTGGGTTCAGATTCATAGTCATCCCTTCTAACTACTGCTCTAGTATTCACTCTGATTTCCCTGGTTCACGTTTCTCCCCTCCTCCACACAATTGCCCAGTTTATAGCACCAAAAGACAGTCCCTGTATTATAGTAGATGTATAATATACTTGCTGAATGAAAAGATTACAGTTTCAACACACTAAGTGTGTGACCACTGGCAAATGACTTGGCTTCTCTTATACTCAGAGATACATTTATACTCAGAGATCTCCCTAATGGATAATGATATAGAGAAAATCATATACTAATTTTATTAATATGTAAGCTCCTCAAAGGCAGAAACTTTCTTTTCACCTTTCTCTTTTTATCTCCAGCACTTAGAACTGGTTAATAAATAGATATTGGTTGATGGCTGGAAAATCACCTTGGAAAATAGTTTTTTTTTTCCTAATTTTGTTGAATCTGGATCGAAGCCATGAAGACGTGAAGGAATGAGAGGGATGGAAGAAAACTCTGAGATAATGCATTTTTACTGCTTTTATGATGAAAGCTTTAGCACGTATATGTATGTTCTATTTACACCTCACACATCAATAGATTCTCTGAGATATGCCTTTCACTCACTTCTGTAATGAGGGCTTAAGCACAGATGTGTGTTTTCATAAATGTTACAAGAAGTGTAGACCTTTGCTTGGATCCCAGAACACCAAGGCACCTTGCATGTAATGCCACTGAATCCCCCTCATTTGCCCCGTCCTCACCTTTCTTTAAACTCTCCACTGTTTGCACAGTCTTTTTCTCTAAAGTATAAAAATTCTGAACCCGGTGTTCCTCACTGAGACAGATTCCACCAACACTCTGCCTCCCAGCCATTCGACCTCTTCTCTAATATATTTCTTAATTTTCTAAGATTGGTTCCAGTCTGGCAATTGCTTAGGTGAGCACTCTCCTCTGAACCAGATAAAGATAGTCCTTGCGCAACAGAGCAAGGTTTATCATTTATTTTCATTGTTGCATTTAATGTCATTCATATTATTATTAAGGAATTGTCATTATATATAGTAACTGTTAATTAGGTATATTTAAGAAATTAGAGAAAGAATTTGTATCTAATGAAATCTAAGTGAGTAACTCAGTGCTACTGATATAAAAGAATCTAATTTTTCCATTTCCCTTTAGCTCAGTTCCCTTTTTGGGGGGTTCCTTGTTTATCAATTATTTGATTTCCTTGGAATATTCAGAATTAATCCCTATAAGAACATTTTGGTATTATCAAAACAAAGAATACCTTAACTTGAAAATAAAATTGTATCTGTGATGTGTATTGACTGGGAGAAAATTACAATCTGTGGAAATAAAATTTTATTTTGGAAAACCTCATTCAAACTGGCAATTCTATCAGGGAATGAAAGCACTTTTAAACTGCATTAATTTTCTATTAAATTCTAAGATGCTGATTGTTATTGGTCTTTGGTTCTTAGTGCAGTGCCGGGCACATAGCAGGTGCTTATTAAAATACTTGACTTTTAAAGGAGATATACTTTAAGAAGATTTTTAACATAAATGTGATTTAAATATAAATGTGATATTTAATATATATTTAAAATCCATTTGTCTTCTACATAGGTATGTATGAACATTTTGAAAAATGACTTTGACCCATTGTATTCTGAGCCCTACTGGTCAGCTGATTTTGGGATAGAACACTGTCACTCAATCTGCCCCACCTGTGCAACGTGCCATGTACTTGGAGAAGAATTGAGCAGCAAAGGCCCACTTATTAATGATGGGAGCCAATGAAAAACTTGTCCTATCTTATGACAAAAGTTATATAACAAAAAACTGAAATATATTAGCTATCAGCCTGTCAACTTGCTGCTACCTTGACATATCTCTTAATAAACTCCTTTAATACCTTATTCTAACTTCAGCCTCATTAATGAGGTTAAAAGTCCCAAAAGGGAAATTTTTTTCAACATCTGTATGTATATGCATGTTAACACATTCTACTCTGGCACCCGATTGCCTAAAAAGCAGATGGGTTATATTTCTGCTCTCCTCCAAAATTCTCTGGTACCATTATGGGTATTTCATATCTCATTTTTTTGTAAATGCTTTCAACTCTAAATAACTTTCTTACTCCAAATGTAGCATATGGAGTCCCCTGGATCCTAGTTACATTTAGCCTCTAATAGATTAGCCTTTTCAAAGAAACATTTAATTCAAAATGTATAATTTCAAATACACAAATTTAATTCCCCAACCTGAGGGAAATCTTCCTCTTCTCTTATAAGGCCTTAGTCTGCAGGGAGTGGAAGGGGACTGGGTTCATACTTTAGCTCAGTTTTTATGGAGCAGGGATATTAAACTCAAATAGAAACATTAATCCATACAAGAGGATCCAAGTCACTTATTACTTAGTTTTAAGATGAAGGGTTACCTGTATGTTCTATAAGCATGCCCTGGAGAAGCCTCTCAGGAATATTCCAAGTTAAGGGAGCTAAGCATGCCTCAAAAGGTCCCTTAGACACAGACATCACATGTGCACACCCCACACACACATACAAAGGACATTAAGTCAAATAAGAATATTTTGGAGAATTAAAAATAATAATAATGATAGCCATAGAATTGTCTATCTTAAAAAAAACTACTACCAAAATATTTATAATAAATGTTCTTTATCTATTGTCAGAAAGACAGTAATCTGGGTTCCCCCATAGCACCATGGTCCCTGAGTTCTCCAATCGGATACTGAAAGAGGTGTTAGATAATCTTTTGGCAAGAGTTGGAAGGACAACAGCCAGTTATTAGGGTTCAAAAATACTTAGGAAAGTTTTTCTTTTGAGAAAGAGGCATGACCAAGCCATACTTAATTTATTTATTATTTGTCTTTCTGTTCTTTATTTTAACACTTCTGGAAAGAGTCAATGTGGAGATTTTCTGAAATGATGTCAGTTGCATAAATGTCATTATAACAGGAGAGGTAACTATATTACTAATTGTATCAACAAGGCAAACACAAGAATCAGTTTGAAATTGTTATATTACAATTAGTTTGGGAATTCAGTAAAAACTAAAATATGTATAGTTATTTTAAGATTTTCTACACATTGGAAAGCAAAAGAATAAGAGGAAAATATTAAATCAAATTTGTTATTTGATATAAACTGGACCAAAATTAATTTATTTTAATTCAATTAATTCAATTTTAATTCAAAACATCTCTTTCTGAAATAAGTCAAATTCATGCATGATCAAATCAATGCCTCTACAATTATGTGAATACAGCATGACAGATTTAGAATGGTCTGGTTCTTCACTGAATTCTATGCAATTACTTCCCATAGATACTTTTTCATTTAATGATTTCTGTAGCAGAATTCTTTATTTCTGTTACCAATGTCAAAACTTTAAGATATGATACAATAGTTACTTCTGCATTGTTCAAAGCAAAGGATTTGGCTTCTTCTCACTTATCATATGATCACCAGTCTTTTCTTCCTCATATCTATTATTAATATTTTTATTTTGTGTTTCTTTTGTTGGAAGAGGATATGGGATAATAGATGGGATAGCACTTCCTGGTGGGAGTAAAAGTAAAGGAAACGAGCATAAGGAACATATTTAATCCATCATTAGCTTTATTTCTCATGACTATGGACCTTTGTAAGGCTTCCAGTTATTTATATATTACAGTAGCTATATTTGAAATTGATTATTTGAAATGGCTTTGTTCAGCATTTGCTTAGAGAAAACATATTTTAATTTAAAATCCCCTAACACATATTTAAAGAGAGGCACTTCTTTCAAATCATTCTCCTTTCCCATAAACTTCTCTCCTACTATATATGCATGAAGGGTACACACACACACACCCAAACAAAAAATAATAATTTGTCCATCTTATCTGAATTTATCAGTTCAAATTTAAATCACGTGAATTAAATGCTATTCAAGTTTTAAATTCTTTCAAAATTTTAAATGTAAATTAAGTCACAATTCTTATTTTTGAAAAGTACCAGGTAGTTAGAGGGCATAGCTACATGATGCACCAGAGTATTTTTAACACTTTTCTCTGTTTTATTAATAATTCTAAAACAAAAGCGTAAGGATTAGGCAAACAGAGTTAAGTCCAGGGTCACAACTTGGAAGTATATGAGGCCAGATTTAAACCTAAGTCCTCTTGATGTCAAGACTGGTATTTTAGCCACTCTGTCACCTATCTTCTCCCCACCCCCCAAGTATTTTAAAGTTATAAATATAATGTGGCTTTCGATTTATTAATTTAAGTAACTTCATATTATAAAATAACTATCTTTAATCTTCCACCTATGCTTATTTTATGTTATTTCTTTTAATCAATTTGAGAAATATTTAGAAGTCATCCTTTCTCATTAATCTCTCTGTGCCTAAACATATCCTCCAAAGTAATTAAAAATCTTTAGTCTTCTGACAGTCATCTGAAAAAAAATTATATATATATATATGTACATATATATATTACAATATGGGAATTGAGAAAAATTGAATCAAATAGGAATATTCCAGAGAATTTTAGAATAATAATAATGTTAACCATAGAACTGTCAACTTTAAAAAAAAACAACTATCAATATAAACTTTATTTATTCTCTTTCTCTCACATTTTCTCTTGAGCTACCTCTATTTATAGCTTCTCCAAAATGGTGGTTATGTCACAAAAAAAGTAAAATTAGCAACATGTCCAAAATGTGATTTCAACCCTAATAGAATCTATTATTTTAATTTTCTATAAATTAAAAATGAAAATGTCAGCATTTTGAATTTTTTCCCTTTCTTTCTTTCTACTACCTTTTTTTCCAGTTTGATTCTTAGTTTGTTTGCTATGAATCTTTAGTGT
Source organism: Gracilinanus agilis (assembly GCF_016433145.1). Classification (NCBI taxonomy): domain Eukaryota; kingdom Metazoa; phylum Chordata; class Mammalia; order Didelphimorphia; family Didelphidae; genus Gracilinanus; species Gracilinanus agilis. The sequence goes on from NC_058132.1 coordinate 447,192,187, forward strand.
AGTTAAATTGTCTCAAAATTTGATCATTTCCTAATAGTGACTAGGACTTGGATACCTTGTGGTAATAATTCAGATTTCAAATACTCTTCAAATTACATGATTGGAAAACTGAAACAGACCCCAGGGGTCACTAACACATACCCATGTCTAATAAGTTGCCATCAGGCCTCTACTTGAAAATCTTTTAGGAAATGGGGATTTCATATCCTCTCACAGAAGCACATTCCTCTTTCGACCAATTTTTTGTTAGTAATTTTTTTTTCATCCCCTGACATCAAACCTAAATTTGTTCATTTTCAAAGTCTTCTCATGTAGGTCCAGGTCATTAGTTCCAGAATTCAAAATTGTTATGTCTAGAAAAACTGAGCTAGAAAGTGATCTGTGAGAGCAGCTAAGTGGTTTACTGGATAGAGAACCAGGTCTAGAGACTAGAGGTCCTGGATTCAAATTTAGCCTAGCTGTGTGACCATGGGCAACTCATTTAATCCTAATTGCCTACCCCTTAACATTATTTTGTCTTGAAAGTGATATTTAGTATTGATTCCAAGACAGAAGGTAAGGATTTGAAAAAAAAAAATAAGTTATAGATGCTTCCAATTATCCAAGAGCCTATTTGGAGGAGCCTCTTCCAAAGTAATCAACCAACAATATTTTTCTTCTATCTTTTCTCCCTTTTTTTGCAGTGTGAAAAACCCTTTATATTATTTTTAAAAGTTGAATTATTTTTTCAATTATTAAGCATTTCCTTACCCAGAAAAATGTACCTAATCAAGCAAAGTAAAGTCACTTATTTTTCATATCCAAAATTGGAAGTCTTCTGTCTCTGTCAGGTTAGTAACATTTTTTACCCTTTGGTCCTCTGGAACTATGATTAATTATTGAGTTGATTGGAATTGTCAAACTTTCCATAACTGTTCATAAATTAATCTGCTTGTTCTGCCTCAGTCACCACATACCTTATAAATTTTTCTGTTATTTTCTCTTCATTTTTTAATCCCAATAGTATTTTATTAAGTCCATATTCTTCAAATGTAAATTTGTCAGTGATACATAAACACATGTGATTTGAATCTGTAATCTCATAAGATAAAACTGATGATGCTACCATGATAGACCTCAAAAAATAGACATGTATAGAAATTTTTTAAATACTTGAAAATGTCTTGATGGTGTAAGATATATATATATATATATACATATATATATATATATGACTATGAAATAGACAGTGATGAGTAGGAATAGACAACTTTTATATCTTATTGTGAACATTATGTCTACACATTTTAGTATTTTCAAAAGGTCGTATGTTTATCTTTTTTGTTACTGATATTTCCTGATGTAGGAGTAGGAGCACATTTTTAATAAAAAAAATTAAAATAAAATAAAATTTACATTTATTTATTTAATAAATTACATTCGACATATTTCTGTAAATTTTTAAGTATTCATAGAACTAAATAGCATTCTTTATAATTTAATAATTGCTATCAATGAGTAATGTAAGCTAAAAACCTAAACAAATGCTCAAGAATTAAAGCAATTGTTTCATATATTTGTTTCTAAACTTCGTTATTTTTACCAAGGGCACTAATATCTTTCTAGTTACCCAGATTAGAAAGTGGAATGCTTCATTATCTAGTAGGGTGACATAGTCAAGCTTGAGCATTAAGGAAGATTACTTTAAAATCTAAATGGAGACAGGAGTGGCAAAAGAGTTGAGAAAGGAAGACCACTCAAGAAAACCCTTACACTTAAGTTAATGACAGCTACCATCAACAAGGCACAGATTCAGGACAAATACAAGAGAAGAAAAAGGAAATCCATTGCCACTGCCATAAAAGGAAGAGACAGTGTTCAAAAGCAGATTGTAACATGCCATTATTCTCTCTATTTCCTCCATATCTTTCTCTAGTGTATGCAATATGTGTCTTGCTGTTTGTATTATATGATAATTATACGAACAACCTATATCATATTACTTGTCTTCTTGGGAAGATGGAAGGGTAAGATAGAGGGGAAAAAGAATGAGACAGAGCTTTGGACATAGCTAAGGTGAGGATTTTTTTTTCTTGGATAAACATGTTTATTATAATTTATTATGAGGGACAGGTGAATTAGAAGAGTCAAGAATTGACTCCTAGTTTGTGAGCCTGGTTGGATGGTGCAGCTCCAAACAGTGATTAGGAAATTTGGAAGAGGGTGAGGTTTAAGGGAAAAAATACCAATTTTGGACATTTTGACTTTATGATAAGGCATCCAGTTAAAAATGTCCAACAGTCATTTAATGACCTGAGACTTAGAGTCTAAAGATTTGTTTGTGCTGGTGTAGAAGGAATTTACATTTTAATAAGGGTTTTATTAAATGTCCTCATCTAGAAAATGAAGGGAGAAAGCATTTGGTTAGAATGTCTTGATAAGTCTTCTAAAATGGTGAACCTGTGATACCATAATTCTTATGGAGAATTAATGGCAGGAGAGGGAGTTATGCATAAGAGAAAATACATAGCAAAATCAGTGCAGCACTAGACCGAAAAAATTAAAAACCTTCAATCCTCTTACATATTTATATAAATTTGAATCAGGTATAAAAATTTTTGGTCACTCTCCATTTCTCAAAAAAACAAAACAAAACAAGGATAAAAAAGTTTGTTTTTTGTTTTTTTGTTTGTTTAGTTTTTGTTTGTTGAGATCATAGAAGAGACATTAGGAGACCATCTAAAGCAATTTCCTCATTTTCCAGATGAGAAAACTGAGGTACAAAGAAATTAAATCACTTGTTCAAAGTCAAAAAGGTAGTGACATGGGTGGAATTGTAATGAACCTCCTCCATTTCCAATCATCTTCAAGTAAAAGCTGAAAGACCAAGATCATTTTTCATGTATGTAGCAAAGGGGATACTCGTTCAGATGCTGGTTTGACAAGTGTAGCCTAAGGCTCCTTATAACACTGAAAATCAGTGATTCTGTAATATATAATAAAATGTTTAAGGAAACTTTTGTTTCAACATAATCATAAACTACAGAGGAATGTCTTTTTTGAAATGTACAAAACATTTTTCATCACTCCATGCACTGAAAAGGTCTCGTATGTCTGAAGCTCCCAAATATTTCTTTGCAGCAAAAAGACAAACTAAAATAGGAAAAGATTTGTATTTGAATCATATTTGAAGAGTAAAGGTATTTTACCTTCCCCCCACTTTCCTTTATATTTCAGGAACTGTTTTTGACATTCTTCTAGCAATCAGAAAACTATTTTGTAGGAGAAAAAAAACTGAAACATAGAAGTATGTATTTAATTTTCACAAGTCAAATTTATTTTTCAAGGAGGAAGGGCACAACTCTGCCAACTAGATCAGATAGTTGACCCGTGCATATTTTTTAGATCAGATAAATGACCTAAGCCCATTTTTCTCTTGGAATTGAACATGTCTTTTATCACTTGGATGATTTAGAGGGGAATCAAATGTTACAATTCTTTACTAAGGATTTGTTGTTGAAGATATTATCTGTAAAGTCCTTTGGACACTATAATCTTTCAACTATTATACTATTATAAAGAATCTCTCTTCCTTTTTTTTTTTTATTTAAACCTGAACAGCTGGAGCAGCAGCAGGGGAACCATGTTCATTTGCAGCCTCAAGCATCTTATCCTGCTGTGTCATGAACATTATTTTCACATCCTCAGCTGCAAAGTACACTTGCTGGATAAACTGTGGCTTTCCAGAGGGTGCTATCTTTGAATTGGTTTTAAGGAATTCATCTCTGTCTAAAAAGCAAAGGAGAAAAAGGCTGGCAGGATTCTTCTAGCCTCTAATAGTCACAGTAAAAATTGCATTATAATAGCACAACTAAAATATCAATTTCAAAAGAGAATAGTAGACAAAAGGCCAATGACCCAACATATTGAAGTAATAGTTTGGGAATTACTTCATTTCTTTCTTCTTTTTTTTCCCCCTGGATATCATAAGTCAAAAAATGTACAATGGAATCCCATTTGGTGTCTATTTAGGAGTAAATAATGAATGTGTACCTCTATTTGTATGTGAATATTTCAATACACATGCATAAATCTGATTCTACAAAACTGAAAGATATATTCCTCCTCTCCCTCCAGACTTGGAAAGTTTCAGACACCATTCATTTCATAGAATTTTCTATGTAATAATATATTGTATATTTTTACACTGTCCATCTTTATTGAAAGTTGAAGAGAGGAGAAAAATCTCAAAGGCAATGTATAAGTTCTTTTCTGCTTCTCATCACTAGAAAAGAGATCTGAATTTATCATTAATTCAAACTAGCCAGTCATATTTCCCCTCACTTTCCTCTTCTAATGAGAAAAAGGAAATATCTGGATAACTTCCTTTTATTACTCTTAGACTACTATTCAATTCTATTTGCAGCCCTAAATATGAAATAGAATTCATTTCTAGTTCTCAGCAGTAAGGATGCATCATAGGTTTTATCCTTTTCTTTTTGTTAATATAACTAATGCAATATTTTACCGTGGCATACTAATCACTAGGAAGTGAAAATATATAGTATTTGTTGTTCAATATGGATTTATATATATATACATATATATACATATATAAGAATAACTAGAAGAAATAGAAAATCTCTTATAAATATTTCTCAAATTAGTAAGTGTTAAGTAATACTCCAAAGTGAAATGTGGAGAGGCTGTTTTGATTTTTATATTTATATATAACACACATATACATGCTACCTATGTATTATGTACTCACATATACACATGTGTATAATACACATAAAAGTATGTATACACATATTCATATATGTCTACATACATAGGAATGCTTTTTTATTTTATATCAGTCACCATTTTCCATCATTGGTCCTACTTGGATTCAATTCTGTGGAATATCTGACCTATTAAAGGGTAAGTCAATGGCCAGAAATCCTATCACTATACATATTGACTCAGTTTTTAATACTCAATACCTGACAGCTATCTTTCCCTTAGATTTGTAGCCCTTGAGGTTGGAGCAACCAACTCTCAAAGTTGTCACTTCCAGAGGGAATCAGAACTGTCTAAGTAATTCTCCATTTTCTTTTAGCAAGAGGTCTTGATTTCAACTCCATGAAACATCAAACTACAATCTGCCTCCACTACTTTTCAGTATTATTTTTGTGTGATAAATGCTCCCATTAGATAATAAATTTCTTAAGGGCAGAAATGATCTTTCTTTTTCAGAAACCATCTTTTTTTTTCCTTATTTGTATTCTCAGGATTCCCATACTGGTTGCTTAATAAATGTCGATTGACTTGACTTCAAGTCCTTTCTGAAGGTGGAGCAAAACTCCTTCGTTCTCCAGATTTAACCCTTCATTGTCCCATAAGAAAAAAAAAGTTAATTAAAAGTTAATTTAAGACATCTGAGACAATGGTCACATCTAAAAATATATGCGACTTTCTGTCCTAGTCTACTAAATTATGAAAATCATCACTGTTTTTTGTTACTCATATTTTTATTTCTTAATGATCTTTCTACTTATATTGTTTTAGAAAATGTTTATATTGCTCTTTCCATTCTGTTTATGTTATGCTTAATAATTTAAAAATCTATATTTCCATATTTCTCTAAATTCCTTATATTCTCATATCTTGCTTCACAATAATTTTTTGTTTCCTTCATGGACCATAGAAATAATTTTTTTCAGCAGCTCTTTAAATGACAAAGGCTTATTTTTTATTGCCATGATAATATAATTGTTGTGACTTGCTTCATCTGTAGTCTTTACATGTGCCTTCCTAGCAGTATGTTCTATGTTTGTGCTCACTTGCCACTGATACTTTGAAAATTTGAAGGAGAATGGGCCATGTGCCTATAAAGAAATATATTGTTGCTTGGTTAATAATAAACTATTTAAGTAAATATCTTTGCCTTCAGACAACAGTGCCATTATTAAAAACTCACCATTGAAAATAATTCTATTGCTAGGAATAATTCCACCCTAATTTTAGTAGTGCTGATCCATAAAATGCAGTTATCACTATGTATACTTCATCTGAATCCAGGACATTAATCTCTCAATCACTCAACCTGGAAATAACCTAGATGGAGGGTGGATTACTGCATATATTTGGGGATGTGTGGATGTATATTACCATAGAGGAGCTTACACTGACATTTTGTGTTTATTTATAATCTCTAGAGAAGAAAATGTCAATGAAAACTAGATGCAAAGTGCAATTTTTTAATATTAATAAAGTGATTTGAGGTTTAAGAGATTAGCAAGGGACAAAAGACAGAGCAAGAAAAGTTGCCCATGTGATTAGGATTATGGCATCAATTAACACAATCATACTAAAGAGCTTGGCTTAGAGAAGTTAAATACAGGAAACTCAATAGGATATACTTATATAAGATATGTCATATAAAGGATAGTCATATAAATGATCAACAGTTCAATGGATATGAGGGACAATGAATGAGTTGCCAAATATTATCATTAAGAATTATCTGAGATCACTTGAAGAACATTGTTCTGTACATTGAATACAGAAAAGAAAAAACTGATGGGAGTTGGGGAGATGGTAATCTTCAAATATTAAAGGGTTGGTATAAGAAAGAGGAATTAAATACATTTCACTTAACCCTGGAAGGGGTGGGGATGGTACCAACAGAAAGAAATTTTAAAGAAGTTATTTTGGTTAAGAAAAAAATAACTGCCTATTAGGTAGCAGAGTATCACATGTCTTGCCTTTTTCAGAGACTTGTGAATTCATGATTACTAGAAGAATCTAGAAAATTGGGGAAAGAATAACCATTGGGTTCCATACTCAGTAAGGAGATTACATTAACATTAAGTTTATATTTTTCCTAATTAAATTTATTGGTATAAAACTGAGATTCATGGTATTATCTTGAAACTGACTTTGGAAGAAGATTAAGTGAAGCAAGCGGGAACTCCTGAAGGATAGGAAAGGAGACTTGAGTGGGTATTGGAAGGATTCTGGTTTTAAGCCTTCTTGAGCAGAAGTTTTGGAAAACTAGTCAAATCAATTGGAATTTTTAATAAAATTTTCTATTCAAATTTTTCTATTCAAAATATTTAGTTTGGGTATTATCTCTAAATGAGTAATTTATGTGAAATATTAATAAATTAGTTTTAATTTTTAATTTCATTCTAATTGATAATTTTTTTATCTAAATCCCAGCTATTTCAACATCATGCCATTTCCTGTAAAGGTATTAACATCATATCCCTCCTACTAAGGAACCTTGGATTTTGTACCTGCCTCACTTGGGTCCCTTTATAGTGATAAGTACGTTTTTGCATTATCTCAACAAGGTCCAGAAACTCCAAGGCAATCTCCACATCACGCTTTCATGTGAGCATAATTCCCATCTTTCTTTCTATTATCCCTTTATGTATTATCTTCCACTATTGAAAGTTCCTTTATGGTAGAATCTAGCAAATTTGTATATTTGTACCCTGGAAATTAGTCTAATACATAGCAGTTAATATCTGTCTTCTGTCCTTAACGCTGCCCAGCACTGGCTATGAAGAGTCTTCCCCTCCAGGGCTGGTCTTCCCCTACAGCAAGTGGAATACTGTTCTATGAGACAAATCTTATTGCCAGAAACTCCATGTAATCCTTGAAAAGAAAGCAATATGTCCATAGTGAGCCTGGGATGGTATCTGGGGCCCTTTCCTTTCAAATAAATAAATAAAAGTAAATCATCTTTCATTATTTTTAAAAAGTCTGGGTATCTTCTATCCTAGTTTATTCTTTTGCTGGTTGTCTCTGGTTAGTTCCTGATCTTTCCTGTTCTGTATGCTGACCTGACTTCATGTTTTCCTGGACCTCTAAGCAAGAGTGACAAAATTTGCTGTAATACCTGACACTTTAATCTCAGCTTAATTGTTTAACTTGAAGAATACTAGGCGAAATGTATACCTTGAAAATGAAATTGGACATATGTACCGTTACCTTTAAAAAAAAAAAAATCAAAACCCTTTGCCTTCTTACGTGATCAAAGTAAATGTAACTGAATGTTTTTATTTTTCAAAGATTATTTTATTTCTTTTTTTTTTAATTTTAAACCCTTAACTTCTGTGTATTAACTTATAGGTGGAAGATTGGTAAGGGTAGGCAATGGGGGTCAAGTGACTTGCCCAGGGTAACACAGCTGGGAAGTGTCTGAAGCCGGATTTGAACCTAGGACCTCCCGTCTCTAGGCCTGACTCTCACTCCACTGAGTTACCCAGCTGCCCCCTTCAAAGATTATTTTAATATTTTATAGATACAGCATTACTTTGAAGAAAAAATTACAAAATAGTTTCAAGTCATAGTCTATATTTTCAACATTTCTAAAAAGCATTTGGAAGCATGATGTATAATAAATAATATTCAGGTTTTTAGGAAGAAATTCTATTGTCAGGGCAAAAATATTTTGCCTTTTCAAAGTAGAGCTTATAAGAATAATTCCTAATTCAGTTCAGTTGTTTGTCATTCCTTAAGCATCATTCTGGTGATAAATAATCAATGTATGACTCCCTGAGGGAATCCCATTATCTTCTTCCTTGGTCATCCCCTTAATTTAAGCTTTAATCAGGGTTAGATATCAGTTAGCAGATTTTTGTTTATTTGTTTGGAAGACAATTTCTTGAGTTAGCCATTCAAAATTTCCTCTCTATGAATATTTTATAAAGGCACCAGTGAGTCTGATTATAATGGGCACCAAAGAGGATGAAAGCCATGTCCTTGTTAATAAAATATAGTTTCTCTTTTAAATCCCATGAATAACATTGTATCCATGGGGAAAAAATTTAAAAAAAACCTGTCATGAAGCTAATTGCAATAAAAACTATTATTTTATATAGAAAATTTAGATTAAGACTTTAAAATTAAAATGACTTTAAAAATTACACTCATAATTTATATCTTTAGTATATTATTTTTAAAATTTTAAACATTTATTCTCATTTTGAAATTCCAGCAACCATATCTGTGTGAGAAGTATAGCAATATATAATTACTTTTTCTACCAATATACTATTTTAGCTTTGGAAAAGGGAAAATAATACTTAAAAATATTAATTATACAAAAGATTGTGGTGGTAGTTGTGTTTGTTGTATTCCACATCCCAAAATCTATAGTACAGTAAGGAGATCTGATTCTTGGTTTTCCATTAAATGTCTGTATAGCCTAGGTCAGAATGTGTAAGCTATCCAGGCTTGTTTCCTTGCTACTAAATGAGAATTCTGGTTTGGATGATCACTAAGGAAGCTACTAGCTCTTAGATCCTAGAAACTGCCTGGAACTACACTGTGATTCCAAGAGTTCACCATGATTATGTGACTGTACTATAGTGCAGATAGTAGTGAGCTAAGATTTGATTCTTTGGTATTGTTGCTTGCCAAACTGCTCTGTTCCTTTCTATTCCTTTTCATGGACATTTACTAACTGTCTGCTACATGAAAGTCAGTATGCTGGGCAATGGAGGTACAAAGATATAGGTGGTGAGATTAGTGTAGACTGGAAGGAAGAAGACATGTATAGAAACTACTATGATAAAAGAAGATTGTCATAATATCAAAATAAACCCATTCAAAGGAGATGTCTAGAAAAATTGCTTTGATGAATATATTCATTTAGCGAATATACTCAACAATATAGAAATTCTGTTTTTTTTTTCTATTTTCAGCATACGATTGAAAGTCTGTCACTTGTTTCAGAAACATAGAATGGAGCTGTGAATTTCATAGCCAGGTATATTCCAGTTTCATTTCATCAACAGAAGAAGAAGTCTGTTACCAAAGATATTAAGGTAAAAAAATAGTACCATGAAAAGATATTTAGTGGAGGGACTCTAAGCATTATAAATATTGAATAGTCAGCATATTTTTCTATCATTCACTTTACTAAAGAAAAGTAATGGGAGGAACTCAAGATGGTTAGAGAAATAATATAATAATGATGATGATGATGATGATGATGATGGTACTGTTTAGTTGTTTCACTGGCATCCAATTCTTTATTTCCCATTTGGAATTTTCTTAGTGAAGACACATTTCATTCATTCTCTCTAGTTAGTTTTACAAATGAAGAAACTGAGGCAAACAGGGCTAAGTGATTTGCTCAGGCTCACACATGACTGTCTGTGGCCAAATTTGAATTCACATAAATTAGTCTTCCTGACTCTAGGACCAGCACTCTTATCTATTGTGAAATCTTGCTGCCCAGTGGTAATGAAACACAGCATTAATTTAGTATTTTAAATCTTCTGATGCTCTTTGGATATATCTTATTTGATTCTCATGACTACCTTGAGAAGTAAGTGTTGTTATTCCCATTTAACAGATGAGTTATTAAGACTTGGAGAGACTAAGTGACTTGTTGAGGGGCATATTTCTAATAGGTGTTTGAACAGAAGTTTAAAAAAGTATTTCTCATAATAGATTCTGAGAGAAATGTGTTTATATTATAATAGAATGTATTAAAATATAATTGATTCATTCAACAATTTTTCAGGCAATTACTACATGAACTATTCTGTAGTAAGCCTTAGGGGAGATTCAAATAGAAATAACACTTGGTTCTCGCCTTCAAAGAGCTAACAATTTACTAGCAAGAGGAAAAAAAAAATATATATATATATATATACATGTGTATATATATATATATACATATATATATATAAACAGATAAAATGCAATTTAAAATTTAAGTACTTGAGAGAAGAGTAAGTTTTTTTTTTAATTTTGATGATGCTATTTTGTAACTAAGAACTATTGTAATGTTTTAGAAATAGAAGAAAGGCTTTAGGGCTTCCTCTTATATCTGACATCTTCAGTGAAGGTCAATTTCTTCATATGAAAGACTTCATTGTCAAGAATATTTACAATAAAGTGAATTATCTGAGGTCCCTGAGCAAGTCACAGACAGTCCAGGTCTAGACAGATGCTGATACTAGAGTGGCCCAAGCAGAGTGAGAGGCAGGCATCAGAGAAGCCAGGAGAAAGAAGGAGATGTTGGGCTTTCAGATGAAGAAACTGACCCTCACTGAAGATGCTGGCTATAAGAGGAAGCCTCTTGTTTCCCTTTCTAATCTTGCTTGCATTGCTTTTGTTGTGTAAAAAGTGTTTAGTGTAATCAATTTCACATCTAGTAATGTTCTCTATGTTCTATTTGGTCATAAATTTCTTCCATTATTCATAGGTCTGAAAAATAAACTAAATTATGCTATTCCCCTTTATTTGTAAATCATGAAACCATTTAGATTTTATCTTGGCATATGGCATGAAATGTTGTTCTATGTCTAGTTCCCAGTTTTCTCAACAGCTTTTGTTGAATAGTAAGTTCTTCCAAAAGCTTTGATCTTTGACTCTGTCAAATATTAGGTAATTATGGTGATTTACTACTACATGTTGAGTGCCTAATAGATTCTATTAATCCCCTGATCTATTTTTTATCCATAATGCTTTGAAGGTTGTCACATTTCCACCCTTTAAATAATTTTGAGAACTATCTGTCCAATGAGTAATTATTACTTTATCTCTCAATAAGTAGTTCAATCCAAAATGTTCATATCTCATTTAACTCAAACCGAAAGCCTTTGGTAGAATAGGTATCTATAGGTTGGAAAATAAGTCACTGAAAGTATATGCCACTTTAATATCAAAGTGAATGGGTCAAATAAGAAACAGAAGGTATTTATAATATAAAAGACAAGGGCCTCTGAGAATGTTCCATTCTCTAAAGGTTTGAACCAATAGTCCACATAGACAGAATGACAATTAGATCTTGTAAATAATCAACAATATAAAAAGTAACAATATTTTATAATTGTTGCATCCTATTATGTTATGCCATTGAACTGAGAGGACAAAGACATCTTAGAAACTCTTCTTTTTGCAAATGTCACTAATTGCTTAATATGTCCCTATGTTGGTGAAGGCAATTTGTTGATACTTGTGGTTGTTAACAGGCAATGAAGTGACTGTAATAATTGAGACACTAAACTAAATTGTCTCTGAGCTTCTAGAGAAATCCCTACAACACTGACTACTATTTTTAATGAATTTTGTCTAATGGTGGGCATTCATTATGAGGTAAATGGTGAAAATGTGGAAATATTAATTTGTACCACTTTTTTGGCTCCCAAAAAAACTTTTGATTTTAAAGCTTAAATGGTTTGATTTTAGGCTAAGGCTCAAATTGTATCTCTCTCAGACCATGAGTGGAGTCCTCTCTTCTGCTGCCTTTGGTAAGGACTGGTAGGGTGGAGACCAGCATCTTGTATTGTCTGTAAGCAAGAACCCTCTTAAATAATGAGACCAGCTGGCTCTGGCTCTCATGCAGGGCAATACTATGCCACATGGAAAATGGGCAGGTGTTCTGGAGCTCTGGAATCCAGAAGATCCACCCTTTGTCCTCATGGGAGCCTGAGTCTTCCAGTTAAAAAAGCTCTGGAAAAACAAACAAACAAAAAAAAAAAAAAACAGACATCATGTATAAATTGAAAGAGGGGACAGGAAGTCTATCTTTCCCCCCTGTAACCAGAGACTAAGGAGAGTTCACAGTCTAGTTCTGGACTTGCTCAGCTGCTCTTTGTAGCAAGGGATCAGGTGATCCTACCCTCTCATGCCCCCAGCAAGCCAGCCAAGAAGCTCATACTTCTCTCTCTCTTTCTCTGACTCAATTTTTGCTATTTAATGAATAATAATTATAAAATTAAGATGAATTCTCATTCCTTTTATATGCCTGGCACGGAGTTAGGATATGGATATAGACAAAAAAAAGAAAAAGTCTTCTGCCCTTTACAAGTTTACACTCAATCCGGAGAGACAATATTACAGAAATACATATGCCCACACCTAATCCACTCTTATATATAAACATTATAATTACAAGGTAATTTTGGCAAGGAAGCTCTAGAAAGTTAGAGGATAAATAAAATCCTTACTAAGGAAGTAGTCCTTAAGCTGAAAGAAACTAAAAGTTTTAGAAGTTTGAACAATTAGAGAATCCTTTATAGAAATTTTTCCTTCTCTTGTTTGATCAGTAGAAGTTCTTTGTTTTTTTCTCCTGAATGGCCAGAGTAGCCCTTATAAGAACTGTCTTTAAGTATAGCATCAGTCAATGATTGAAGAACATTAGAAAGGAACAAATTAGGAGATAGTAACACATCAGATGAATAAATGAAAATTAATAAGTTCTAACTATATTCCAAGAAGTGCACTAAAATGAGGGATAAATTAAAAAAATTTTTTTTGTCTTTAAAGACTATATATTCTAACAGGAAGTAATACATATAAAGGAATCAAGACCAGAGAGGGGGGTATTTTTATTCCCAGAATTTAGCTCAATGTTTGGCATAAAGTAGGTAATAAGTAAATATATAACCCATAATTGATCTCTGTGCCTCAAGTCTTCCCCTCTTTCGATCTATTTTTTTTCTTTTTAAGTTTTGAAAAGTGCTTTATTTTTAATTTTCCCCTCAAATTATACCAATAAAAGTTTTAGTAATAATTTTCTGACATACTGTGATCCAATGTTCTCTCACTCCCTCCTACCCTTTACCCCGCACCAAGATGGAGGGTAATATGTTATAAATAGTTCATGTGTTATCATACAATACATATTTCCATGTTCATCATGTGGTAGAAGACACATATCACTTATACTACAGAAAAAATTTGTGGAGGAAATAAAGTGAAGAATAGTTTTCAGGCCATTTTCTACCTAGCTATAAAAGTGATTTTCCTACAGCATAGGTCTGACCCTCCTAATCTCAGGTTCAATAAGTTTTAATGTCTTTTACCTTTAATTCTAAAATAAAGAACTTAGCCTCTAAATGGCTTTCAAAGTCTGCCTTTGACCTATTTTTCTAAGCTTTTAATACATTGCTCTTATTTTTCTACTTGATGATGCAGACAAATGGAACTTCCTGCTCTTCTTCACACATTGTAATGCATTTCTTCATATCTTTGCAAATTTTGTCCCTTAGGCTTTTAATGCATCTCTTCCTCACATGCATTTCCTACAATATTTAGTTTCTTTTGAAAGTCAAATTAAGTATCTAAAAATCATATATATATAAACATAGAGTGCAAAGCAGAATGCCAGCTCAGGCTCCACCATGGAAATAGTCCTTGAGGAGAGCTGAATCATCAGCAAAGATTTTCTTAGTTCTCAGTCACAGACAGTAAGGGAGGGTGGATAACTACTCAAAAAGAGATTACAGTGTGTCCCTCTGGTGGAAGACTTTTGTCTCATTGCCCATACACAAATTCAGATTGCAGTCTTGGGCTATGGTCTCAAGGTGAGAAGGAGCACTAGTTTATACTAGTGTTGTGGTCATAGAGGAATAGGCAATCCTCATCTCAGTTAAAAGGCAGAAAAGAGTGCTTGCGGAAGCACACAGACAAGAGCACAGTCCAGGGCAGTATTAAGCCACACCTCTTCTTATATCATATCACCTTGGAAGAATTGAAAGCAGAGAGAATCCCAAAGATAGCATTGAAGGTAGTTCCAAAAAGAACCTGAAACTTGGAACAGTGTTCTCCCCATCTCAGTTAAAGACTCCAACTTTAACAGGTTTTTTTTTTTTAATTAAAAGAAAAGAAAAAGGCTGGAAATGAGAAAACAAAAAAGTAAACATAGTATTTCAGTGACAGAAAAAAACAAAACACCAACTCAGAGAAAAAAGAAAAACAATAAAAAAGTCAAACAGCTGTATCCAAAGCCTTCAAGAAAAAAATATGAATTGGTCTCAAGCTCAAAAATAATTAATGTGAGAGCTTAAAAAGGATCTTTAAAAAATCAAATAAGGGAGGTAGAAGAAAAATGAAGAGGAAAATTAGAATGATATGGGAAAATCATGAAAAAAAAGAGTTAACTTGATAAAAGAGGCACAAAAAATCCTGAAGAAATTAATATCTTAAAGAAACAAAATTGGCCAAGGTAAAAGAGGCACATAATCCATTGAAGAAATGAATTTCTTAAAAAAAGGCAGAATTGGCCAAATGTAAAAAAAAAAGATACACAAAAATTCACTGAAAAAACTTAATTTCTTAAAAGGCAGAATTGATCATATGGGAAAAAGATATACAAAAGCTTGCTCAAGAAAATCTTTACTTAAAAATTAGAACTGGGAAAGTTGAAGCTATTGAGTTTGTGAAAAATAAAGAAACAATCAAAAAAATTAAAAGAATGAAAACATAGAAGAAGATATGAAATATCTCATTGGAAAACAACTCACCTGGAAAATAAATCTAAGAGAGATAATTTAACAATTATTGGACTACCTGATACCCATGAACAAAAAAAGAACTTAGACATTTTTCAAAAAATCTTCAAGAAAAAACTGGCCCGATCTTCTAGAACCAGAGGATAAAATTGAAATGGAAAGAATCCTTCAATCACATCCTAAAAACGTTTGCCAAAGGAAAATTCCCAGGAATATTATATTCAAACTCTAAAACTCCCAAGTCAAGGAGAAAATATTGCAAGCAGTTAAAAAAATCAAATATTGTTGAATCATAGGCAGAACAACACAAGAATCAGAAGCTTCTACATAAAAGGGTCAGAAAAATATGCTATTCCAGAGAGCAAAGGAGCTCTGACTTCAACCAAGAATCACCTAGCAAAACTGAGTGTAAATCTTTGGGGAGAAAAGGGTATCCAATGAAATAAAGGACTTTCAAACATTTCTGGTGAAAAGATCATTGCTGAATGGCAAATTTGACTCTCAAATATGATTCAACAGAAGCATAAAAAGGTAAAGAAAGAGGGGGCAGCTGGGTAGCTCAGTGGATTGAGAGTCAGGCCTAGAGATGGGAGGTCCTAGGTTCAAATCTGACTTCAGACACTTCCCAGCTGTGTGACCCTGGGCAAGTCACTTGACCCCCATTGCCTACCCTTACCACTCTTCTGCCTTGGAGCCAATACACAGTATTGACTTCAAGACAGAAGGTAATGGTTTAAAAAAAAAAAAAAAGGTAAAGAAAGAGCAATCAAGACATTAAATAAGGCGAAACTATTTAAATACCAACAGGAGAAGAGGATTACTATAATTTCTAAGAAGTACCATTATTAAGAAAATTAGAAGAAATATACATAGACAAAGGGCAAGAGTGTGAATTGAATAGGATGGGATGCTTTATAAAAGAAAAATTAAGTCATAAGAAAAAAAATACACAAATAATCCTTTGTCATTACCCATGCCAGAAACTTCTCATGGCATTTAGAAAGCAGATTCTATTGTTGGAATGGATGGTCAAGATAAAATAGAACTCTGTGGGAGATAAATTACAACTACTCACGTTGTTATGCTTTAAACTTAATTAGGATTCTTTACACTAATTCATTAGATTTAGTCATAAGTAAGAAAAACCAAGGTTAATTACCAAAATCCATTATAAAATGCATCCATGCCCTCCAAATGATCTGTCTTTCCAGGTATAATCACACAAGATAAATTAAGAAAACTTTAAGATGGAATTGCAGACTATTATGAATATTTTAATTTCATATTAGGAACATGTAAAAAAAGGATAAGTGGCTTTTTTTTTTGCCTTTTGAGCAAATATATTAATGTCAATGGACTTTTTGGATGGTTGGAAGGATATTCTTTCTCTGATTAAAATTAGAAGTGCTTTTATTGGCACTTATATTATGTATCATTTTATGCATAATTATAAAGTCTTCCATATACTGGCACAAATGGTGGGCTAAAGAATTAAAAAGATGCTCAATAAGTTTTGTAGATTTTATATTTATATATATATATATATACATATATATATACATATATATATACCCAAAAGATACCTAATATGATACCACATATATATACACATCTCCTAATAGATAAATAACATTATTTAAATGGGTACTTATTATGATAACATATTATGCAAAACAAACTCCCACACTGTGTCTAACACATCTCATTGTGTACTTCTAGTCCATTACATAAATATATGAATATATGTACAGTTATATACATACACACATACAAACACTTGCATATATATAATAGTATGTTTTATATATACATATATATATAAAACACAAACATGTAAAGATAGGAGGATGAAGAATATGAAAACCATTTGTCGTCATGATATCATGTGCTTTTAGTTTGCCATTTATGTCATATGTATATTTCTAAGATTAAGCTATGCTGTTATATTTATAATTTTCTAATAGTTTGGTTTATAATGCTCTTTAATTGCTTGTAATATCCAATTTATTTGACAAGCCATAGATGCAACGGATTGGGTAGACAAACATGTGTTCAACATTAAGGGGTAATTACCTACATTCTATTAATATTGTAATTTTAATTTGTAAATGTTAAATTTGCTCAATGAGAAAATGTCATCTGTATATTGCAAACCCTCTCCCCTACCCTTTTAATTAATTGGAGCCCAGCGCAAGGGATTCACTTGACATTTCATAAAACAAGCATTACAAAAGGATCAACTTCATGTTTCCATATGCCTTAAGAGGACTATTATGAACTTAGATCCATAATAAAATGGCAAATTCACTCAGCTAGATGCTACTTGAGGGAAGAGAGTGTTCCATTTTTGTCCTTAAATAATCAGTTCTAAAAAACACACACACACACACGCAACCATACACATACGTACATGCAAAAATCTCAGTTCTTAGTGCAGGGCTTGGCACAAAGTATATTCTTACAAATGCTTGTTGATCAAGTGGTGGGTATTTTGTAACAATACTCTTTCAGATTCCATAAGGTTTCACTTTACTGTATTATAGGTTCAGAGATACTTTTGTTGCTCAAATGCTTTCATTTTCCCACTTTAACAAAAAGATAAACTTTATTTTTCACGTTAATTTACTAGATCTAGATGGAATGATAGTGGTTGTCCCTAATAAATGTCAATTCTTCAAGGAACTAACTCTAATGATATGATCATTTAGGAAATCGGCACTGGTATGAATTGATTCTTTCTTCCCTCAGAATCTTTAGTTTCACCACTTACAAATGAAAACAATGAAACATCTATCACTTTCTCAATAAAACATGAGTGTGTATGTGTGGGTATACAAAATACTATTTTTGCAACAATTGAGAGAGGTAGTTTTAATACAAATTATTTATTCCATTTTAGGTGAGGAAACTGAAAAGATTTGGGTGAAGGTACTTGCCTAAATTGGCCTAAATGCTAAGTGTCTAAGTGAGCGTAATTCTCCTGCCTTCATATCAGCTCTGAAGTCTTGTTCTGTTTTAAAGAAAAGATGACAGCCTAGATATCTTTATCAATATGTTGTACAATATAATAGTGGAAACCATCATTGATATCATTGATTCGCTGCTACTGAAGAAAGAGATTATTGTAAAAGAGAAAAGAATCAGTGGAAAGAAAACTGGGAAAGGAATTAGAAGACCTAATTTCTAGCTTCAGCTTATCTTTTATGTGTTTAATGTTGGGAAATATAATTAATCTATCTAAGTTTCAGTTTTCTCATCTGTAAAATGATCTCTAAATCTAAGTTGTAGCATTATAAGATTTGAAATATCTTTCATTTAGCACAGGTGATCATTTATATGCTTCATTAAACAACTGCAGTGTTTTGAAGTACTCTCTGCATTTGACCCTCTGAATGTAATATACAAGATCCCAAATTTTAAACAAATAAACAACAAAAAAACCCACCTCATCTGAAAACCTGAATATTTTGATGAATTTTTAGTTTAATTTTTCAAAATTTTCTTTCTGCACTACTTCATTCTTGAAATAAAAGGCCAAACATCAAGGTGACCTTTTATGATCTGAACAAACACTGATATATAGATTTCCATGTGGTATGCATTTCTTGTTATTTTTGAGTTCTTTGTAGTACACTTCAGTAAATGTTACCTTTGCTTTAAGAATAGGAGCTATATTAGAGGATGCTCCTTTAATTTCATGAAATGTAGTTTATTATTGATTTTGTTTAGTGGTTTTATTTGTGTTTGATTCTACATTAATTCAGGTTTTCTTTTTAGATTTTCTTGGCCAAGGTAATGGAGTAGTTTTTCATTTCCTTCTCTATCCCAAAGTAGGAAACTGAGGCACATAGGGTTAAGTGACATGGCCAGAGTTGCAGTACTAGTAAGTGTCTGAGGCTATATTTGAACTCAGGAAATGAGTGTTCCTGGCTACAGAACCAGTACTGTACTGTCTGTGCCACCTAGCTGCCCCTATCTCTGGCTCAAATTTAATCTTGGACCATTTTTCAATTAATTCAGTACACATATATTAAGTACCATATATATATATATATATATATATATTATGTGTGTGTGTGTGTGTGTGTGTGTGTGTGTGTGTGCGCGTTTGTGTGCATACATGGCAATATACTACTACCTGGAAGCAAAAAGATAAAAACAAAAGAGCCAAAGCCCTCAATAATTATATTTAAGCACATGAACTTTTAAAAATACAAACATTTTGATAACAAAGAAGGAACAAAAAGATTATATATGAAACTAAATTTTTCTTGTGTATAGTTACTTAAAACTATATATATACCTTTTTTTTAGTTAAAAAAAAACAGTTCAAATTGAAATGAGTAGTTCTAATACTCTTCTACTTGTGTTTCTCTTTCTGACCTTCATTCTCATTTTTTTTCAAATTTTAAAATGAATCATCCCTCTTTTTTTCCTTAAATTTAGTACACTACTCCAGGGCTCCCAATTACCTAGTCAAAAAAAAAAAAAAAGAAAAAAGAAAGAAAGAAAAAATGATTCTCCTTTGCAATAAATAAGTATAGTCATGCAAAACGAATTTGAACATTGTGTCTAAAAATGTATTGCTCATAAAGACTTCTGGACCATCACTAGTCTGTCAGGTGGTGTGAAGAATGATGCATCATTAGTTTTTGGAAGCCTTCATTGGTCATTATCCTTCCTAATCATTGTTCTGAAGTATTTTATGACTGTTTTTCTTTACAACTCATATTCGTTTTTTTAAGTCCATTTTTGTCTTTTTAAAATACCATGGTCATTTCCTCTTAATCCCTATCCTAATAAATAACTCTGAACCAAGAAAAAAGATTTAAGTCACATCAACAGATAGAGGAATATCAACATTACCACATCTGACAACATATACCATATTCTCTAGTCCTTCAGCTCTCTTGAGAAATAAAAATGGTATGTTTTATCATCAGTTCTCTAAGGCAAAGATAGATAAATATAATCAAATAAAAAGATCTATTGTCCATTAAATTGCTAACATTTGCATTAATCTAGTCATAGGGTTTATTGTCCTCAAGGTACTATTTCTTCCTATTGTATCTCTTCATTTAAGTCTTCTCTTGTTTCTATGAATATCAAAAAAATTCAACTAAACCACAATACTAATATTAAAACTATCAGTTAAAGAACAAACATAAGTTGAGTACTTAATCTATATCAGTGATATACTAAACTGGAAGGAAACAAAAAGAAAGGCAAAAACACTGTCTGTGCCTTTAAAAAGCTTATATTCCAATAGAGAAGACAACATATTGTGAGCATATGAGATATATAAAAATTAAATTGAATATATCCTCAGAGGTAACATGTTGGGCAGAGTTGTAATGGATGGGGAAAAGAGATGCACAGAGTGAGAAAATTCTTCTTTAAAAGTTGGAACTTTACGTATTAAAGACATCTATTGTAGTTAAGATATGCATATACGAAGATGGAGAGAATTTAGGTCTGGGGTGATAGACAGTACAAAGGCATAGAGTCTTCATATGTATTGGTATTTGTGAGAAAAAGCAAGTGTACATCAATCAGAAAGTACATGGAGGGGAATAAAGTTTAAGAAGACTGAAAATGTAGTATAAGAGATCAAATTATGAAGACTTCTAAATATCAGGCGACATTATATTTGAATTTTAGAGAGTTAAGGAATACTAAGATTTATTGGATTTGGAGGATGAGGGTGACATGGATGGATTTTAAGATATCAATGTGATTTCTATTGGTTTGATTATTGATATGGTCAATTATATGGATGGTTTTCATAATATTAAACCATCCTTGCATTCCTCTCAAAAATTCCACCTGGTCATAGTGCATAATTCTTGTGATAACATGCTGTAGTCTTTTGGTTAGTATTTTATTTGAGATTTTTGCATTTATGTTCATTAAGGAGATTGGTCTTGTAGTTTTCTTTCTCTTTTTTTGGTCTGCCTGGTTTTGGAATCAGTATCATATTTGTGTCATAAAAAGAATTTGGTAAGACTCCTTTGCTTATTTTGTCAAATAGTTTGTATAGTATTGGGATTAGTTGTTCTTTAAATGTCTGGTAGAGACTTCCGGTTAAGATGGCGGCAGAGTAAGGAGCAGCTGCTCGATCTCTCCTGACTGAAGCATACAGAACCCCTCAAGGGGAAATAAAAACGAGTCCAGAGGAACGAAGGAACCCCACAACAGGGCGCAGCATTGAAGGTACGCAGAATCGGGGCATTTCCACGCTATAAAGGGGTGAAACAGCTCTCACTAAAATGCAAGAGGAAGAAGCCCCTCCCCTGCCCCCACCCCCCACACCTCGCACAACGCCAACACACAAGTGGGAAAACAGGACTGGGACAACCAGATAATCACTGGCAGCCCCGGGGCTTGTACCTGTGTGCTGCAAGACAAGGGACCCCAGGTGGCTGGGGGCACGCACGGACTTTCCCCAAGCATCCACCTGGGTGAAGGCACTGCCTCCGGCTGGGACAAAGGCCTCTAAAACACAGCCTTTCCCAAGCACTGAAGGCATCGCCTCAGGTGCGAATAAGGATCTCCAGCCCAGCAGCTTTCACTACCTTCTGCAGGGGTGAAAACAGTGCCCTAAGAGCATCTGTGCAGGCAAAGGCAGTGCCCTAGGCTTGAATAACGATCTCCAGCCCAGGCTTGGACCTCCAGTGAGGACCCCGTGCAGACTGCAGCAAGGCAGTGGAAGCAGCCCCAAAGACTGCTGAAGGAACCTCGGGCAGAGGGGCAGACCTGGAACTACCAGGAGGCCTGACCCCGAGGACAAAGAGACCTGAGCCCCCTGGAGCTTGCAAGGCGCAGGCAGACCCTGAGTGCAAAGACAAAGCTGAAAAGGGGCGGGGCTAACAATGGCCAGCAATAAGGAAGTCCAGAAGAAAAAGACCATCAAGAGAAACTCTGGAACACTGGACAACTTCTACACAGATAAAATCCAGACACCAGAGGAGGGAAAACAAAAATCCAAACCTCACCAAAAAAATGAAAGCTGGTCACAAGCTATGGAAGAGTTTAAAAACGAAATGCTGAGGAAGATGGAAGAAATCTGGCAAGAAAATAACAGTTTAAAAGGCAGAATTTCACAATTGGAAAGTGAGACAAGACAATTGAAGACCAAAAATGACCACATTGAAAAGGAAAACCAAAACATTAAAGCCGAAAACCAAAACATTAGAGCCGAAAACCAAAACATTAAAGCCGAAAACCAAAACATTAAAGCCGAAAACCAGTCCTTAAAGGCTAGAATCGAACATTTAGAAACCAATGATCTCTCAAGACAACAAGAACAAATAAAACAAAGTCAAAAGACTGATAAAATAGAAGGAAACATGAAATATCTCAATGAGAGAGTGACAGACCAAGAAAACCTGTCTAGAAAATTTGAGAATCATTGGTCTTCCAGAAAAAACAGAAATTAATAGAAACTTGGACTCCATACTTAAAGAAATTATTCAGCAAAATTGCCCTGAAGTTCTACAACAAGAGGGCAATATAGACATTGAAAGGATCCATAGAACACCCTCTACACTGGACCCAGAAAAGTCAACACCCAGAAATATAATAGCGAAATTGAAGAGCTTTCGAGTCAAAGAAAAAATCTTACAAGAAGCCAGAAAGAGACAATTCAAATATCAAGGAGCACCAATAAGGATCACACAGGATCTGGCAGCCTCCACGCTAAAAGACCACAAGGCATGGAATACAATATTCAGAAAGGCAAGAGAGCTGGGCCTTCAGCCACGAATCAACTACCCAGAGAACCTAACCATATACTTTCAGGGGAAAGTATGGGCATTCAACAAAATTGAAGAATTCCAAGTTTTTGCACAAAAGAGACCAGGACTAAATGGAAAATTTGACACTCAACCACAAATATCAAGAGAAAGATGAAAAGGTAAATAAGAAACAGAGGGAAAAGAAAGAAAACTCATAGTCTTTTAAGCTTGACTCTTTAAGGGCATAAATAAGATCTAATTATCTGTATTACTAGGTGGAGAAATGCTATGTATAATTCTCTGTAGTGAACTCTATACACTATTATAATATTCACTATTATAGCAACCAGAAGAATAATTCATAGGGAGAGGACAGGATACTAAATGGTCTAAGAAGACATGGGGGGTGGGAAAGAGGGGGAGGAATAGTAGGGGACACCAAGAAATTTCGAGTAAATAAGAAAAATAAGATATACTATTACACACAAAGAGGGTGTGGGAAGGGGAGGGGATGAATAATATCATAAGAAGGAGA
Source organism: Gracilinanus agilis (assembly GCF_016433145.1). NCBI lineage: Eukaryota > Metazoa > Chordata > Mammalia > Didelphimorphia > Didelphidae > Gracilinanus > Gracilinanus agilis. The sequence goes on from NC_058132.1 coordinate 447,215,688, forward strand.
AGAAGAGAGCATAATCAAACCTTACTCTCAGTGTAATCAACCCAGAGAAGGAAGAGTAGCCTTATTATCCATCCGGATAAAAAACTCTATCTAACCCTACTGAGAAAGTCAGAAGGGATAAACCAAAGGGAGCAGGGGAGTGGGGAGGCCAAAAAAGGGAGGGGAGAAGAAGGGGGAGGGAACTCATTTGGTCTTTAAAAAAAAACAAAAAGAGGGGAACAACAAGGGAGGGGGAAGAAAGGGAAGTCAATCAAGGGAGGGGATAAGGGATACTGGCTCAAAGCAAACCACTGGTGTAAAAGAAAATAGTGTAATAAGAAGGAGTGGGTCTAGGGGAGGATACAAAAATGTCAGTGAATACACAACTGACAATTGTAACTCTGAATGTGAACGGGATGAACTCACTCATAAAACGGAAGGAAATGGCAGAGTGGATCAGAAACCAATCAACATAGAATCATGGCAAACAAATGCAAAAGAGCAGATATAATAAATGTAACCTTCTCAGATCATAATGCGATAAAAATAATAATCAGTAAGGGCACCTGGACAGGCAAGTCAAAAACCAATTGGAAATTAAACATTATGATTCTCCAAAACCAAATTGTCAAAGAAACATATCATAGAAACAATCAACAATTTCATTGAAGAGAATGACAATGATGAGACATCCTACAAAACTCTGTGGGATGCAGCCAAGGCAGTACTCAGGGGGAAATTTATATCCTTGAGTGCATATATTAACAAATTAAGGAGGGCAGAGATAAATGAATTGGGCATGCAACTCAAAAAATTAGAAGGCGAACAAATAAAAAAACCCAGATGAAAACTAAATTAGAAATACTAAAAATTAAGCGAGAAAGTAATAAAATTGAAAGTAAAAGAACTATTTAATTAATAATAACGCTAGAAGCTGGTATTTTGAAAAAACAGATAAAATAGACAAAGTACTAGTCAATCTAATAAGAAAAAGGAAAGAAGAAAACCAAATTGACAGTATTAGAGATGAAAAGGGAGACCTCACCTATAATGAAGGGGAAATTAAGGCAATCATTAAGAACTATTTCACCCAATTATATGGCAACAAATATAATAATTTAGGAGATATGGATGAATATTTAAAAAAATATAAATTGCCTAGATTAACAGCAGAAGAAATAGAATACCTAAATAATCCCATATCAGAAATAGAAATTGAACAAGCCATCAAAGAACTCCCTAAGAAAAAATCTCCAGGACCTGATGGATTCACAAGTGAATTCTATCAGACATTCAAAGAGCAACTAATCCCAATACTATACAAATTATTTGATATGATAAGCAAAGAAGGAGTCCTACCAAATTCCTTCTATGACACAAATATGGTACTGATTCCAAAGCCAGGTAGACCAAAAACAGAGAAAGAAAACTATAGACTAATCTCCCTAATGAACATAGATGCAAAAATCTTAAATAGAATATTAGCAAAGAGACTCCAGCAAGTAATTAAGAAGGTTATCCACCATGATCAGGTTGGATTCATACCAGGAATGCAAGGATGGTTCAACATTAGGAAAACCATCCACATAATTGACCATATCAACAGTCTCACAAACAAAAACCACATGATTATCTCAATAGATGCTGAAAAAGCCTTTGACAAAATAGAGCATCCATTCCTATTGAAAACACTGAAAAGTATAGGAATAGAAGGACCTTTCCTAAAAATAATAAACAATATATACCTAAAACCATCAACAAGCATTATATGCAATGGGGATAAATTAGAAGCCTTCCCAATAAGATCAGGAGTGAAACAAGGATGCCCATTATCACCTCTATTATTCAACATAGTACTAGAAACACTAGCAATAGCAATTAGAGAAGAAAAAGAAATTGAAGGTATCAAAATAGGCAATGAGGAGACTAAGCTATCACTCTTTGCAGATGATATGATGGTATATTTAAAAAATCCTAGAGAATCAACTAAGAGTCTGGTAGAAATAATCAACAACTTTAGCAAAGTGGCAGGATACAAAATAAATGCACATAAATCATCAGCATTTCTATACATTTCCAACACATTAGAACAGCAAGAGGTAGAAAGAGAAACACCATTTAAAATCACTCTAGACAATATAAAATACTTGGGAATCAATCTAACAAAATAAACACAGCTATTATACGAAAACAACTACAAAACACTTTCCAAACAAAATAAAACTGGACCTCAACAATTGGAAAGCCATTAACTGTTCATGGGTAGGACAAGCTAACATAATAAAAATGAACATCCTACCCAAATTAATTTACCTATTTAATGCCATACCTATCAAATTACCAAAAAACTTCTTTACTGAATTAGGAAAAACTACAACAAATTTCATTTGGAATAACAAAAGATCAAGAATATCAAAGGAAATAATGAAAAAAAATGTGAAGGAAGGGGGCCTAGCAGTACCAGATATCAAACTATACTATAAAGCAGCAGACATTAAATCAATATGGTACTGGCTAAGAGATAGAAGGGAGGATCAGTGGAATAGACTCGGAGTTAATGATATCAGCAAGACAGTGTATGATAAACCCAAAGAGCCCAACTTTTGGGACATGAATAAACTATTAGACAAAAACTGCTGGGAAATTTGGAAAACAATATGGGAGAGATTAGGTTTAGATCAACATCTCACACCCTACACCAAGATAAATTCAGAATGGGTGAAAGACTTGAATATAAAGAGGGAAACTATAAATAAGTTAAGTGAACACAGAATAGTATACTTGTCAGATCTCTGGGAGAGGAAAGATTTTAAAACCAAGCAAGAGTTAGAGAAAATTACAAAATGTAAATTAAATGGTTTTGATTATATTAAACTAAAAAGCTTTTGTACAAACAAAAACAATGTAGTCAAAATCAGAAGGGAAACAACAAATTGGGAAAAAATCTTTATAACGAAAAACTCTGACAGGGGTCTAATCACTGAAATATACAAGGAGTTAAAGCAATTGTATAAAAAATCAAGGCATTCCCCAATTGATAAATGGGCAAGAGACATGAATAGGCAATTTTCAGGTAATGAAATCAAAAGTATCAAAAAGCACATGAGAAAGTGTTCTAAATCTCTAATAATTAGAGAAATGCAAATCAAAACAACTCTGAGGTATCACCTCACACCTAGCAGATTGGCTAAAATGAAAGAAGGGGAGAATAATGAATGTTGGAGGGGATGTAGCAAAATCGTGACATTGATGCATTGCTGGTGGGGTTGTGAAATAATCCGGCCATTCTGGCTGGCAATTTGGAACTATGCCCAAAGGGCTATAAAAGACTGCCTGCCCTTTGATCCAGCCATACCATTGCTGGGTTTGTACCCCAAAGAGATCATAGATAAACAGACTTGTACGAAAATATTTATAGCTGGGCTTTTTGTAGTGGCAAAAAACTGGAAAATGAGGGTATGTCCTTCAATTGGGGAATGGCTGAACAAACTGTGGTATATGCGGCTGATGAAATACTATTGTGCTAAAAGGAATAATAAACTGGAGGAATTCCATGCAAATTGGAGAGACCTCCAGGAAGTGATGCAGAGCGAAAGGAGCAGAGCCAGAAGAACATTGTACACAGAGACTGATATACTATGGTAAAATCTAATGTAATGGGCTCCTGTACCAGCAGCACTGCAATGACACAAGACAGCTCTGAGGGATTTATGGTAAAGATGCTACCCACATTCAGAGGAAGGATTGCAGGAGAGGAAACATATAAGATAAACAATTGCTTGAATGCAGGGGCTGAGGCAGACATGAATGGGAAATAGACCCTGAACAAGGACACATGGTACAACCAGTGGAAATGTGCGTTGGCCATGGGTGGGGGGAGAGCGGGGGGTGAAGGGGAAAGTAGAGGCATAAAGTATGTAAACAGATTAAAAATGAATATTAATAAATGTCTAATAAAAAAAATGTTTGGTAGAATTCACTTGTGAATGCATCTGGCATTGGCGAATTTTTCTTAGACAGTTCCATGATGACTTGTTCAGTTTCTTTTTCTGAGATGGGATTATTTAATAGATGGATTTTAACAGAAACTAGACTGTCAATGGATCAAGAAATAAACTGACATTTATGCATAGATTGAGTAGTTGAGTGGTAGATGTACTGGAGTAAGGTAATATGTAAGGCAGGGAGACTGATTAAAAAACTATGCAACAATCCAAGTGAAAAATAATGAATATTATGATAGGATAGTTGCTATGAGAGTGGAGAGGTATATATTTATGTGAGCCATATTGTGAAGGAGTTGATGAAATGATTTTACAATAGCTTCGTTATATGAGGTGAGTGAGGGTGAGGAGTCAAATATGATGCCAAGGTTATAAAGTGGGGTGATTGGAAGGATGATGGTGCCTTTGGCAATAGTGGGAAAATTGTGAAGCAGGGTGTGTTTAAAGGGAAGTATGAGAAACTCTGGACATCCTGAGTTTCAAATGACTATCAGACACTTGTTTTAACAAGACAGAAAAGTAAATAGTGTGTGAGACTATAACTCAAGAGAAAGAGTAGGGCTGGATATAAAGATTGAAATAATCTGCATAGAGAAGATAATTAAATCCATGAGACCTAATGAGATTACCAAATGTAATAACATAAAGGAGATAAAAAGAGTTTACAGGATGTATGGTAGACATCAATAGTTGGTGTGCATGAAAAGAGTGCACATATAGTAAAGGAGATTGAGGAGTGATTAGAACAATAGAAAGGAAGGGACCTAGGAAAGAGACATTTTAAGGTCAGTTTTAAGTGTCAGATCAAGGAGATTGTATTTAATCCTAGAAGAAATAGGAAATTGTTAAACAAAGAGATGTAAGCTGGATTACATAATGCTAAAAAATGTCTTTGTCTTAAGAAAACAGAGGCAATGGGTACATTCAGGAACAATGAGTTTTGGCAATAATGGGGAGGGAGTAAGAACATAGAAAAAAGAGCTTAAGTGGTTAGAAACATTATATATGATTCAGGCAAGAGATGTTAATGGGGGCATCTGGATAGAGAGCCAGGCCTAGAGATAGGAGGTACAGTGTTTAAATCTGGCCTCAGGCATTTACTAGCTGTGTGACCCTTGGCAAGTCATTGAAATTTCTTAAATCTTATTGCTCTTCTGCCTTGGAAACAATGCTTATAACAATTTTTTATACAGAAGTTAAGGGTTGTTTTTTTTTTTTTTTAAAGATACTAAGGAAGAAAATCACAGACAAGGAAATACTAGAAAATGTTATATAAGAAATACCCAAAAAACTGGGGGAAAAATATTTATATCATGTGTTTGACAAAGGTCTCATTTCTTAGATACAAAAAGGATGAAGCCAAATCTATAAAAACACAAAGCATTTCCCAACTGGCAATGGCCAGAGGATATGAACAGGCAATTCTCAGATGAAGAAATTAAAACAATCTTTAGTCATGTAAAAAAATGCTTCAGATTTATATTAATTAAAGAAATGCAAGTTAAAATAATTCTGAGGTACCACCCCTCTTCACCAGACTGGCTAACATGACAAAAATGGAAAATGATGAATGTTCAGGAATATAAAAAAATAGAGACACTAATACACTATTCATATAGCCGTGGACTGATATGACCATTCTGCATAGCAATCTGTAACCCTGCCCAAAAAGCCATCAAATGGTACTTACCCTTTGATCCAGCAATACCACTACTACATCTGTATACCAAAGAGATTAAAAATAGGGGAACTTATACAAGAATATTTATAGCATCTCTTTTTTGTAGTGGCAAGGAATTGGAAACTGAAGGATGTCCATCAATTTGGGGAATGGCTGAACAAGTTGTGGCATATAATTGTAATGGATTACTTTTGTCCCATAAGAAATGGAAAGCAAAAAGGTCACCAAAAAAAATCTGGAAAGATTTAAGGGATTCATGGTGAAAAAGAATATCAACTACCATAGAAGGAACTGTGTTTGAATACAAACTGAAATATACAATTCTTCACTAAATTCCTCCATGAATTTTTCTTTAGAGTAATATATGTCTTGTTTCACAACTTGATAAAAATAGGAGTGTGCATGTTATATTGTATGATAATATATGTACAATCTATATAATATTACCTGCCTTCTTAAGGAGGGGAGAGGGGTGAAAAGGAGGGAGGGAACATGGATGGCAAAATGTCAGACTCTGAAAATTGTATTGACATATAATCTGAAAAAATAAAAATTAATAATTAAAAATAAAGAAAATTCTAAATTTATAAGTTGAAGAAAAGAAGTAGCAGCTCTGCTAAATAAGAAACAAGGAACTAATCATCCATTTGATTATTTTTGTGAAGTTTAAATCTCTAAACAATTGCTGCTGTTGTTGAGATAGGTGTTTTCATTATTCCCACATAATTATCAAATGGAAATTGTAGATATATTAGGTGTGATGAAGTATCACATTGTATTTTAAGCTCTATTTGTTTCTGAACCTAAAAGAAAATAAAGAAACATATATAGAGAAACAAATAAGTATACATATAATACGTTTTGACCAAACTAAAGCCATTTCTTATTGGATATAATTTGAATCTGAACTAGTTGAGATAAAATCCCTTATTTATATATTCTATCTGAAGTTATCATATTGACTCATGTATATTCTGCATAAATTTCAGCAAGATAGAAGGATTGTGATATTACATAGAAATGGCTTCAAACCCTTCAATCTGCTCTGTGTATAAATGAAATTAACTCTAGCCCATTCATAGTCAAAAATCTACTTACTCTAGGCATCTAGAGTATATCATCCCCACCTCCCTTAGTGGGGAGGGGAGATGAGTTACCCACCCGTGACAGTAAGTATCAAATCAAGAACAAGGGACTGCCCTTTGGGCAGTCCAAATCAGTGTAGAGGCAGCCATTGGTCCACTTCAATTAGAGGTGGCCCACAGGAAATGATGAGAGACACTATCTCTTTAAAAAGGTGGGTTATAACCCAGTTCAGGAGTTGAGGAGTGGAAGGAGTTCAGGAGTTCCAGCTTTGGACTTGGTGCTGAAGGTGCTCAGCTGAGACCTCGGAAAGCTTCTACTCTGAATTGTCACGTGGGTAAGTTAGGCTGACTTCCTTGGCCTACCTTGGCGTTTCCAAACTCTGCCTTAAGTAGGCTTATAGCCTCTCTGATTTCTAAAGTCTTGTGGCTTGTAACCTAGTTTAATTAGCCTTTTAACCTTCTCTCTCTGTCCAGGCCTCTCCAGAACTGAACCACCCTCTCCCTCTCTCTAATTACTAACATTTACCTTCCTAATTGTAAATAAACTACCTTAAACTGGATGCTGACTTGGGTCTATTTTAATTATGGAATCAATCTGAATTGTTGATTCCTGGAGGCCACACTTTAAATATATATTTATAAAATACCTAAAAATCTCCCTCTTACATCTGTAAGCATAAAATCTGTTCTGATTTCAGGATAGAGGCACATTCATATGATAAGATAGTAATATTATGAACTAATAAATTAATGATAAATAAATTCAACCTTCAGATGATATGTCTATTTCTCCTCCCAGCCAAAATAATGGGCTGTATAAATCATTTCAATTATCCATGAGCCACCTTTAAGAGTGAAAAAAAAAAACACAACAAAACTTTCAAAAACCATAAGGGAATTAAATCATTCTTTCCACAGAAACTCCTACAATACAAATATAACAAATGCAAACTATGATTCAGATATAAAGATAGTCTCTTCATTTCCCATATAAATATTGTTGAATATTCTTTTCCTATCTTAAATAACTGATTCTATGCCTGATTTAAAAAGAGAAATAGCCAAGGCCAGATTCCTATATGTTTTTGCGATGGGGGAAAGATGTGCTGCCTTTGAGAAAGATGTATCTTGCCATGGAAATCAAGGAATATAGATTCATGGCATGTAATTGAATATATACAAGGCTCAAGTTTGCCAATACTCAAAGACTTGGAATACCCAAGTATTCTAAGACACGTAAGCTAGGAAAATGACAATTTAGGAGAACTGAATTTTCCATCTTTTCCAGCCAAAAAATAAACCATATCAATCATTCCATCTCCCAAAGCACAAACAGAGTTGATCTGTGCAAACTTATAATAGCTCCAAAATAAAATGGGAGAACTAAGTCCAACTTACTGGGAGAAATCAGTGTCAACCAAATATAATAGCTGAAAACAAGTCTTAAGAACTTGGTCTTGTGTAAGCTATTAGAGGATATTTCCTCTCATATATGCTTCTTATTTACTAATAATTATTTTAACATAATTTATAGGATATCATAAAAGCACAGTTAGAATGTCAGATCTGAAGAATAAAAATGAAAAGAAATAAAGTAAGCATAATAAACTGAATTATTTATTTGGGACTGATTCTCATCATCCATATGAACATATATATCATTTATAATGTGATAATAAAAAAGAATCATTCCCATTTGAATTCACTTTGAATATATTAACTAGTTGACAAATATGACTTTTCTAAGTATTATAATGATTGATGTAAAGAAATTTTGTAGATGAAGCACTATTTATTACTTGAAGATGTCACACTGATAGCATCAATTTCAAAGGATAATTTCTGCCATAGCTAATCTTTCCAAACTTTGTAATGGTTACATATCACCCATGTGACAAGATTATTTTTATACTTTAATATAATTGTTCCAATAAAAGCTTAATTGTAATTTAATTGGACACATATGAACTGTTAACTGCCAACTGCAGACCTCTCTTGAAGCATTTAATTTAAAAGGCTACTGATTTTTCTGATTCTAAACAAATAAAACCTTAAATGAGCACAACACCATTTTATAAATCGTTTAAACTCTTTTATGCATGAATAACACATATGGCATTATAACTGCCACAGAGTCAATTTGCCAGTGTAAATTGATATGCCCATTTTATGTTTATGTTACACTTCTCATGTGACTGAAAATAAACATCTTAAAAATAAAAGTAACAATATTTTGTTGTATTCTATCATTTATCTTATTCACAAACATTTCCTGACTTTACTCTCAGAACATTTCTTTGACATATAAATGAAATAGACATGTTTATGTTCATGTTATGGAAAAGAAACATGAAACAAGGTCTAGATCTTGAATAAATTCTCATTTTAAATATTTCTGAAAATATAGGCAATAATTCCCATATAATTAGACTATCGTTTTAATAGCATATCATTGCTTACACATGAAAATGAGAGACATATTTTGTGGCTTTAGATATTGTTATTGCTTAAGCAATCACTTTAAAATTTTCATCAGAATTTATATATGAATCACAATAAAATGTCTCATTACTTTATAGTTACAGATTGCTTTGCTCTTAGACAATAACTTAATAGTGTTACTTGGCAAACTTGCCTCTAAGTGACTTTCAGTAACTCACAAAAATTAACTTCAATTCTGAAAGATAAAAAGATATGTCATGATTGGGGATATTTAGAAGTAATACAAACTCTAAAACAATTTCAAAGACTTCCAATTAGAATCATCATTGAAATATATTTATTACCTCACAACTTCTTCAACTACTTCAAAGGAAAAAAAAAAACATTTATTTTGTCAACCTGGACTAAACAGGACTACCAAAATAGTAACAGGCAAAGGAATTGCAATTTGAGGTCACCACACAACACAGGAGCGCATGAGTGTAACTAAATGAGCAGAAAGAACATGGGTTAAATAATGCATTTCAATAGGGAAGTTCTCAAGAGGACCAGCAATCTGGAAGGTTAAGTCATTCTGCAAAATTACCAGACCTTGGGACATGATGATATCTGGTGAAAAGAGTATGCTTCAGGTGCAGTGATAAGGAGTTTCCAAAGATATCTCATGACCTGCTCCAACCATGGGATCAGTGAGGTTAAGGTCAGAAAGTTCTTTCTAAGTGATGTTGGAGTCCTGGATTCCAGAAGGGTATCCTTTGTCAAGAATGACAAGTCCAACAATTAGCTTAAAAATAAAAATTTATTAATTTGAATATAAATATTCAATGGAAGAATCAAGGAAGACAGAGGGTTCCAGAGGAGATGGAGTTGGGAATATTTATACCCTCTTGACAACAGGATCTACAGGTCTAAAGATGGGATGATGATAGTGTGTTACTGGATCTCTAGGACCTGAGATGGGTTATATGGTTATATCCTATGCATCAAAGTCAAAAGGGGGTGAACTGTTCAGTTTAGGAGATAATCAGATATTTGGGTTATAAAATAGATGCTTCTCAGAAGCAGAAAACTGGGAGGTGCCTCTCTGTGCTCATCAAGAATGAGGAGAGAAGCCAGAGATGATAATGCTCTCAGCTCAAAGTTACCTTTCCTCAGCAGTGCAGGAATGGAAGGAAAAATGAGTTTCTTATGTACTCTCTGACCTGGAATATTTTCTGGGGTTTTGAGGTGTTTTAGGGGAAGCTCGTACCCCCATATCATAATGACTGTAGTCAACATCTTAAATATGTAAATTTATTTTTTTAAAAAGAAAGCAAAATCCATAGTACTTTTTTCTTCTTTATAACTCAAAAATTCTAGTTCTTAACAACAAAAAGAAACTCAACATTAGTCATACTAATGGTACTAAGCTACTACGTGGATAACCCAAATAACCTGAACTTGACATACAATCGAAAAGCTATATTTTTTAATTTCAAAGGAAGACTAAAGTAAAAAAAAAATCTATCTATTTGATTCTCAAAACTCTGGAAGATACGTACTATTAACTTGATTTTACAGGTTAGAAAACTAGTAAATAGGGATCAGATGACTTGCCCTGGCTCTTAGAACTAGAAAGTGGCTGAAGCTGGATTTAAAATCAGGTCTTCCTCACTCTAGAGCTTTATTCACGGCTGCACCTCTAAGCTTTGGTACAAATGAACCCTTGTTTGCTTCTGGCTAACTCAGTACTGAAAGAATCTGACACTCTGAGAGGATAAAACATTCCTCTTTACAGCAGAGCAAGATGAGCTAATAACTATTTTTATGAGTAATTTTAAAGGTGTCACCTCCCCTTGATGTCTCTCTTCTCTTTTAGTCTAAGGTCTTGTCAGGATTGTTTTAAGATACTTCCTGAAAGGGAATGTGGAGGGATAGCTTGCCACACCAGACTTCCCATCTGATAAAACAGGAAAAAGTATGTTAAACACATATCCTTGCCAAGCAAAACGGAACCTAGATTTTTGACTATCCCTTATGTTTTTGTTCTTTCCTTATTTTACATAACTTTTTTTTCTGTCTTGTTATGGACTTTGTGAGTTTGAAATGTCTGAAGATCCTAAGTCTTCCCTCCCTCCCCCCCAAATACTTGAATGGCAGCAAGGGTCAAATAACTTTTCCTTGCATTTCAAGAAGATGATCATCACCAGAAAGACTGGTCTGAAGTTTGGTCTATTTTATCACAACATGAGGCCCATGAGTTGTCTGAACAGTTCATTTCAACAGTGAAATATAGAATGTTTTACATTTGAATGAGGCCTTAAATCAATCTTTCCAATAGCTCATAGTAATAATCTCTTAAGTAGTCCCGCTTAATATAGCTCTTTCAATCCATTTTGTCAACCCACTATCTTTCCAAGTGTCTGACTCCACTGGACCTGGAGTAGAATTGTGTGAGAGAAAGACCTAGAAACTGAGGAAGAAGCAAAGGATTTTTTTTTTTTGTACTTTTCTCATCAGAACAAGCATGCCTGAGGGACCCCTTCTCCTAAGAAGAGGAGCTCATTAGATACAGAACTAGCCACTTTTTTAATTGTTTGAAAGATGAGGAAGAGGAAAAAAAAAAACGGAAAACAAGGTTATTGCTTGAAGGACAAAGTTTAATAGCAGATTCTTGTCATCAAGCCCTGGGAGTGACTTCTGAGGTCTTGAAGAGATAGGCTGATGAATTATCTTATCTAGAAATCTTGAGAGCTCTTCCCTGTGAGATAATGATCATCTTATCATGAAAAGTTCCCAGGATTATTCTCAGTGCAGGCTCTATTGGTGCAGGTAGGGAAGGATTCAGTTGGTAAATCCCCATTTCTCAACTTTAGGATTATTGTTAATATTAGAAACCCCTGGAAAAATGGAAACTTAACAACTAATTATTATAGTCTATTCAAGTTGCTAAACTGAGTTAGAGGAGATCATAAACCCCTGCTGACTGGGTAAGTTGTAGGTTAATATTATCCCATCTTAATTGAGTCTTCCTGCAACAAGACAAACATTCTTTATTGTTTTTCACTCCTTTCAAGTCTGACTTCATTACCCCTTTTGAATTTTTTTGGCACAGATACTGCAGTGGTTTGCCATTTCCTTCTCTAGCTCATTTTACAAATAAGGAAACCGAGGCAAACAGATCGAAGTGACTTTCCCAAGGTTACTTAGCTAGTAAATGTCTGAGGCTGGATTTGAACTAAGGACTTCCCAACTCTAGATGTGGCATTCTCTCCACTGAGTCATCCAGCTGTATCCCTAATGGGTTTGTTTCCCCAAACTTCACAGAGGTTGTTTTAAACTTTCTCTTCTTTCATTGAGTCTCCTATGATCCCTCCAACATCCTCTCAGCTTGCCTCATGTTTCACACACAAAAAATAATAATAATAAGATCATTCTTTGACTTCTTGGCCTTCTTTCCTCCTCATTTCACACCACTGGATCTACTTTCTACTTTCTACTTTCTCCTCATTCACTCTGCTCTTAGATAAAAAGGTAAACTTTTTGTCCTTAGCCAGTTAGGTGATATACTGGATAGAGCAATGGTCATAGAATCTGGAAGACTCATCTTGATGTGCTCAAATCTGGCCTCAGATACTTAGTAGCTATGTGACCCTGGGCAAATCACATGAACTCATTTGCCTCATTTCCTCATCTATAAAGTGAACCAGAGAAGGAAATGGAAAGCCACTCTAGTATTTTTACCCAAAAACATCTCCCAAAAATGAAGTCACAAAGCCAGATATGACTGAAACTAAACAACAATCCATATCTTTACCAAGGCCAATTCCTCTACATTCTCCATTGATAACGACACCTCCCAAATTCTCCAGCAATTTGTCCCCACTGTCCTCCTCAATCTCCAATTGTCAATCCCTTTCTTAGCTACTGGTTCCTTCTCTGCTGCCCATTCTTTAAAAACTCTCAATTGGTCTGATTATCTTTGCAAACCATTGTCCTATATCTCTGCAGCTCTGTCACGGTTATATTCCTTGAAAAAATAATCTGCAGTTTTTGACTCCAATTTCTCACCTCTCACTTGATTATAAACCTGTCACTTGGTGTCTAAACTCATCATTCAAATGAAGCTACCCTTTCCAAAATTATCAGTGATATTCTAATTGTCAAATTTATTTTTTTCTCTTTCTTAACTTTTTTTTTCCATTATCTTATTCCAGGGCTAATAATTCTCTTTCTGTCTGCTCCTTCTCTATATTCTTTGCTGGTTCTTTCTTTTGATTTTCTTTAATTATAAGTGACCTGCAAGGCTATGTTATATAACCTCTTCTATTTCTCCTTCATACCAACATGATCACACTGACTCCTGTGGGGCACAATGATCATTTCTATTTTGAATATTCCCTGATGGCTTTATTCCAGAATTAATTTCAGTATCAAGCTACATCACATATCACTATTTCTCTTCTCACAGTCTTGGATTAGATGTCTTATAAGCATCTCACCCTCAACAAGTATAAAAGAAAACATTTTTTTCTCAAAATATTTCCTTTTTTCTAACTTTCCCATTACTAATGAAGGTAGGACCTTCTTCTGATAATGCAGTGTCCCAAGACTCCCCACTGTCACATATCCATTCCTTTGCCAAATCTTATTAGTTCTACCTTCACTTCATTTATTATATATTCCTTCTCTGAACTCATGCATAAGCCTTCCTTAGTACAGATCCTCATCATCTTTTATCTACACTACTAAAATAACCTTCTAATTGCTCCCTAGCTTCAAATCTCTATTATTCACTATCTATTCAGTGATCATAATGATTTTTCTAAGGTTTGAAACTGATTCTTTTCCTCCATACTAAAGGCTCAGTGAGCTACAGGGTCTCCCAATTACCTAGAAGGAACAAAAATAAACTCTGGTATTAGGAACTTTTCATAATCTGGTCCCGTCCAAATTTTTCAATCTTCTTAAACTTTATATGCCTTGATACACCGCAATCCAGTGATAATGTCCTAGTTACTGTTGCTTAAACACAATATTTCATTTCCTTTTTTTATGACTTTGGGCTGACTGTCTTTCATTCCTAGAATTCCCTCCTTCCTTTCCTTCACCTCTTAACTTCCTTAGCTTCCATTAAAACTTAATTCAAATCCTAATAGGGAGCTTTTTTAGTCTCCTAGGTGTTGGTGACTTTCTTTCTCATGTAATTTTGCATCTCAGAGATAAAACAATGCAGGTATATGTGTATGTATACATACATATATGTGTGTATATATAAAGACTAAAAAGTTATTTGTTATATCCTCCATTAAAAGTGATATCTTTGAGAGGAAAAGCAGTCTTTTAAAATGTATATTCATAGCTTTTAGCACAGTTCTTCTTACACAGTAAACACTTAAAAATGTTATATTCTGTTCAGGGGACTGAGAATGAGTATAGTTGACTGGCTTTACATTTGCTACAAAGAAAATGAGGAGCCCTAGACAGGATTATGGGGAGAGGCAGATGCTTTACAATGGACACAAAAAGGGAAAGATCTAGCCAAGGGCTGGGCTACCTTGGGGGAAGGACTTTGGCCTAAGGGGAGAAACCTTTGGGACAAAAGTGTACTTAATACCTGATGGGATGTACTAGCTCCACCTAAACTACTTTAAGGTCTATTGTTAATATGAAACTTGTGAAGTTGAGCTTTCCCTGAGGGAGAAGCTTTCATGTGACAAAGTCAACATTGAAGTCTTTAACTTTCCAGCCTAACTGAACTTCTAGGGGCTTTCAGATTCCATGTGGCTATAAGTTTGGGGTTTCAGATTTTACATTGCCTCATATACTGTACTTACTAAATGTGTAACCCTGGTCAAATTAGTCAACTTCAGTCTATCTTAATTTTATCACTTGTAAAAGACTTATAATAATATCATCTTCTGGTGTCATCAGGCTCAAATGAGACCCTACTTTAAAAGTGTTTACACAGTGCTAGCTATAATAAGTTCATGTTTCTTTTCTCTGACTCCATGGTGACACTGGTAAAAATTAATTTCAGTTCTTACCTTTTCTTTTACAGGTTGAGTGTCCTATTTCCAGGTCTCTCTGGTTGATGAGAAGAACTTTAATTTGAATTTATCTTAATAACTCATATTTTTCACAATATGAATTAGAATATTTATTTGAGAGTGCTTTCTAAGCTGCTAGCCCCAGTTGGTGCTGCTTGGCTCAGGACAATGATTAACCCAATTGCTAAAATGGCTCTGACTCTTGCCACAAGACCAGTAGTAATATGAAAGTATGAAAAGATATTAAAGGAACTTATATTTTTAGCACATACTTTTAAAATAGACTCTAGATTTTACCCTTAGAAATCACCTTGTATACCAGAATAAATATAGCATCTATGGTCATTCTTTTGTTATAGTATTATTGAATGAATCATTTGCAGATCATGTTTTCCCAACAGTTCTGATATTCCTACCATTAATCTGTTAATCAATTTAATTTCAGAGGTGTGTATGGCTAAAATAATGAAGTCTAAATTTTAGTTGTTTTATTGAACAAATCAGATCAATTGATGAGCTAGGATATTGACTGCATGGCAATCAGTTCGTATCTAACTCCAAAATAACCAATTTGCAATGACATGTAAACCTAAGAAAAATATCTTTCTTCCCTAACTTTCTTTGTGAACAAGTCATCTAAGATCAGAAAGCCACAGCAAACATTTCCCTTGAATGTCCCATCATCATCATCAATAATTGACATTCTTCTACTGGAACTGACAATCTTGCTTTTGATGAATGAGGCTAAATGTAATGTACTTCATCCTTGCAAATATTCTATAGCCTATAAAGTTCCAACAAGATTGTATTACTTTTCTATTATTTTAGCCAAGCAAGAATAGGTAAAAGAATCTTTCCAATTGCTACAATATTATGAATCTGCAGACAAACAAATGTACTTCCAAGTGCAAAATAAAAACCTTTACATCTTATAAACCCTCAGAATTTTGAAATTCCATCAGAAACTGACTCTGAAAATGTATCTCTTCTAGGTCCATGGGTGTAACTTAATAGAAATGTATTCTTGAAACCAATTTCCCCAAGTGGAATTAATAAGTAAATTGGAAAAAAAAAAAAAAGACTGCAGGGAACACACTAACATTCAATCCACTTTGTGCCTGCTTGTGTGATCTATGTAGCAAAGATGACTGAGAGCAATATCTTTAGCTATCCAATAAGGCCTTCCTTATGTCTCCAGCTCTTGTCTTTGTATCCCTCTGACTACCTTAGTGCATTGAATATAGTAGTGATCTAATAAATATTTTAAATTGAATTGAGCTGAATTTCAGCTGTGGTATAGTCTATCTTGACAGATGTAAATATTAGGTAAATATTAGCTATAAAGATTTTTATGACTGCTATATACATTATGTGAAAGGGAATTTTTTTTTTATTTTAACTTAATCAAGTACTTGGAGTAATCCACCCTTAATCAGTCAGGAACTTGTGAATCCTTTTGATAAGAGTTCACACCCTCAGAGGAAGGGAGGTAGATCCTACTGACACTGTCCCTTGGGAAGCACTAGGCAAATTGAGAGACTTTGGTTCCTGAGATGTGATAGACCAGTCCACAGTGAAAGGAAGGCAGAACCAGAGAAAGACAGGAAGTAATGTGGAGAAAACACTGTATAAAAGCCAGCAGAGAGCATTCTGGGACTATTTCTTCTGCTTCTGTGGGGCTGGTGGCTGTTGCTGAGGGCGGACCTCTGAGTTGTGTAACATGGAGATGGCAGGGTGGAATTCCTGCAAGAAATGTTACAGTTGGTATCTCTGCATTAGATTCTTCTGCGTGGCACTTCTGCATTGGAGGACT
Source organism: Gracilinanus agilis (assembly GCF_016433145.1). Taxonomy (NCBI): domain Eukaryota; kingdom Metazoa; phylum Chordata; class Mammalia; order Didelphimorphia; family Didelphidae; genus Gracilinanus; species Gracilinanus agilis. The sequence continues at coordinate 447,232,721 of NC_058132.1, forward strand.
TCTGCTTTGGAGGCTGAGACTCTCCTGCTCCTCTGGCCAGAAAATAAAACTTTGTTGGGGAGTGAGCTAGATTTCTCTGGATCAGACTTAGAGCGATAGACTAGACAATTCCCTTAACACCTTCCTACATTTCCCACTTTACTATCTCTACCCTGCTGTAATAAAGCTACTAAAGCTGCTAACAGTTTAATGACTTAAGAGTTAATTTTATAAATGGAGACCACAATTTTTTAAAAATTCTTATATTTGTCAAACTCATTTTTAATTATTACAATTATATACTTCATTTACTAATTTGATCTTCCCAACAACCTTGTGAGGTAATGCAGATATTATTTTGTTTTAAACCACTAAACAAAACCAAGCACTGAAAATTCTTTTTACCAGGGAAAAATATCTGACATTCTTGTAACACTGTGTTACAAACTAGTTTACAATATCTTGTATGGACCTTGCAATGATTTTATGTAGTCATTATTTTGTGTTATTATTTCTTACATTTTAAAAATGTGTAAATTGAGGAAAAGTGGTATGAAGTCTGTGGTTACACCATCAAAGTGTTAGGATTGATATTTAAATCCATGTGTTTTATGAATTTAAGTCCATCAGTCATTACCTCATATCATGCTGCTTCTATTTTAGACTCTTAGAGATGTTAGCAAATTGAAGTTCTCCTCAGAAAAGCACTTAGAACAGTGTACTGATAGAACACAATACTGCTAGGAGGAATTTGTGGGAACTTAAGTATAATTTTTATAATGAATCAAGTCCAGCTAAGTCAATCAGTCAAGTGGCGTTAAGGAAGTGCCTACTATATAACCAGCCGTGGGGATGTTAGCATTAAGGATATAAAGAAAGGGCCAGTTTCTACCACCAAGAATTTCAAAATCTAATGGGATCAGGAGAAAAACACAAACAACTATAAATAATCAAGTTATATTTGAGATAATTTGAAGATGATCTCAGAAGGAAAGTACTGAACTTTAAGGATAATGAGGAAAAATTTCTTCATAAAACTGGACTTGAAGGAAACCAAGGATGCTAGAAAGTGGAGATGAGGAAGAAAATTCCATGCAATGGGGAGAGCTGGTGAAAATTTTAGGGATAAATTTGACTTCAGACACTTCTTAGCTGTGTAACCCTGGGATCCCAATTGCTTACTCTTCTGCTTTAGAACTGATACTTAGTGTTGATTCTAAGACAGAAGGTAAGGGCTTAAAAAAAATAAATGTAGAGAGTAGTACACCAATTAGATTTGGCCTTGTGAGATTAAGTGATATTAAGCCTCTGCTGGGAGAGAATAATGGAACTATCTATGAGAAACTGACATTAAATTTGTCCCCTGAGAGAAGAACTACTTTTACAACAAAGACAAATTTTTGTGATAGCTGTTTCTTTGGTTATGTATTCTGAATTTTCTGAGATGGTTCACTTCACCTCTTTTTTTGAGAGTATAAGTAATCATCCATGGTTTTTAAAACATTTTTACATGTCAATGCAATTTCTTTCCTATTTTTTATTCTAAAATTTTCAGAACCAAATAAAACAAGTATTTCCATAGACAAAGAAAGATTGTACATAAACGAAATCACAAATCTGTCCTAACCCTTCTATACCCATAAGATCCAGGAGATGGCCATGTTCATACAAATTAAGTCTTTCATGTTTTAACCTTTCAGGTAAATCTCTGGAAATAACATTCACAATTTATTCTTCCAGTGTTTATTCTAAAGTTCACCTCATTTCATTGTTCATTATCTCATGTAGTTCTTTCCAAGTTGTTTTTTTTTTAATTAGCCTGCACATCACTTCTTATGAGGCAATAGTATTCCATTACAATGATCCTGCTTAGTCATTCTTCAATTTATGGACATTCCTTCAATTTTTCAATTATTTTCCACCACTAAAAGAACTGCTATAAATATTTTGGAATATATGGGTTCTTTTCCTTTTCCCCAGATCTCCTTGGGAAACAGATATTGCTGGGTCTAAAGTTTTCATAGTTTTATAGGAGTGTATTAGTTTACCCATTTTTCCATATCCACTTCAACATTTTTTATTTTGCTGTTCTGTCATTTTTGTCACATCTTGGTATATAGTATGTATATGTACAAATTATAATTTCAATAGGTCTTTTTAAAGTTATTTTTTGTCTAAATATCTTGTTTGAGAAGTGATTTTTGATATATTATCATAATTACTAAACTGTGTATACCAAAAGATCTTGTTACACTTTCTCTCTGTATATCTTGGAGGGTTTAACCACATTCCATAGCACTTTAACTCAATCATAGATGTCTCTGGATATGAAGTTTATGGTTCCAGAGGTATAACCAAACATATATAAACTAAAAATGTTACCTCATCATTTTGTCACATCTGATGGATGTGAGATGACATCTAAGAATTGCTTTGGTTTGGGTTTATCTATTCAGTAGTGATTTAGAGTATTTTTTTAGTATATCTATATATGGCTTTGATTCCTTCATCTAAAAATTGTTTATATCTTTTCCCCATTTTTTAGTGAGGGCTGACTCTTATTCTTACAAATTTGACAAATGTCTTTATATATTTTAGATATGAAACCTCTATCTGATAAGCTGTCTATAAATCTTCCCCCCAAATTTTCTGTTTTCCTTCCAATCTTGGCAACATTTTATTTGTACAAACACTTTGAAACTGAATATACTCAAAATTTTCCATTTAATATTTCACAAAGTTTTCCATTGTTGAATCATAAATTCCTTTCCTATCCATAAATCTGAAAGGTGGTATGTTCCCTGTTCTTCTAATTTAGTTATGATATCTCTTTTTATTTCTAGATCATGTATCCATTTTGATCTTATCTTAGCCAATGGTGTAGGACAGTGATGGTGAACCTTTAGAGACAAAGTGCCCAAAGTGTATGTGCTGCATATAAGCCCCATGTTTTACCCTAGACAGGGGAGGAAGGAAGATCTCCCACTGAGCAGTTGGATAGCAGTTGAGTAAAGTGAGAAATGTCCTCAGGTTCAGTGGAGAAGGGTAGGCAAGCATTCTATAGGTTTGCCAAAATGGGTGTAGGATATTAGTGTATACCTAGTTTCTGCCAAACTACTTTCCAGTTGTCCCAATTTTTTTTTTTTTACCAAATAATGGTTGCTTATCCTCAAACTTGGATCTATGCTTTTTTCAAATACAATGCTATTATGATCTTTTAATGCTATTTGTTCTATGTCTATTCTGTTGCACTGAATCTTAGCCAGTACCAGATAGTTTTGATAATTACTGCTTTATAATATAATTTTAAATTTCGTACTGCCAAACTTCCTTTATTTACTTAAAATAGTTATTTTGATATTCTTGATCTTTTGTTCTTTTAAATTAATTTTATTATCTTTTTCTAACATTATTTCTTGGCAATTAAATTGAGATGACATTGAATAAGAAGATTATTTAATGCAGGATTGTCATTTAAATTATTTTGGCACTGCCCATCCATGAACAATGAATATTTCTCTAATTATTTTGATCTGACTTTATTTATGCAAAAAGTATTTTGTAATCATATTCACATAATTCCTTGGTTTCTTTTGGCAGGCATGCTTCCAGGTATTTTATTTTTTCTGTTGTTATTTTAAATGGATTTTCTCTTTCTATCTCTTCCTGGACTTTGTTGGTAAAATATAAAAATGCTGGTGATTTACATAGGTTTAGTTTATATCCTTCTACTTTGCTAAAATTACTTATAGTTTCAATTAACTTTTTAGTTCAATCTCTGGGATTTTCTACACTTAATATATGTTGTCACCAAACTAAGATAGTTATATTACCTCTCCGTCCATTCTGATGCCTTCAGTTTTTTTCTCCCCTTATTACTATTGCTAGGACTTCTAATACATACTCTGTTAAATAATGTTGCTGAAAATAGGCATCTTTATTTAATTTCAGAAATTATTGGGAAGGCTTCCAGCCTCTCCCATCAGAAATAATATTTGATGATGATTTTAACAGATGCTTCATTTGATTAAAAAATAATTTATATCTTTGCTTTCCAGTGTTTTAATAGGAATGAGACTTTTTTTTTTGTCAAAGGCTTTTTCTGTATCTTTTCATATAATCACATTTTTATTAAATTTTTATTGATATTATCAATTATGTTGATAATTTTCCTTATGTTAAGCCAGTCCCTGCATTCCTGGCATAAATCTTGCTTGGTCATAGTATATTAACTTTTTTACATATTGTTCAAGTCTCCCAGGTAGTATTTTATTTAGAATTTTTACATCTATATTCATTAATGAGAGTGGTTTATAATTTTCTTTCTTCATCTTTGCTTTCTGTGGTTTAGGTATCAGCATCATTTTTGTTTCATAAAAGGAGTTTGTTAAAACTTCTCTTTCACATGTTATTTCAAATAATTAATTTAATATTGGAATTAGTTAGTCCACTGTAAATCCATATAGTCCTGTTGTTTTTCCTTAGTACTTTCATTTATGGTTTGTTCAATTTATTTTTCTAAAATAGTTTTATTTATTCTCTCATAGTTTAGATAGTTTATTATTTTTATAAGTATTCTTCAATTTCTCTTATAGTGCTAAATTTTCTTTCTTTTATTTGAGCAAAATAAGTCCTAATAATTGTTATTATGTCATCATCATTGTTTCCATCTTTAATGCCGGTGATTTGGTTTTCTTTTCTTTTTATTTTATTAACCAGTGTTTCATCAACTTTGTTGATTTTTGCAAAAAGCCAACTCCTAGATTTATTTAGTAATTCAGTTGTTTTTAACATTCAATTTTATTGATTTCATCATCAATTGATAGGGTTTTTAATTTGGTATTTAGTTAGGGATTTTTAATTTTTCAAGTTTCATGGAGGAAGTAAAGGGAGAATGGTATGCTTCAATCTGCATTTAAACTCTACTCATCTCCATCCATTCCTTCAATGCTGGTAGATAACCTTTTCCACCATCAGTCCCTTTGAATGGTCCTGGATCCTTGCATTACTGATAAGATTTAATTATTCATTCGTAGTTGATCATCATATGTTATTGCTATTACTGAATATGGCAGGGTCTTCTCACTTCACATTTAATCATTTCATGTAAGTCTGTCTAGTTTTTTCTGTCATCATTTTGTTTGCCATTTCTTATTCCATTATAATGAAATGTAACAACTTGTGGCCCTGGCAATAGAGTCTAAAACAAGGTCAAGCAAGCAGAATTATCTCCTGGATGTGGCTAAATTTAGAGGGTACCAAGCTGGTTCTTCAGAAAGAAATGAAGCCATTTGATAAACTAGAAAATATGTGAGAATTGCACTCAGAGAGTCTGGGTTCAAATCTGTGCTTTTCACTTATTAGCTATTTAATTTTGAACAAATTACTTTTCTTCTCTAGTTTCAAATCTGTGAAATGAGGAGACTGGTTTAAGTTTCTTTTCCTGCTAGCTTTATGATCTCATGGTCCTATAATATTACAAATATGTATATTTTTGTAAATGATTGTGAAGTTAATAGATTATTTTCTTTGCACAATAGAAAACTCTGGAAGACTAAATAAATAAAACATTCTACTAGTCAACACTGGAATAACAGAATTGTATATTGTATGACTAAATTTATATAGGACACTAAGCTTGGCTTTTATTCTTTGCAAAACTCTAAAATGCATTATTAAAGAAGTTAATGAAAATCCAGAAAATTCAGAATTAATTATGAAGAGCCAGCATGGCTTCAAGGACAAATCACATCAGACTACTAAATTTATTTCCCGCTTTTGATGTGTCCACTAAATTACTGAATGGGGATTACTTAGGTAAAAGTTATTTTTATTAATATATGAAGATATAGAATGAAAAAAAATATTTCTGTTATTGTGAAAAAGGTGGGAGATATATGGAACAACAACCAATACTACAGTTGGATCATAAACCCAAAGTGAAATCATTCTTGATCTTATTTAGAAAGTCACCTCCAATGGATTGTCTAATGGATCTGTACTTGATTTTGTGCTATTTTTAAAAAATCCATATTTTCATTAAAGGTATAGACCTTTAATAAGATATGACAACATTTCTTATGGCACAACAGTTTTCCATTATTACCATATGTTACAACTTGTTCATCCATTTCCCAAGTGATGGACAATCCTATGTTTCCAATTTTTTGGCACTACAAAAAGAGTTAATAAAATATTTTGATACTAAGCTTGGCTTTGATTCTTTGCAAAACTCTAAAATGCATTATTAAAGAAGTTAATGAAAATCCAGAAAATTTTTCCCTTTTCCCTTATCTCTGATATCTTTGGGATAAAGACTCAGTAGTGATATTGCTGGGTTAAAGAATCTGCATAGTTTTGTAGTCCTTTGAACTTGGTTCCATATTACTCTCCAAAATATTTGCATCACAGTTCTACCAAAAGTTTATTAGTGTCCTACTTTTCCTACATCCCCTCTTACATTCATCATTTCCCTTTTTGAATTCATGTTAGCAATTTTATAGGTGTGGGTGGTATCTTAGAATTGTTTTAATTTTAATTTCTCTAATCAGTAATTTCTTGGAGCATTTTTTCACATGACTTTGGATAGTTCAAATTTCTTCCTCTGAATACTGCCTGTTCATATTCTGTGATCATTTATCAATTGTGGAGTGCTTTGTATTTTTATAGATTTGACACAGCTTCTTTCTGTGTATTTGAGCAATGAGGCTTTTGTCAGAGTTACTTGCTATACATTTCTCCCCAAAATTTGTTGTCTCCTTTCTAAATTTGTTTACATTGGTTTTGTTTGTATGAAAACTTTATAACTGAATGTAATCAAAATTATTAATTTCATTTTTATAATACTCTCTATGTCTTGTTTGGTCATAATTTTTTTCCCTTTTCTAGATGCCTGACTGGTAAATTTTTCCAAATCCCCCTAATTTGTTTTTGATTTTTTTAACTTTTAGATCAAGTATTCATTTTGAGTTTTGCTTGATGTATGGTATGAGATGTTGATCTATGCCTCGTTTCTGCCATACTGTTTCCCAGTTTTTACAAAAGCTTTTTTCAAATAGGATATTCTTACCCCCAAAGTTTAGATCTTTGGGTTTACAAAACATTAAGTTTCTATTGACAATAACTGCCATATGCTGATTACTTAATTTAGTCCATTGATCCTCTATTTTTTTTCTTAGCCAATATCAGATTCTTTTGATGAGTATAGCTTTATAATATAGTTTGAGATCTAATATAGGCTAGACCTCCTTCTTTCATATTTTTTAATTAATTCCCTTGATATTCTTGGCCTTTTTTCTTTCTAATGATTTTTTTTTAGTTCAATGAAATAATTTGTGGATAGTTTTATTAGTATGGCACTAACTAAGTGAATTAATTTCAGTAAGATTGGCATTTTCATCTTATTGGCTTTATCTATCTATGATCAATTATTTTTTTTCCAATTATTTGGAGAGCATCTTGTAAATGTGTTCATGTAGTTGCTGTATCTGTTTTGGTATATATACACCCTTGTAGTCATCTAGACTTATTTTGAATGGAATTTCCTTTTCTATCTCTTGTTGTTAGATTTTGTTGTGGGTAAATAAAAATGCTAATTGCTTATGTGGAATTATTTTGTATTTTATGACTTTGTTTGCTTGTAAATTATTTCTAATAGTTTTCTTGTTATTGATTCTCTAGAATTCTCTAGGTATACCATCATATCAGGGAAATTCATTGCATTACAGGTAATGTTTGTGATGGATATAGATTGATGCCATTTATCACTGTAAGGAAGGTTTTGTTTATTCTAATATTTCTAAAGAAAGGGTATGGAACCTTGTCAATTTTTTTTTTCTGAATCTATTGAAGTAAACATGGTTTCTGTTGGTTTTATTATTGATGTGATCAATTATGTGGACAGTTTTCTTAATATTGCACCATCTCCAAATTTCTGGTATAAAACTTACCTAACCATGGAGTATGATTCTTGTGATATAATGTTATAGTCTCTTTCACAGTATTTTATTTTATTTTTTAAACCCTTACTTCCTATCCTAGAATCAATACTGTGTATTGGTTCCAAGGCAGAAGAATGGAAAGGTCTAGGCAATGGGGTCAAGTGACTTGCCCAGGGTCACATAGCTAGGAAGTGTCAGAGGCCAGATTTGAAGTCAGGACCTCCTATCTCTGGGCCAGGCTCCCAACCCACTGAGCCACTCAGCTGCCCCACTTCATAGTATTTTATTTAAGATTTTTACAACAATGTTCATTAGAGAGACTGGTCTATAATTTTCTCTCTCTGTTTTTAACACTTCTTGGTTTAAGTATTAGTTCCATATTTCTGTCATAAAAAAATTTCAAAAGATTATCTCTTGCCCTATTTTCCAAATAGTTTATATAGCATTAGACTTAGTTTTTCTTTGAACGTTTGGTATAATTCTATTTTGAATCCATCTGGCCTTGACCCCTTTTTTTTTAAACATTTATTATTATTCATTTTTAACATGGTTACATAATTCATGCTCCTACTTTCCCCTAAACCCCCCGCACTACCCCCACCCATGGCCAATGCACATTTCCACTGGTTTTAACATGTGTCATTGATCAAGACCTATTTCCAAATTGTTGTTAGTTGCATTGGTGTGGTAGTTTCGAGTGTACATCTCCAATCATGTCCACCTCAACCCATGCGTTCAAGCAATTGTTTTTCTTATATGTTTCCTCTCCTGCAGTCCTTCCTCTGAATGTGGGTAGCGTTCTTTTCCATAAATCCCTCAGAGCTGTCTTGTGTCATTGCATTGCTGTTGGTACAGAAGTCCATTGCATTCAATTTCACCATAGTATAAAGAGGAGGGTTGGGCCTGGGGCTAGCAACCCCACCCTGTAAAAACTACATCTGCTAAAGAAACTGCAACCTAAAGTAGGGGCAGCTGGGCTAGCTCAGTGGATTGAGAGCCAGGCCTAGAGACTAAAAGGTCCTAAGTTCAAGTCCAGGCTCAGACACTTCCCAGCTGGGTGACCCTGAACCACTGTTTCCCATTGCCTACTGGTTGTGGCCCTATCCCATTGCCTACTGGTTGTGGCCCTATGCTCCTAGAATGGAGTCCCGGGATAAAAAAAGAAAAAAAAATATCAGTCTCTGTGTAGAGTGTTCTAAGAAAAAAAAATATCAGTCTCTGTGTAGAGTGTTCTTCTGGCTCTGCTCCTTTTGCTCTGCATCAGTTACTGGAGGTCTTTCCAGTTCACATGGAATTCCTCCAGTTTATTATTCCTTTGAGCACAATAGTATTCCATGACCAGCATATACCACAGTTTGTTCAGCCATTCCCCAATTGAAGGACATACCTTCCTTTTCCAGTTCTTTGCCACTACAAAAAGCACAGCTATAAATATTTTCATACAAGTCTGTTTATTTATGATCTCTTTGGGGTACAAACCCAACAGTGGTATGGCTGGATCAAAGGGCAGGCATTTTTTTTATAGCCCTTCGAACATAGTTCCAAATTGCCAGCCAGAATGGTTGGATCAGTTCACAACTCCACCAGCAATGCATTAATTTCCCAATTTTGCCACATCCCCTCCAGCATTCATTACTCTCCCTTTCTTTCATTTTAGCCAATCTGCTAGGTGTGAGGTGATACCTCAGAGTTGTTTTGATTTGCATTTCTCTAATTATTAGAGATTTAGAACACTTTCTCATGTGCTTTTTGATACTTTTGATTTCATTACCTGAAAATTGCCTATTCATGTCTCTTGCCCATTTATCAATTGGGGAATGGCTTGATTTTTTATACAATTGCTTTAACTCCTTATATATTTGAATAATTAGATCCCTGTCAGAGTTTTTTGTTATAAAGATTTTTTCCCAATTTGTTGTTTCCCTTCTGATTTTGACTGCATTGTTTTTGTTTGTACAAAAGCTTTTTAGTTTAATATAATCAAAACCATTTAATTTACATTTTGTAATTTTCTCTAACTCTTGCTTGGTTTTAAAATCTTTCCTTTCCCAGAGATCTGACAAGTACACTATTCTGGGTTCACTTAACTTATTTATAGTTTCCCTCTTTATATTCAAGTCTTTCACCCATTCTGAATTTATCTTGGTGTAGGGTGTGAGATGTTGATCTAAACCTAATCTCTCCCATATTGTTTTCCAAATTTCCCAGCAGTTTTTGTCAAATAGTTTATTCATGTCCCAAAAGTTGGGTTCTTTGGGTTTATCATACACAGTCTTGCTGATGTCATTTACCCCAAGTCTATTCCACTGATTCTCCCTTCTGTCTCTTAGCCAGTACCATATTGTTTTGATGACTGCTGCTATATAGTATAGTTTAATATCTGGTTCTGCTAGGCCCCCTTCCTTCACATTTTTTTTCATTATTTCCCTCGATATTCTTGACCTGTTGTTATTCCAAATGAAATTTGTTATAGTTTTTCCTAATTCAGTAAAGAAGTTTTTTGATAGTTTGATAGGTATGGCACTAAAAAGGTAACCTTGACTCCTTTTTATTTTGGAATTCCTTGATGATTCAATTTCTTTTTCTTCAATTGGATTGCTTAAGTATTGTATGCCCTCTTTTGTTAATTTGGGTATTTTATGTTTTTGTAAGTATTCATCAGTTTCACTCAGATTGCCAGATATTGACTTTTAATTGAAAAACATAAGTTCCAGTAATTGTTTTGATTTCTTCTTCTTTGGTTGTGATTTGTCCTTTTTCATTTTTTGCTATTGATAATTTGATTTTCTTCATTCTTTTTTAATCAAGTTAATGTGTTGTTTGTCTATTTTTTAAATTGAACTAGTTCCTTTACTTATTTATTAGTTCAAAGTTTTCATGATGTAAATTTTATTCTTCTCTCCCTTGACTTTAAGGATTTCCAATTGGTTGTTTAATTGGAGATTTTCAATTAGTGCTTTATTGTATATATTTTTAAATGGCATACCCAATTCATTGATTTGTTCTTCCTCTATATTATTGATATAAGCATTTAGAGATACACAATTTCTGTTAATACAACTTTGGCTGCATTCCATAAATTCCAGTATCTTGACTGTGTGTTGGCATTTTCGATTAATTAAATTGTTGATAGTTTTTTATATTTTTTCTTTAATGATGTAATCTTTATTTTATCATGATCAAAAAGGTATGTGTTTAATATTTCTCCTTCTCTACATCTGGTAGTGAGATTTTTATGCCCTATTATGTGGTCAGTTTTTGTGAAGGTACCATGTACTGCTAAAAAAAAGTTGCATTCCTTTCTATTTCCATACACTTTTCTCTAGAAATCTTTGATATTAAACTTCTCTAAGGTTCTATTTACCTATTTAGCTTCTTTCTTATTTTTGTCATTTTTGGATTTTTCTACTTCTGATAGAATTACAATTATTATTTATTTCCTCCTATAACTCATGTGAATTTTTCTTTTGAAATCTAGATGCTACTATGCAGGTGCATAAATGTTTAGTAATGATATTTTTCACTTTCTATATTGCCTTTGATCATGATGTAATTCTCTTTCTTATATCTTGATTAGATCAATTGTTACTTTTCCTTTATTTGAAATCATGATTCCTTTCTTTGTTTTTATTTTGTTTCTTACCTTTCACTGAGGCATAGTAGATTCTGCTCCAGCCCCTTACTTTAAGTTTGTGTGTTTCTTATAGAGAGCACACTGTGGGATTCTGGTGTTTAATCCATTCTGTTATCCTTATTTGTTCCATTCACATTCATGATGTCTATGTGTTATGATGTCTAATTATGTGTTTTCTTCCATCTTATTATCCCCATTTACTCTTCTCTCTATTTTTAAACTTTTTCCCTATTCACATATTTTTCATTTCCACAACCACCTCCCCCAATTTGCCCTACTTTCTTCCTTTTCCCCATTTCTTTATTGCCCCTTCCCTCCTAATTTTCTATAAGGTGAGGTAGATTTCTATACGTTACAGAGTATGGGTGTTATTTTCACTAATTTTGATGAGAGTAAGATTCAAGCACATTCCTGTACCTCCTCATGTTCTCCTTCATTATCTGCCTCTTATGTACCTCTTAATGACAGATAGTTTATCCCCTTTTATCTTAACTTTTCTTTTCTCCCCATGTGATCCTCATTCCCATTTCTTGTTTTTTTTTTATACCAACCCATCTTATTTATCTTCCTTCATTTTTTCTATGTATTCTTCTTTTCATTGCTCTAATAGTGATGATATTCTTCAGTGTCTTAAGTACTTTAATTATCTTGCATACTTTAAGAATCCTATGTGTCTCAACTCTCATATATATATATCTTAAATATTTCAATTATCATCTTCCTAGATATGAATGTACTTAATTCAATCTTATAAAAAACCTTAAGTTTTCCCTTTACCTTTTTATGGTTCTGGAAGATTGAATATGTCAGCACCCTCCTTATACACAACTGAAAATTTTCATTAAATTTAATTCTTTTTTTTAAGGGCCAAAGGAAAACAGTGGCAATATCTATCAAGATAGACTTTCCTTCATGAATATCAGATAATCCTGCCACGAAATGTCAGAAAACTGTCCATAACTTCAAAATAGAATTTTGCTAAAGGAATGTCTTCTTGATCTAGACCCAGCTATCAGAACCATGATCAAGGAGACTCTATTAATTTTTTTTTGTCATAACTGACTGATCAAGAGAAACAAACTTATGAGAGATCATACTTAAATAATTGTGAGATTTTCAACTATAATATCTAGGAGAATTGTGACAATTCTTTCCAGGTATAAATCATGTCCTGCAGAACAGACAACTCAATAGAAATTAAATAAACACAGAGGTGTCATTTAACGTTACATACTCTCATCCAAAATCTTTCATAACCACTAAAACTATATGGCTGCCTCCTGGAAGTTTCTCTCCTAATGCTACCTAGAGTATTTAGTATGGAAATCCTAAATGACAGTTATCAGTATTATTTTTTTACTGATGCATGTGGGATATTATACACTAGCTAGGTTCAAGATGACATCCAAACAGAAGTTTTTCTTAAAAATATTCATGCAAAGCATATTCCAGAGACAGAGGATTTAATTGTGGCAAGACATATCAGGAGTTACAGAGACTAAATTGTAGGATACTATCTTAAGAAAGGGAGAAAAGGAACAATCATGAAAAGGACAAGGGACCTATGAGATTAAATGAGGAATTAGGGCTGTGTAATAAGTTGGGTAGAATTGATTATATTGACTATAGACAATAAATAAACATTGATCTGAGCTTTCATTATATAGCATATTATTTCTCTTTTATATTTGTTGAAATAAATTCATTTCAGAATGGCTATGCAATTTAACTGAGTTTACTAAGTAATAGATATGGTGCTTGATATTCTTCCATCACCAACTTTGTTTTTCTTTTCTCTTATGCCCTTACCTTACACCTCTTACACTTTTAGTATTTATACCAATTTTTCTCCTCTTGAAACACCTATTTTCATATCTATATACGTGTATACATATACTAGTTAAAAAGATAAGTAGGCCATGGTCAAGTAAACTGTGAAAGAATTATGGGACTTTAGAGGTTCAAGAGATTATAGAGATCAAAAACTTTATTTTACACTTGAGGAAAGTGAAACCTAGAGAAGTGGAGTATCTTGTCCAATTTTATGCAATTAAATAATTAGTAAGATTAGCTTTTGCAGTCCTGCAATTTTTTACCCATCATGACAGCTATATGATCTAATGGAACAAAAGGAATATGAGTAAAATAAACTCTCCATTGCTCTTTGTGCAATCCAGAATAAATCACTTAATCTCTATCTGCCTTAATTTTCTCATCTACAAAATGAGGATAATTAAAGTTATAGTAAGGCTAAAATAACATTTGTTATGTGCTTTGCAAAACTTAAAATGATTACATAATTACTAGCTATTATTAGTATTTGCTATTATACTATATTATGATTATATTATTATTTTATGTATAATAAAATGATTATTACATAAGTGACTTATTTAAAATTAATTGTAATATCATTAAGCAGAGTACTTCTTGTCAATAAAACATTCATTTTACTACATACAGTATCAATAGCTATTAGTTTGATGTTTGGTTAAACTTGGATGATAGAGATTTTTCTAAAAACTCGATGTACTGACAATAAAGTCTTAAAGTTAATAGAAGTTCAGGAATTGAAAGGAACCATAGAATTATGGAAGCTAAATTTCTAGTTTTAAAGATGCAGAAATTGATGTTCAGATAGGCAAAGTGAGTTGTCCCAGAAGACCACAGTGGTAGAAGTGGATCCTTTTTCTCCAATCAATGTTCTTTCCACTCTATTGAGGAAAAATATACATAGTTCTAATTTCAGATTTTCATGATGACTTTTGAAGCTTCAACATTTTGAAATTAATTTTGGCATATTTTAAATGAGAGAATTTTTTGGCATTTAAATATACAAAATGATGACATCAAAGATATAAGATCACTAGGGTCAGTAGAATCCTTTCCCTGTATGAAAGACAAGGTAATTTCAGACATAATATAAGGATTAACCATTGAAATTTACTATATTTTTCAATTTCTTGTCCTATCAATGACATGTTTTAATTGTCTTATAGATCATAATCAAGTATCTTATTTCCTCTTTGTTTCTTTCTCCTCCTTTCTTCCTTCTTTCCTTCCTTCCTTTCTTCCTCCCTCCTCCCTCCCTGTGTCTCTGTCTCTGTCTCTGTTCTGTCTATGTCTGTCTGTCTGTCTCTCTCCTTCTCTCTTTCTCTCTCTTCTTTCTCAGTCTCTTTCTTTCTTACTTCATAATTATTAGCACAATTTTAACAATTTTAAGGGAAAAATATTGGTGTTTCTATTTTAATTTCTTACAAAGCTAAAATTATACATCAAAATCTAATTCATGCCTTAATCTCTTTTCATTTTGTTATCTGAATTGAATTTTTATTTTCCCCTGCTTATTCCAGACTTTTGCTACCTCATAATTTAATATGTTTTATCATAATAGGCAGTTAATAGAAATATCATTTTTATTTTTTTCCAATTCTTGACTATAGCATTTTGTAAAAGGTAAAAGATTTGTTTGTACAAAAAAAATTGTAGCAGTTTCTTTTTAGTGAAGAATTGGAAAATGAAGGGACATCCATTAGCTGGGGAATGACTATGCAAATTGTGGTATATGATTAATGGTATGATGATAAAAATGATGAGAAGGATAATTTAAGAAAAATCTGGAAAAAAAAACTTTATAAACTAATGCAAAGTGAACTCAATAAAACCAGGAGACACTGTACATGGTAATAGCGATATTATATAATGAACATTTATGAATGACTTAGCTATTCTTAGCAATGCAATGAGTGATCCAAGAAAATTATCAAGAATTCATGATGAAAACTGCCACCCACCTCCAAAGAAAGAACTGATATAGTCTGAGACATACTATATTTCACTTTATTTCTTTACCTTTATTTTAAGATCTTGTTCACAAAATGAGTAATATGGAAAAATGTTTTACACTATTATATATGCAAAATCTATATCTGATTGCTTGCCATCTCAGGGAGGGGAGAGAGAGGGAGTGTGAGAATTTGGCTCCAACTTAAAAAAAAATATAAAACATTTTTTCATGTAATTTAAGAAAAAATAAAATTATAAAAAAAATGGGATTTCGTTCCTTAACCTACTTCTCAACCTTCACAAACTATAACAAACTCCATTTTTTCATAGTCGTGAACAAATAAGTTTATTTTAATTTTTTCACATTAAAAACCTTGTGATTTATAGAAGTGTCTCAAAAATTAGGATTATGATTTGAGTAAAATTGTGTAAGATATGGAGATCCCATTCTCTCTCCTTTTTCCTCCTCATCATATTATTTTCCCTTGCCGTTATGTATCTTTAAGGTTATTTTTTTTCTTTCAATTTCCAAAATTCCCAACTCAAAGCTTGCATTGACACCAAAGGATAAATGAATGGTAAATATTTAAAGAAATATTCCTCCATAAGTATTTGTATTTATAATGGGCCAATGTTTTATAAACTGTAACCTGACATAGTGAAGAGGCAACTGGCTTAAAAACAGGAAGACTCTGCATTAGACACTTCCTCAGCAAAGACTGTCCTCTACTAGTGAAATCACAGGTTCATTCTTTATCCCAAAATCTTTGGCTAGAATATGATAATCTAAAAGTATAATCAACTATGTGCATGATAGCTACTTTCCACTCATTTTTTAATGGTAAGGGTAGTAAAGAAGGGAAAGAGAGATAACTTTTGTTATCAAAAAGTATAATAAATGAGATCAGTGTTAGCATAGTAGATATTGGACTCCTCTGGGATATTCTTTCAATTTGGACTCACAAGTATAATTTTGTTTCCTTTACCATAGGTAACTATTAATTCCATAAGTATTAGGGGACCTTTTAACTCTACCCTAAAATTTTAGGTCATGAACCTTCAATTATATCTCAGAATCTCTCCAAAAATAGGATGCAGTGTCCTTCTGGGAGAATGTCTCCAACTCTAAACATTATGGACTACAGAGGCTGCCATGAGACCTCTCCCCCCCCTAATTTTGACCTGAATTTAAGTCCCTCCTCTGGTACATGATAGTTTTATGATCACGGGAGAGGAGGACGAGGAGGAGGACGAGGAGAAAAAAGAAGGAGGAGAAGGGAGAAAGGTAGGATGAGAAGGAGGGGGAGGAAAAGAGAAGAGGATGAAGATGAGAAGATAATGGATAGGACAGCAGACAACAAGAAAGTAAATCATTTAACATATAAATATGCCTGTGACATTATACTACATTCATACTGAAACTTCATTGTATAGCTCATATTGAAGTTATTGGAAAGGCAGTAAAATAATGGAAGCTACAGAAACTAAGAAATTCCCAGGAAGATTTTCTATTGTAGGAGATACTTAAAGGCATAAAGTTAGAATATTTAGTAAGTGGAAAAGAAAAGATCAATTATATCCTGGAAGAAGCCCTAAAAATAAAACTGAAAATTTTAGGTAATGTTTAGTGGTAAGGAGGTTAACCTCTGTAAAAGATTTAAAAAAATACTATGTAGATTTGGAAAGTATGGCATAAGGAAGGCTGTGAAATATAGGAAAACTTGAATATGATCATTTGAATCCGTTAGGCAATTTGGGAGATGGGCCTTTAAGGTTTTCTTTTTAAAAAATACTTTGGGTCAATTGAGCTCAGCAGCAGCAACCACTCAGCAGCAACGATCTGACAAACAGCTAGTTGGTATAGTACAGTGATGGTGAACCTTTTAGAGACCAAGTGCCCAAACTTCAACCTTCACACCACATATGAACCCCTGCCTAGCACCTTACCTCATACAGAGTAAGGAAGAAGTGCTCCCATTAGGCTGCAGGGAAGAGGGGAGGGTCATGTGAGAATGTCCTCAGGGACAGGTGGAGAGGGGGAAGGGAGTAGACCCCTCTGGTATGTGTGCCATAGATTCACCAACATGGGTATAATAAATGGAGAAATGTTGGTCTTGGTATAAAGAAGATCTAAGTTCAAATCCTGTCTCAAATACTTATTAGTTGTGTGACCCTAAGCCAGTGATGGCAAACCTTTTAGAGATGGAGTGCCAGGTCCTGCCCCCACCCCCCAGACCAAGTGCTAAGATGCCCCTCTCAGACTGCATGCCATGCCCCTCCCCTCACTGCATGTTGGGTGTGCCCCCCCCCTTTACCCCACAGAGGGGAGGGAGAAAGCTCTTCTATTGGACTGTTGGACAGAGGGGCAGGGAATGTCCTCAGCTGATGTAGAGAGGGAGAGGGGAGTGGCCTGAGTGCTCTGCTCCCCTCTAGCTCTGCTGCCTTTTAGTTGCCCACCTTAGCCCCTGTGAGCTCCCATTGGATTACTTGGCAGAGGGGTGGGGGATGTGAAAAAAAAGTCATCAGGCACAGTGGAGAGTGGGAGTGGAGCAGCTCCACCTGAGACCCTCTGCCTTTCTAGTAATGAACTCTTGGAGGAGGAGGGTGACCATATAACTGCAGAGACAGCTCTGTGTGCCTTCTTTGGCATCTACGCCATAGGTTCGCCATCACTACCCTAGGCAAATCCCTGAACATTTCTTAAACAAATGGGTCAAGCTTGATGACCTTTAAGGCCTCTTGAAGTTGTAAACCTATGGTCTCATAAACAATTTATTAAGCTCAAACCATATACCAGGTAGTAGACAAGGAAATACAAAAACAAAACAACCTCCCATTAAAAAAAAAAAAAAAACCCAAAGCAAAAAACCCTACAAAAACAACACTGCACAATGACCAAAGAAGGCAGCTCTAGGCCTTTTATTTCTCAATTTCCTTTATTCTTTCCTCCAGGTATTTTTTTCTAACAATAGCAATTAATTGAGAATGGCTAACAAAGAATAACATATTTTCTATGTGTGCTGTCCTGAGAAGTTTATTTAAATATTTTCATTAACTATATTGTGTTTTTTTCCCACCAGTCATTCTTAGTGGTGTGTGTGTGTGTGTGTGTGTGTGTGTGTGTGTGTGTGTGTGTGCGCTCGCTCACCCATGTGCATGCACATAGGATTTGAAGAAGGTAAAGAACTCTCTTGTTATTCATAAGACAACAGATTGAGAGCTGCAAGAAGCCTCGAAGGACACAGAGAAAAACACTTTCCCTGCCTCCCATCAACACTGGGACCATCTCTGTACTAAGAGAGGTCCAGGTAGGTTAGGCGAGTTGCTCAGAGTCACAAAGGTAGCAAATACCAGATATGGGATTTTAAACCAGGTCCTTTGACTGAAAAGCAGGCACTCTTTCCACTCTGTGCTTTCTATTTTGTGCTCTCCTGCTAAAATGACCATGGCTGAAGCTCTGGGTATCTCTTATAGTAGCAAAGACTCGAAAGAGCTTCTATTTAAGTGAGTTATATGTATTGATATTTACTATATTAAACTAAATCATATTAGTATTATTGTGGAAAGAATTTAGACCTCTCATACCAATTGGAAGATTTTTATCTTCTACATCTTGAGAACCACTGCCCTAAAGTACTACAATATAGCCTCTTCTTGTTCATATCCAACCCATTAAGACCAACAGATTAATGAAAAAGTATTATAAAAAAGGAAGCGGAAAAATGGTGGATCTCAAATCCAGAAGAAAGATTCCTTTGGTTCCAAAGAATCTCCTGAAGAAGAGGAAAGCTTGCCAAGAACTTAAAACCACTCAGAGTAAGCAGACACTTTTGAAAAAGAGGAAGCAAAAGAGAGGACTCAGATCAAATTCAGGAAGCTGAAATCATTTATCCATGAATCTCATCATTTCATCCCTGATGTAGCTCATCTCGGGTGCCTGGATTCAAAACCTGGGTATGATGTACTGAAGCATGGACATTGCCTGGGCTTTTTGCTCCGGGCAGAGAGGTTTAATGGAGTGAGTAATGAGGTGACAAAGACAATAAAGGAACTTCATCTGCAGAAAATTTATAGCGGTGTCTTCTTTTAAATGATCACATCTTCCTTAAAGAAACTGAATTTAGAGCCTTAAGTAGCCAGGGTGTATCCTAACTCAAAATCTGTGAAGTCATTCCGAAATGGGGAAAAGGGAGAATAAATAATAAGAAAGTCTCCCTAAATTGCCAAGGGAGACGGGGTGGGAAGAAGGGAGAGAAAGAACATGAATTATGTAACCATGGAAAAATAGTCTAAATTAATTAATTAAATAAAAATTAAAAAAGAAAACAGAAAGTCTTAGGGAGATAATACTCTCAATGAGGAGCATCTAGGAGAGTTTGGTGTCATTTGCCTGGAAAATGTCATCCATGAAATCTGCTCAGTGGGAGACAGAGTATTTCCCTCAGGTTTCAAGGTTCCTGTCTTCTTTACCCCTGCCCATGGTCCACCATACTACCAAGAGGACAATCTAATCCAGTTCCTGAGATAAAAACATCTTTTGGTTCATTTCTCAGCTGAATTGGGCTCAGGAGCTCAGAAAGATTTCTATTTTTCTGAGTTTATGCCCATTATCTTCAAAGAAGATTTCTCTTCTGAAGCAACTTTCTCTGGGAACTAAGGAGATAGAAAGACAAGAGTTTCACCTAAGTAGAAGGAACTTCTCTACCTTCTATACTATTCCTTAAGGAAGGAAAAATATTGGTTTATTCAGTTATCTTCATCTTGGCTTAAAGTCTCATGACCAGTAAAGAGGAGTGGTTATACTTGATATTCAAGGATTGGGAGTTACATTAAATGCATTTAATTTTTTTCATGACGGTCTCTCATCCAAGTATCATTCAATTATCTGAGCATATATGATTCTCTACTCTGAGGGCTGAATACTCTGGTGCCACCACTAGACATATGTTCTATTCCTTCTTGCCATTAAAACAGAAATAATAAACTTAATCTGCCATTAAAAAAGTATTATAGAATATCAAAAATCAAAATCCAACTTACAACATGTACATTTAAGTCCCACAAGTAATAATGAATTTTCTGAACACTTTTCACTTAATAATTACTTCAACTCTTAGCATACAAGAGAATGAATTCATTTTTATGCTTTATTTTATTTTTATAGTCAAGCAAAACACATTACCATATTGGTCATTATTGTAAGAATACATTCACACAAAAGCAAAACCCCGAAATAAAACAATAAATACACTGATGTGAAAGAGAGTATGCTTTGATCCTCATCCATCCAACTCCAACAAGTTTTTTCAAATCTTTCAGGATTGTCTAAGATCATTGTGTTGCTGCCAATAGCCAAGTTTTCACAATTGATCATCATACAATATTGCTATTACTGTACACAATGTTCTCCCGTTTCTGCTCATTTTGCTCTACCTCAGTTCATGCAATATTTCCAGCTTTTTATTTCTGAAATTATCTTGCTCATCATTTCTTATAGCACTATAGTATTCTATTACCAACATGTATCACAATTTGTTCAGCCATTCCTCAATTGATGAATATCTCCTTAATTTCTAATTCGTTGCCACCACAAAAATAGTTGCTTTAAATATTTTTGTACAAACAGGTCTTTCCCCTTATTTATTATATATTTGAGATATAGATCTAGGAGCTGTTTTATGAGGCTCAAAGGATATGCACAATTTTATAGTCTTTGGAGCACAATTTAAAATTGCCCTCTAGAATGGTTGGATAAAACTCACAACTTCATCAACAATGCATTAGTTGCCTTATCTGCTCCAATATTTGTCACTTTCCTTTACTGTCATATTGGCCAATATGGTAGGTATGAGATGATCCCTCAGTGTTGTATTAATTTGCATTTCTCTGATCAAGAGTAATTTAAAACATTTTTTCATATGATTATCGTTAGTTTTGATTTCTTCATCTGAAAACTGCTTGTTCATATCCTTTGAACATTTGTCAAATGGGGAATGTCTTGTATTCTTATAAATTTAATTTAGTTCTCCATAGATTTGAGAAATTAGAGCTTTTAGAGAAATTTGTTATAAAAATTTTCCCTAGCTTGTTGTTTCCCTTCTAATTTGGTTATATTAGTTTTGTTTGTATAAAAACTTTATAATATAATCAAAATTACTCATTTTATATCTTATGATGCTCTCTATCTCTAGTTTGGTCATAAATTTTTCCCTTCTCCAAAGATCTGCCAGATAAACTATTATATGTTTCACTAATTTAGTTATGGGCTCTTTATACCTAAGTCATATACCCATTTTGACATTATCGTGGTGTAGGATATGATGTAATGGTCTATTACCTAGTTTTTGCCATACTATTTTCCAGTTTCCACAGAAGTTATTTTTTTAAACAGCAAGTTCTTTTTCCAAAAGCTGGAGTCTTTGGGTCTACCAAACAATAGGTTGATAAGGTCATTACCCTTGTATATTGTGTATCTAATCTATTCCATTGATTTACTATTCTCTTTCTTTGCCAGTAACAAGATTGTTTTGATGTTTATTGCTTTATAGTTCAGTTTGAGATCTAGTACTGCTAAGTTGCCTTCACATTTTTTTTATTAATTCCCTTGATATTTTTGACCTTTTATTTTTCCAGATGAATTTTGTTATTTTTTGTCTAGTTCTACAAAATAATATTTGTTAGTTTGGTATGGCACTGAATAAGTAAATTAATTTAGGAAGATTTTCATTTTTATTATATTAGCTCTATCTACACATGAGCAATTATTTTTCCAGTTGTTTGTATCTGGCTTTGTTTGAAAAGTGTTTTAGAATTGTGTTCATATAATTCCTGGGTTTGTCTTGGCTAGTAGATTCCCAGATATTTTATACTGTCTAGAGTTATTTTAAATGGAATTTCTCTTGCTATCTCAATGCTGATTTTGATAATACATAGAAATGATTAATTTAGTTCAGGTGACACTTGGGAGCATTGTGGGATTCATAAGGTCTGTGAGTCAGATGTTATTTATAGAATTCATTCCTAAGTTCTTGGAAGTAAAAAAAAAAATTGAAAGCAAATATCTGACATATTTTTAACTGGAATTGACAATGTCAAAGTGCCTCAGATGGTGCCTCCCAATATGAAGAAGCCAAAAGCTAAATGGCTTTTTGAGTCAGATATCGAGAGCTCGCTCTCCTAAACTGACCCGCAGGGTTGAATTTGGACCAGAACACGGGAAGTTCCAGCCAGCCATGCGTCTGAGACTTCAAAATCCCAAAGAAGCCCCCAGATATATCAACTTGAAAAAAATACAGAACTTCCAAAGTAGTTATAATAATGGTCTTTAATCCAGGTAGAAAGATTAACTAGGGAAGCCACAGAGAATCTCTGTCCTGAGACTTCCCCTGAAATACGCAACTCTGGGGGTTTATAGAGATTTTGGAGAAGGGGGAAGGGCTTATGCTCTGTCTCTCACTTGGGACGACCTGCACCAGCCACAATCTACACTGACTGTGAGAAACTTACATGCAATAGTCAAAGATTATTAAAAAATAAAAATAAAAAGGCTAAAGAAAAAAAGGGTACTTAAGACTTGATTTTATCTGCTAATCCTATGTAAAGTTATCAAGGGATGCTTGAGGGTATGAGACAAGGGTCAGCAAAGGGGTTTCTTGAAGACAGGCTGTCAGGGAATTTGAAGTTTCTTAAAAACCAGGGAGGATTCAAAACCAGGTCATCTAATACCAAATTCAGGTTCTTATGTTCCTTTTTTTTTTTTTTTTTTTTATCTATTCTATGGATTTAAAGTATCCCTGTAGCCTATAGCCTATATATAACTTCCACTGAATTGCCACTCATTAAAAGTTTGCTAAATTGTTGAAACAAAGCAGGGTGAAAAGGTTGTGTGTTTAGTGATTAGAGATGCTCAGAGGGTGACTACAAGACCAAACTCACCTGATATCTCATAATTGTATAAATTAGCATTTGGCATTTTCATTAAATGTCCTGTCTAAAATCCACTAATGGAAGCAAATGAAATGATAAAGCAAGTCAAGGCTTTATAAATAATGTGACATCTTTTTGTCTTGTGTTCTCTTTTGTCCTATTGAGAAATTACATTAATCTTTTCTGCTGAGACTTGGGAGAGTTTGGTGGGGGTGGCTGAAATCAACGGGTAATACAGAACATAATTTAAAACTTGCATAATGCTAGCAGCATTGTGCAGGGCTCTTAAAAAAACTAAACTAAACAACTCAGTTAATTAAGCTATTGAATAATAGATCTTTTGTGTTCAGGTAACTGAATAACATTTTCATTTAAAATATGTATTATATGTCCTTTGTTTTCATTTGCATTCAAGGATTTCAAAGGAAATGACAATGATATGCTTTCTCTAAATGATTTTCTAGCATTATGACTTATTTTAGGGTTCTATTTTACTCATCTTCTTAAAATAATGCTGGCTTCTCTGAAAGTAATAAAAGGAAATGATATGAGACTTATTCTCATTCTCTTATGATATTTCTTTTCCCTTGTCTATTGCATACATACTGAGAAAATGCTCATTTCTATGTGGTGACTACTGCCGTAGTCATTTTAATGCAATTGTACTATTTACCATCTGTTCTTTGTTTAGCCAAAATTAATTTTCTATATGGTTCATTTGGACACTTGAGACAAATATGCTATTTATTCCTGTCAATTTAATGCCTCCGCTACTAGAATTTTAAAAATAATTTCTTTTTTCAAAGGAAAGTATATTTTCAAATAGTCTCTAATGCAATATATGTTTTGAATTATGCTGTCTTATTTTATGATTTTCTTAAAAGAAGAAATAACTTAAATTTTTACTTCTTCAAGTCTCATCAGAGGCAAAAGCCCATTGAACTGCATTGCAGTGTTTTGAAAGGAACACTGACAGACTGACAAGGAGGCTTCCTTTAAATAGAGGAATCATTTAAAGATGAGAATCACTAAGAGTAGACTTTGCCAATGGTTCAAATCACAATTTGTCTGTGCCTTTTTATCTTTTTTTTTTTTTTTTACTGTCCTCCAGGTCATAGGAGCATTAAATCATAGATTTAGAACTGTAAAAGATCATCAGGGTCATCGGGAATTGGAAGTGCTCATTTTTTAGAAAAAGAAGCTGAGGAATTTGTCCGAAGTCTCAATTAGTATGCATTTGAACCAAGACTCAAACTCAGGTGTTCCTGATTCCAATTCTAGTATTGCATTCTCTTGTGTGATGTTGTCTTTTATAAGTCCACCACTGAGGATCAGACTAAAGGCTTTAGATATTTTCTTTTCCATACTTTAATGTTTTTATGTTACTTGGGTACCATCACAGCATGATTCTGCTCATCTGATTTTTTTTAACAATAAAAAAATATACCTGTTATTTTACTGATGTGGGAACTCTAGGTAAATAAAATGCCTCACATAAAATGCAGTTCCTAAACTTTTCTACAATATATTATCTTGGAAAATTGCCTGGGGTCTTCAGAGATTAAATCACTTTCCCTTAAACAGAGCTAGTATGTATCATAAGTAAAATCTGAAATTAGTACATGACTCAAATCTTTTTTAATACTTCTATAGTTAATCAAAGAAGAGATCGGTTGATTGAGAGCTATGCCTCTAGATGGTAAGTCCTGGCTTCAAGTCAGGCCTAATTGTATGACTCTTGACAAGTCACTTAACACCCATTGCTTAGCCTTTAATAGTTTTCTGCTTTGGAACCAATACACTTACATACAGAAGGCAAGAGCTAAGAAAAACCAAAGATATGCTTTTCCAAGTAGTTGGTTGACTACAGCCAGTTAATAAAAGTTTACACATGTTCTGATGTTTCTTTAAGATACTTCCATTACATACCATTATGATTCTCTGGGAATCAAGCCCTTTGGCTTCTTCATATTGGGAGGCATCAACTGAGGCACTTTGGCATTTGCTAGTCCTAATGAAAAACATGGTCAAGTACATGTTCAGTCTTCAGTTTTTTATCTCCAAATACTTAGGAATGAATTCTATAAATAACAATTGCCAAACATTTGACCCACAGACCTTATGCCACTCATAATGCTCCCAAGTGTCACCTGACCAGCACATGGAACATTCACAAAGATAGACCATGTAGTAGGGCATAGAAACATGGCAAACAAATGCAAAAAAAAGCAGAAATAATAAATGCAACCTTATCAGATCATAATGCAATAAAAATAGTTATTAGTAAGAATAAATGGAGTGGCAAGCCAAAAAATAATTGGAAATTAAATAATATGATTCTCCAAAATAAATTAGTGAAAGACCAAGTGTCACCTGATGTAAGTTAAAATGTAATTGAAAAATACATACCAAAATAAAAATATAAGAAAATATCAGAAAAATTAATGTATAATTTCTTAATCAGCATATGCTTCACAGAAATCCTTACACGTGGTTCAGTCACTACTAGCCACTTTTAGCCACTAAAATTTTGTTTACATCAATATAATCATCATCAATATCATATATATATATATACATATATATCCACACTATTGAAAGTTCATACAGAATTTATTAAACCTGTTTTGTTTTAAAATGTTTTTGACAAAATACAACATTCATGTCTATAAAAAACTCTCAAAAACATGGGAATAAAATGAATCTTTTACTTAAAATAATAAATAGTATTGATCTAAAACCAAGAGCATTAAAATCAGGAGTAAAGCAAAGATGTCACTTGTCACCACTTTGATTTAACATACTTCTAGAAACTCTAACTATATTAATAAGTCATAAAAATTAATTGAAAAACTAAGGTAGAACCAAAGTTATCACTTTTTTCTAGATAATATGGTGGTTCACTTTATGAACCCTAACATCAACAAAAGAATCAATTAAAACAATAATTTTAAAAAAAATTATAAAAGTAATCCACACAACTCATCAAGATTTCAATGTAATACCAATAACAACCAACCAGAAGAGATAGAGATAGATAGAGAGAAACTCTAAAATTATAAATTTTATATTTTGTATGTATATAAAAATCTTTGGAGTCTACTTACTAGGATATTCACACACACTATATAAATAAAACTACAAACCACTGTTTATAGTTAGAACTCAATGAATGATAAAGTACTAACTGCTCATGGTTGGAGTAGAATCAATGAAGAAAGTAGAAATGAAAATTCTGACTAAATTTAAAAGAAAATAAGTCAAGAATCTCAAGGCAATTATATAGATATAGTCTTATATTTATATTATTAATAAAACATTTATGTTATGTATTTTAAGTGAAAAAAGAAGAAAGAAGCTTGAAATGATGATGTTTCAAAAAAGCAATAATTCCCCAAACAACTTGGTACTGATTAAAATGTGGAGAGATCAATTAGTGGAAAATGATAACTATAGAGAATATATAGATTTAAATAAAGCTATTTAAATAAAGCCTACATTTTGAAAAACAAAAACCTTCGTTGTTGAGATACATACTAATTGTTTGATCAAAGGGGGAAAATAGTATTGGGAAAATTTGATAACAGCATGGAAGAAATTAGATTTAGTAAACTTTTCACCTGATATACTAACATATGCTCTAAATAGATATGTGCCTCAAATATATAGGAAAACAAAAATTTGAGAAATA